>NW_021604671.1:2251727-2267501 GCF_004785775.1 Grammomys surdaster | reverse complement strand
ATGTTTAGTGGTCGTTTACACTATACCCAGCTGAGCTGTGGTGAAATATGGGAGCCAAGCCAGAAGCTGGAAGTGGTGAAAGAACATGAGTCTTCAAACACAGGACTGGGGAAGTCTCAGGCTTACAGTGTTTACCTAACACTGGCACTGGGCACTTAGTTTGATGTCTAACTGGGAAAACAGCAGCACAACAAGTAGCAAATACTGACAACTGTCTAACTAACACATGGACCCTATTAAACTATTTTTATTTACTTATGCTTGAAATTTTCCTTTTTAAAATTTTGAATTCTATTAAATTTAGGCACATGATTTTAGAAGAAAATTTAAGCATTTTATTCTTTAGATAGTGAAGCAAATTATATAAACACATTTCTTCATGTTGAGTACTTAAACAAGAAAATTCTATTTTAGAATGTTTAATAAGTACTATTCTTATTTTTTTTTTCGAGACAGGGTTTCTCTGTATAGCCCAGGCTGTCCTGGAACTCACTCTGTAGACCAGGCTGGCCTCGAACTCAGAAATCCGCCTGCCTCTGCCTCCCAAGTGCTGGGATTAAAGGCGTGCGCCACCACCGCCCAGCATAGGTACTATTCTTTTGTTATTTGTCCGAAAGTGACTTGGTGACACCTTATGAAAGAGCTTTAAAATCTACCCACCTGTCCAACCTACCTCTACCCATCTATCTATCCACTCATCTACTCACCTATCCCTATCAGCCTCTCTGCCCACCTAACTCCACTGACCTATAGACCCTATCTTCACCCATCCATCTACCTGACCATCTACCTACCTATCATTTTTTTATAAGGCAGTTGTTTACTCTTTGAAGATTTGGTAGAATGTATTTGTAAAATTATTGGAATCTTTTAGAAGTAGTTTGTTGACTAGGGATTCAATTTCTTCTACTTCTTTTTAATTTTTTTGTGTATACATATGTTTGCCATATGTATGTAGGAATCAACAGAGGACAGAAGTTGGAATCAGATCACCTGTCACTAGAGTTACATACAATTGTGAGCTTCCTGAGGTGGCTGCTAGTATTTGAACTTAGGTCCTCTGGAAGATCAGCAAGCATTCTTCACCACTGAGCCAGATCTGCAGCCCGTGATTTCTTCTTTGTACTTGTTCGTTTGCTAGTTTATTCCACTTTTTAAATCAGAATGGCATTTGTACTTTTCGGAAACTATTCTGTCTAGTTTTCAAATTTATTGGAACTCGTTATTCCTATTTGTAACAGTCAGAATAAGGTGTCTTATATTATTGTACAACAATTTAAAAGATAAACCTGGTATAGTAAAAGCTTCCTATAAATACACATATATGAAGGTGACCTAAACAAAATCGCCAAATAATGGGGGAGACAGAGTACCAACTGGACATTTCTTGACACCAAATGAAGCTTCCAGTACTGACAATAGACTATATTTAATTGATATAGTTGGAAAGGGGTTATAAAATAAGCTCCAAACAGGCTATTGTCAACGGTATAGGTTGCTTTCTACGAACTGATGGTACGGCCCAATTGTTGGAGACAACACCTGTACAACTCCTTAACACAGAAGCTGAGCTAGTAACAGGCTACTTAGTCATGGTACTAGAGTGTACTATGCATGCAAAGGAGAAAGGTAAACACCAACCTAATGACAGACCCTTCAATCTACAAGAGTGACCTGCCTCCAAGATATGATGGTCCAGGGAGTAACCAACTGACATCTGATTTGAGTTGAAGGCCCAGTCCATGAGATGCCCAACACTGCTTGGGTGGTCAAGAACCTGAAACTATGTAGGCCAGAGAGTTGAGGTAAAACCAAATACTAAGGAATGTAGCAATAAATTGATTTCTAATGACCTTCTGCTATACTTGTAGATCAGTGCCTTGCTCAGCCGTCATCCTCTCGCAGCAGATGGGACAAAATTCAGAGACTCATAGCTAGACATTGTGCAGAGAGTAAGACACTTTAGAGCACTGATCCTTAAAAGGGTGTCTCCATCAAACCCCTACACTGGGTCCCTGTGGAAAAGGAGGCAGAAAGAGTGTAAGAGCCAGAGGGGATGGAGGATATCAAGGAAAACAGGCCGTCTAAATCAACATGAACACACATATGAAGGCACAGAGACTGAGGCAGCATGTGCAGGGCCTGCACGTATCTACACCAAATGGGGTCCTAAAGCTGAAAGAAGAAGTGAACACATGCCTCCCTTCCTAACTCAGAAACTATCTCCAATTGATAGCCAACTGTAAATGAAACGTTTTTTTCTCTAAAAGGAGTCTCAATGGGAAAACAAACCACCTTTAAGGGTTGGTCCCAGGACCAGCAGAAGACAATCAATACAAAACCTATGGAATAGCATTGTTGGAGGTTCTGTGTCTCATAATGTTAGTCAGAGTGGCTTATTTGTGTATTTGTTTCCTGCCTTACAGGGTAGGGCCTTTGTGTCTATGTCATGGCTTACAGTCTCGGGTTTGGTGGGCGTCCTAAGCATGCAAATGTGAGTCTGCATCTCTAAGCATTTATTTGGCTTTTTCTTGTTTGGTTGTGTGGTATTCCTTAGATGCCTGTTTTCTAACAAGACACAGAAAAGGTGTGGACCTGGATGAGAAGGAGGTTGAGGAAAACAGAGAGGAGTGGGGGGAGGGGAACTGTAATAAGAAAAAAAAACCCTGAAAAACCTATGTTCTTTTTCTCCTTTTTGGTTTCTCTTTGTAAACAGCCAGGGCTGTCCTAGAACTCACTTTATAAACCAGGCTGGCCTCTAACTCAGATCTACCTGCCTTTGCCTCCTGAGTGCTGAGATTAAAGGAGTGGGCCACAACACCCAGCTGGGAAGAAAAAAAAAAGACAAATATGTAGTGGATTATGTTAAGAGTTGCTTTTTAAAATAGATTCTTGCTGTTTGAGGCTGGCCTTGAACACATGACCTGTCTGCCTCAGTTTCCTGAGTCCCTACATTACAGGTATATGGTACTATGCTTAGCTGAGAATTGCATTTTAATGTCAATAATTTTGGTAAGGAATAAAGATTTTAAATGAGTTAGTTGTGAATATGAAGTTTAATAGTATATATATTAAATTTTACATATTTATAAGTTATTACTAATATGCTATTTGTTGTATATCTTAACACAGCTTATAGTTTTGGTGATTGCTGTATGATATTGATTATTCTTCTTTTAACTTTTATGATACTGATTGTCTTCCAACTTTTAAAAAAATTTACTTATTTATGTATATATTTTTAAATGTAGGAATGCTTTGTCTGCATGTATACCTGCATGCCAGAAGAGGGCATCAAATCCCTTTCTAGATGGTTGTGAGCCACCATGTGATTGCTGGAAATTGAACTCTGGACCTCTGGAAGAGCAGCCAGTGTTCTTAACCATTGAGGCATTTTACCAACCTATGGATAACTGTTTTTGTTACCGTTCTGTTGCTGTGAAGAGACACCATAACCAAAGCAACTCTTATAAAAGAAAGTATTTAATTGGGGCTTGCTTATAGTTTTAGGGGTTTAGTCCATTATCATCACAATGGGGAGCATGGTGGCACACAGGCAAACATGGTGCTGAAGAGGTAGCTGAGAGTTCTACCTCTGGATCTATAGGCAGCAGGAAGAGAGAGACACAGGGTCTGGCATGGGCTTTTGAATCCTCAAAGCCCACTCTCAGGGACAAACCTCCTCCAACAAGGTGACACCCTCCAGTCCTTCTAATCCTTTCAAGGAGCTCTATTCTCTAATGACTAAGCATTAAAGTATATAAACCTATGGGACATTCTTATTCAAACTATATTAACTGAACTAACTTTGTACACCTTTTCCTTTGGCTTCATCATATCCTCTACTGATTCTTTCTCAGTCTCACAAAAATAGCGCTACTCACCAGGTATTCTATTTCTCTTTTGCTGTGTGCTTGGTGTCATTTTGTTATCTTACTGGATGGCAAATTCCTAGGAACCTGACACTGCATGTTCCAGGCAGCTTCCCTCATGTATTGGGCCTTGACCCTAAGAATCCAGAATCTGAGTAGTTGGACAAGTGTAAAATCCATGTTCATAATCTCAGGTGCTTTACTTGTACTTATACATTTCAAGACTACAGAGGACATGAGGTCCTTGTGCTTACAAGGGGCACTGGAAAAGTTAAACTCACAGGCTTGTCTCTTCAACAGAAGGATTCTCCACCTATTTTTGCTCAGAAATCTGGGATTTGATATAGTTAATAACCTGGAGATCTAGAGCCAGAATTTGCCAGATTCCTCAGACTCCTGAGCATTGTTTCTCAGATGTCCTATGCAGTTTGCAAACGAATTTACTATTATGATTAGTCCAGGCTTTTCTGCCTAGACCTTTATACTGAACATTGTTTCTCAGTCAACAGACCCCATTTTTATGGAAGAGCTCACAGATACTTTGCAAAAAATATGTATTTTGCAAAGGAATTTCCATGTCATAGCTTAAGTTTTGTTGTGATAATTGTCATGAGGAAAATTTTTCCAAAGTTGTACAATGCTTAAATATGCCAGAACCTGCTAACTAAGTTGTACTGAGCGACATTTTCCTTCTTGCTTCACCTGGATTGTTTCTCTGCCAGCCGTAGTGTTTCTAGGGACCCCTGACATAAAACCAACCTGGGGAGATGGGACTAAGATTAATGGTGTCTTATTATTTCAGATCTCAATTAAGAGATAATCTGAGGCTTAAAGAGTCTGAAAATTCCTAGGAATCTGACATTTAAGGGCATCTTTCAAAAGTTTGTCTAAATGCCAGAGCAACACTTAATTAAAAAACATTATTATTTATCTTGTATAGGGGAGGCTGTGTGTGTGTGTTTGTGCGTGTGCGTGTGCCATGCATGAGGCAGAGAGATATGGCATGCCTGTATATGATGTATGTGTGTGATCTGTGTATACTTGATGTGTGTATATGTGTGTAAGAATGGTATGCCTATATATGATTTAGGTGTGTGTGGTGTGGGGTGTGTGATATGTGTGTGGAGGAGACAAGTATTTTTACCTGATGAGCCATCTTGTCAGCCCACACTCTTAGTCTTGATTGTATTCTTTTATTAATTAAAAGTAGTGTCAATAGTCAGAAGAATATTCTACTATAATTAGCTTGGCAAAGTTATTTTGAACTTTCTTATGGATGACTTTAATTCATTAGCTATTTTCATTTCGTCTAGGCTCTGCCTCACAGTTACCTGGCAACAGCCAGGTGTGCCTGATTCACTCTAAAAGGGGCTGCTTGCCCCCTCCTCACTCTCTTGCTCTCTTCTCTTCCTCTCTGTCCCTTCTCTCCCATCCCCATCCCCTCCCCTCCCCCGACATCCTCATGGTCTCTCTCTCTCTCTCTCTCTCTCTCTCTCTCTCTCTCTCTTTCTCTCTTTCTCTCTCAATCTCTCTCTTCCTCCTTCCCTCCCTTCCTCCAGGGGGAAGGGATGCCTCAGCATGGGCCCACAAAGGCACCCCTCCTCCCCACTCACTACACTGCACTTCTACCAAACATATCCCTGGCTTCTTTTTCTTTTTATAAAACAACAATAGCTATTGTAGTTTTGAAAATAGCCACTATTAAATCACACAGTGAGAATATAATCAATATTATAAAAATAAAGAAGTACTATAGAGGGAAAAACATCTTTTGTATTTTGTTTTTGTTTTTGTTTTTTAAAGCATGGTCAAGGACTATCACAGCAATACCCCAGTGTCTGGTACCAACTTTTGTCTTAGTTAGGGTTTTACTGCTGTGAAGAGACACCATGACCAAAGCAATTTTTTTAAAAAAAGATTTATTTATTTTATGTATATGAGAAAAGGGCATCAGATTCCATTACAGATGGTTATACGCCACCATGTGGTTAGTGGGAATTGAACTTAGAACCTCTAGAAGAGCAGTCAGTGCTCTTAACTGCTGAGCCATCTCTCCAGCCCTTGTTTTTATTCTTTTAAGATAGGGTTTCTCCTTGTAACAGAGCCCTGACTGTTCTGAATTCACTTTGTACACCAGATTGGCCTCAAACTCACAGAAATTTGCCTGCTTCTGCCTCCCAAGTGCTGGGATTAATGGTGTGTGCTACCACACCCAGCAATACACAAGTTCTTGAATTATAGATGAGGTCCTGGTGAAGGGAAACAGAACATCTGAGAAGGCAGAGACTCAAAGACCCTCAGAAACAGGATCCTACCTCCAAGAGGTGCTTGTAGCCCCCCGCACCCCCCCTGATTTAGACCAGCATATAAAGGCATTTGAAAGGATAAATCCCAGGAAAAGTCAAACCATAAACTCATTTTTGCTTTGCTTTGCTGCACCATGGCTCCAGAAGTATTTCCCTGTACTCAGTCTGCTAGTCTGTGGCTGCTTGCACAGCAGGGTCTGAGCTAAATATGTGCCTGCAGGAAGCACTTCTCAGAGGATTTGCAAGTACTCCATTACCAGCATCAGTATTTGTCCACTGGTTTGGACTGAGCTCTGACAGCAGGCCCAACAGGCCAAATGGATCTCAGTTCACTCATGCTGAAGTTCTGCACCACCATACAAAAGCTGGGTTATTCTTGTAACCTTCATAGGAGTCAAGAGAAAGAGAAATGGGTTGCCAAGTTACCAATTAGGTCAGTTTTAGCCACATGAGAAACTCCCTCTGTGTTGGCCTTCACTTTGATAGAGTCAACTGATTTTGTTTTAGGGTTATTTTTCTTTGCACTTTCCTATCTATAAACCTGACCCCTTTACTTTGGCTGGTGGGAATGCTAATTCCACTTCTCAGAATGAAATGGAATCTAGACTCATTCTAGATCTAGATGTAGACCAGCGATGAAGATCTTCACACCAGCTTCGTTGTGACTTTCTCTGTTGACACATCTTATTTAGTTTTTTAAATTATTATTGTTTTATTTTTACTTTTTATTATTCTACCCAGAACCTTATCTCTGATTCATGTTCTTCTGCCACAGGCTTTGCTGTTACTTTGATCAAATTCTGTTCCTATGGGCTGGAGAGATGGCTCAGTGCTTAAGAGCACTGGGTGCTGTTCCAGAGGTCCTGAGTTCAATTCCCAGCAACCACATGGTGGCTCACAACCATCTGTAATGGGATCTGATGCCTTCTTCTGGCGTGCAGGTGTACATGCAGATAGAGTACTCATATAAATAAACAAACCTCAAAAAACAAAATTCTGTTTCTAGATCTTTCACTCCTGTCTCCTGTGTCCTGTTGATGTATCACTATCCATCCAGAAAACTACTGAGAAATACTATAGTTAGATATCTGAAAGCCTAGAAATCTGAAGTTTTTTAAATCCATATTTCAGTTGGGCTAGAGGGTCTAATCAAGCTGAGGTTGTGAGTCTACTCTGGTCACCCAGTGCGCCCAGCCCAAAATCTAGACATATGGCTGAGTTAATAAACAAAGTAAATGTCTCTTTAAGGCAATGGAACTATTAATAGCAGTGGGCCTCCTTGGCTTTCAGTTCAAGTGAGACATATGGATAATGTTGCTCTAGAGGGTAACAGGAATTAAAGAGAGTGCAGGCCAAATGCGGTCTGGAGGTGGGTTCACTGTTTTTAAATGCAAAGAAGGGGGTTGGGAGTGTAGTCTGGTTGTTGGAGTGTTTAGTTAATGTGCGAGAAGCCTGAGTTCAATTAAATTCCCAGTACCATGTAAAATCTAGGCATGGTGGAATACTTGTAATCCCAGCATTAAGGAAATGAAGGCAGGAAGATTAGAAGTAAAGGGTCATCCATGGCTACACAGTAGGTTCAAAATGCCTATTTGGGTTACATGAGACCCCTGCTGCAAACAACAACAACAACAACAACACAATAACAACACAACAACAACAACAACAAGCAGCAAGAGAGGGTTGATCTGGGTCAGGGAGGAAGGTTAACAGCACTTATATTCCAAGAGATAAAGGTACATGTGTACTCCATACTGTAAGAAGGAATCTGGCCATCCACACTGTAAATAGCTCAGTACACACTGCTAATGTCCTGTCTGTTCTGAGTTAACCTTTGACCTAGGCTGCATTTAGGGAGGAATGGATGTGAGAACCCCATAGCACAGAAAATGTCAGGAGTGAGGGACAGAGTAAAAGCTTCCCTCTGTCACCTTCATCAGCCCAATAAGTTCCCATAGACTTTTATGGACTTCCACTTAGAACCCTGATTCATTTCTTCAATACTGACATAATGACAGTTTATGAAGCAGAGTTGGAGATTTTATTAAAATATTCTAATACAGGCTTTTTGTTTGTTTGTTTGTTTGTTTGTTTGTTTGTTTTTCAAGACAGGGTTTCTCTGTATAGCCCTGGCTGTCCTGGAACTCACTCTGTAGACCAGGCTGGCCTCAAACTCAGAAATCCGCCTGCCTCTGCCTCCCAAGTGCTGGGATTAAAGGCATGCGCCACCACCACCCAGCTCTAATACAGGCTTAAGTGTGAGGGTAAAGAGATCTCAGAATAGTCAGACACCCAGAGAATATGAGTGTGAGCTTCTCAAAGAATGAGCTGTAGAGGACTGGAGAGTGGTTCAGAGGTTAAGAATACTCTTCCTGAGGTCCTGAGTTCAATTCCTAGAACCATATTGTGGCTCTTAACCATTTATAATGAGGTCTGGTGCCCTCTTCTGGCCTGCAGGCACAGGTTGCATCTCAAACAGTTGCTGCTAGGAAGTCCACTTCCCTTCTCATTTAATAAATGTGGTGGCTCTGGAGATGCCTTAGACAGAATCAAAATCAGATAAGGTGCAAACAGGAGTCACTGGGTTTGTAGAGAGGGTTAGTACACACCCTCTGCCCATACATGGGCTGCAGGTGAGATTCCTGGAGACCTGTAGCAGTTGGTGACTATGCC
Organism: Grammomys surdaster; assembly: GCF_004785775.1. Taxonomy (NCBI): domain Eukaryota; kingdom Metazoa; phylum Chordata; class Mammalia; order Rodentia; family Muridae; genus Grammomys; species Grammomys surdaster. Next base: position 2,258,650 of record NW_021604671.1, on the reverse strand, counting down.
TCTGGAATTCTCAGTTTGCAACAGGCAAAGGCTTCAACTGGATTCAAAGGCCAGGAGGCTCCATTTCCTTTTTATGTCTCCCAAATCTCCCTTTCCTTTATAGCCTTCCTCATTTTCCTCTCTGAAATTTTGATCCCTTAAAGGTGTGGAGGCAGAATGCCCATCTTCCTAAGGAAGTTGCATAGATCTCAGAGAAAAGCTAACCACATAACTAGAGAAGAGCAGCCATTGAAATGAGTAGCTGCCTTTCCCAGTTCCTGTAAGTGTTCCCGATGGGGAAACTGGAAAGGCAGATTTTTTTTTCTAGGATGATAATTCTGTTTTCCCAGCTCACCACCTTTCTGAATACTTTATGGCTTAATGATTCAGTTGCTGTTCCTGCTCATTTGTGTTTGAGGTGACAGACAGCATAAACGTGGCCATTCCAGCTACAGAATCTTCTCTTGTTTATGGACAAAGCTTATTGGAAACAACAATGGCTGATCTCTACTGTCCCCACATGTGAGACGTTGGGGAGAATGAGCTGAAATAGCAGTTTCTGAGACCAGATCACCCATACCCCAGGATGGCATGGGCCAGAATTTTAAATTGTTCTGTTTCCTTGCTGGTGGGAATGTGATATTCTAAAGAGACATATGTGTCTTTTCCTTTGGTTAGCAGACTATTGAGACAATATAGACAGTGGAATTAGAATTTCTCAGATACTGGGAGAAGGAAAGGGCAGGGGGTCCTGGTACCTGCCAGAGAAGAGTTGGTCTCCCAGGAGGACACTCCACATAGTGCTGATGACTGGCCAGTCCACCTTGCTGGAGAGTCTGGACCTAGACAGCGATAGTGACAGTGCGCCCTGAGCAGGAGTTAGGGACCAGAGTTAGACAGATTCCTGATGGCTGACAGATAGTGAGAGTGGCCACCCCTGGGAAGTAAAGATGGAGAATGTCCAGAATGGCATACTTCCGGCTCCTTCCTCACCCTCTTTCCTCACCTTCCTGACCTGAGACAAAAGCCTGGCAGCTTAAAACAAAGACCTAGTGGGGCTTTTTCTCCTGCTGCTAGGGACCACTTGCTGATGAACTGACCTTATAAATTCAAGGTCTGATTAGGACCTATTTACCCCAAAATTGAAAGCCTGGGTAGGCCTCTCTTTGCTCAAACTGGCAAACACTAAGTTAGAGGAGGAAGACCCCTCAAGGAGAAGCTAGGCTTCAGTCTCCAGGGTCCCAAGCTTCTCTCTGTGTGTCTTTCTCTGTGTATGTTCCTTCAGCTTAGGTTTTTAGTTAAATAAATCCCCTTTCACTGACTGACTCTGTCCACTTCTGGCTGCAGGGTCAATATTCCCTGTGCTTCTGCCTTCTGTACTCAAGATTTTTCCTGCCTTTTAAATCTTTGGATGGCAGAAAAGGAGAACCCTATCAAGATCCCTATGTGACAACAGTACTGCTTACCTAGGCAGACCTCTTGCATGTAATCCTAAACCTAATGCTTTACCCCAAAATGGACTTGAGGGAGTTTGCTAGACCTCTTTGTTCCTCTTCCCGATGTAGCCACATCTAATTAATCTCATTTCAATATTTACTATTACTCTGTCTCTTTAATGATCTGTTGGCTTATTAGGGCTGCCCGATTCAAAGTCTGTGGCCAACCTGAGCTACACAGTGAGAGCCAGTCTCAAAATAAAATGTTAACTGAGACTCAGGTATACAAACTCTAGTCCTCCTATATTACAAAGGGAATTAGAAAACAGAAATTGGTAAGGTAAAATGAATTAATTTATAACTTCATCCATTGTTTTAGGGTACTGGTCCCATGGTTTCACCTCTACCTAACTGAGTGTTAGAAGCCACAATACCAAACCAAAAAGCCAGGGGTGCTCACTCTTCTCCAGCTATTCTTAATACTGGTGCTGGTTTTGCCCCAGTATCTTTCATCCAATTCTTGGTGACTGTGGTTGCTTGAATGAGAATCGCCCCCATAGGCTCATATATTTGAATATTTTGTTCCCAGTTTATGGGACTTTGGGGAAAAGATTAGTAGTATGGCTGTCCACCGAAGGCCATGTAAATATCTGTAATTGGTGCTGCTGCCTGAATCCATGTTGATGTTTGTGGGTCATACTGATCTAACTGACCTGCACTGACACTTGAGGCCATGGTGATGTCTGAATCCATCCTGCTTCTGAGGGTCATGACTAGGTCTGTGGTTCTACTTTGGCCAGGGTGTGTGTTGATGTCCATGGCCCATGTTGCTACCTAGAGACATGCTGTTGTCTAAGGTCTGTGCAGCCTGATGTCATGTTGATGTTCACAGGCTGCGCTGCCATTGGGGGCCATGTCTGGGTCTGTAGTCCTAATGTAGCTGGGAGCTGCGTTCAATGATCTATGCGGTTGCCAGAAACCAAGTAGTGGCCTATGTTCCTACTGACTGTGAACAGTAAGGGTGCTATTTTTGCTGTGATATTGATAGTTACAGACACATAATTGAGAGGAAGGGACATGGAAGGCTTCTCTGACATCCCACTAAAGAGAACTCTTCTTTTTGAATTATTTATTTATTTTATGTATATGAGTACAATGTAGGTGTCTTCAGACACACAAGAAGAGGGCACTGGATCCCATTGTGGATGGTTGTGAGCCACCATGTAGTTGCTGGGAATTGAACTCAGGATCTCTGGAAGATCAGCCAAGTCAGTGCTCTTAAGCATTGGGCCATCTCTTCAGCACCTAAAGAGAACTCTTAAAAAGTGTGATGGGGGTGCTGAAGTGTAGCTCTCTACAACTTGGTGGCTTTTGGTGGGGAGGAGGAAGGCTCACTTCTATTTAAGGAGCAGGCCACTGAGAGTTTGACCACATTCTAGTGAGTACACAGATAATACAAATTGAGCTTGTTTTTGCTTTTTTTTTTTTAATTCTTATTTTTATGTTTACTTTTTTGGGAGAGAGGTTTCAATAGTGGGGGGGGACAGACATGGAAAGACTGGGAGGTAATGTGATGGGGTGCATGATGCAAAATTCCTAGAGAATCAGTAAAAGTGCTCTGTTGGTAAAAGAAAAAAAAAAAGAGAGAGAGAGAGATTTGACCTTCTTGGGGGAAGGGTTTCAAAAGGCCACACCATTCCCAGTTAGCATTCCCCACCCTGCCTCTCTCTCTCTGCCTCTTGCATGTGAATCAGATGTAAGGTCTCAGACAATGCTCCAACACCATGCTTGCCTGTCTATTGTCATGTTCCCTGCCATGATGGTCATGATCTCTAACCTTCTGAAATGGTGAGCCCCAAATTAAATGTTTCTTTTATAAGTTGCCTTGGTAATGATGTTTTGTCACATTTGGGAAGTAATTAAGATAATGACTGAGGCCAAGACAACAAGGGTTCCCTTCTAGCTCTAGTCCCCACACTTAGGACAGAAGCTTTAGATTGCTAATAAAATTCTACAGGGGCTGGAGAGATAGGCTAGGAGAGACAGGCTAGGAGGGACAGTCGAGGAAAGATAGGCTAGGAGAGATAAGCTAGGTGCATTTTCCACTCTTATGAAGGACTCATGTTTGGTTTCCAGTACTCATATGGTAGCTCACAACTACCTAGAATCTCATGTCAGGGGATCTGAGGCCTTCTTCTGACCTTAGGGGGCACTGTACACATGTGGTGCACAGAAACACATACAGGCAAAACAAACAAATGAACAACCAAACAATCTAAAAACATTCTACAGTGAGAGGAGCTAGCTGGGAAGACTAGGCTGTCCATCCATCTTCTCACAGTAGATAGGTAGCTACGAGGAAGTATGCTGTGTGTATTGTACTGTCTTGCTGAGGAGTTCCAGGCCTTCAGGATAAAGACTTTGCAGTTCTATCTGAGGGAGCTACAATTTAAATGGAAGAGTGAATGCCTAAGGAAGCTGTCAGGAAGTGGTGACTGTAGTAGCACTCAATTAAGACAGGGCTGGTACTCCTTGACACTAGCAGCAATACACAAAAGGTAGGTGGGGCCATGCTCTGCAGGAGTGAAAGACATGTCTGGGTAGAGTGGGTGGGGCCTGTGTGCAGGAGTCCCTAGACCTGTCCATGTCATGACTAATCACAGGGATCATACTTCCCCTACAACATATGTGAACTGTCTCTGCCTAGGAAGACCAGTGGAGCCTTGGCCTCTGAGATTTTGGTGGAGCACTGGGGTCATTGGTATTCTGGCTAACAAAAAACAAAATTCCAGACTCCTAAAGTGAAAGCAGGTATTCAGCATACAGCACATTGTTTGTTCAATACTCTAGGGAAGAACTGCCATCACTTAACCGTTGACAAAAAACAATGAAAGCCAAGTCCCCAAATGCCAGCCAAGAGCCAATATTGTAAGCAGAACTGGGAAGATTCTAAAGATAGCAACCTACACCTTGCTGGGTTAATTAATTTCAGTACTTGGACAGAAAAGAGTATTTGACTGAACATGGTAGCACAAACCTTTAGTTCCAGCACTCAAGAGGAAGAGGCAGGTGGATCTCTGTGACCTCAAAGATAGCCTGGTCTACATAGTGAGTTCCAGGACAGCCAAGGCTACAATAGTGAGACCCCATCTCAACAAACAAACAAAATGGAATAGTGGCTGTTACATTTCCAGTATTCATGAAGACCACTGACATATGTATCCAACAGTGTCCATTGAAAAGCCACAGTCAAAACACAGAGGTAAGAGAGCAAAGAGCACAAAAAAGACACATCATAAACAAATACATCATGAGAAGGTTAAGAGCTGATTTTTTTTTTTTTTGGTTACAAACAACAGACCAGGAAGCAGTAGGACAGCATATTCAAATTGTTGAAAGATAAAACTGTCAATTAAAAGTCTATGTTCAGTAAGTCTACCTTTAAAAAAAGGAAGTCAAAATAAAGATATTTCCAGATAAGTAAAAAGTATTTATTGCAAGCAGTGAAGTCTTTCAGGAAAAATAAAGGACATTTTTCAAAGGAAATGACATGAGACAGTAAATCTTTCAATATCTATCTATTTATCTATCTATCCATCCATCTATCAATCATCCATCCATCCATTCATCCATCTATTGCTGTCTCAATTTTGCCCTCTCTCGTACACACACAGAAACTACAGTGTATATAATTACCTAGATAAAGATAAGTGATAGTGTGATTATGTTTCTATTTCCATATGATTATAAAAGCAATCAGATCAATGGCATCCATGAAACTGCACTGCTGGATGAACATATAAATCGCTGGCACACAACAATGACATAGAGGAGGGAGGTGGCCAGGACGCTATGGCAAAGAAGCAGCAGCAGAGGGAAACAGAAATTACCAAGGGAGGGAAAAACCCAGAAATGGTGACTAAGAGGTTGAATTTTTCTTTTTTTACTTTCTTTTCCCTCCTCTTCCTCTTCCACATCTTCTTTTATACAGAGGGACTCACTATGTAGCACTGGTTGGCACAGAACTCTCTACATAGAACTGACTGCCTCAAACTCAGAGATCATCTTGTTCTTGCCTCTTGAAGATAGAAGGTTCTTTTTTTTTAAAAAAAAATTAAACTCTGTACATACATTATTACTCTTATTTCTTTCCTTGACTTATGTAAAAGGCTTGTAAAACCTAAATTATAATAATGTTTTATGGCTTCAATTGAAACTCATACAAGTTTAATACATATAGTATAACAGTACCAAAAAGAGAAGGTGGGAAGGGACCTATAAGGATTAAATATCCTGAGTCTATTCTGATGCATGATATTGTGTATTAAAAGCCATTATCAAATTTAGTATAAAAATATGGTGAAAAATCACTAAAGAATATGGTACACTGGGATTAGGGAAATAGCTCAGTCAAAAAAGTGTTGGTCCTGCAACATAAAAGTCCCAAGTTCATCTCCCAGAACACACACACACACACACACACACACACACACACACACACACGAACAAGGCATGCTATCCTGAGTTTGTAATTGAAGAACTGAGGAAATGGAGGGACAGCTCTTCTTCCCTATTTGGTGAGTTCCAAGTCAACGAGAAGCTATGTGTCAGAAACAAACAAAAGACAGACAATGCCTGAAGAATGATGTATAATGTTGCCTTCATTTGCACTGGCACACAGGTGTACATCCACACACATGTGTACTTGCATACATATGCACTTGCTCACACACACACATGCACACACACACACATGTACACACACACACACATGTACACACACACACATGCACACACACACATGCACACCAGAAAGAAGTTCTTAAAAAACAAAAGAAAAAGAAAAGGAACTGTGCCTGTCAGTTGTCTGCAAGAGCAACAGTTCTGAGGCTGAGATAGGAGCAGGAGTTCAAGGCCAGTCTGGCCACATGGCTGTTTCAAAATATAAAATTTAAAAATTAAAAGAGGAGGCGGAAGAAAAAAAGAAAAAGAAGAAATTAAAACAGATGAACCTAAGATAGGAAGTTAAATGAAAGAGTGTAAAACAGCAGACAGTCACAAAATACACAAAAATACAAGGAAAGTGTGCAGGAAATCCAATCTTATCAATGTAGAATCAAAAGTGTAGCTTAACTCACAGGCAAGGATATAAACTAGGATAAAACAGGTGTCAGTGTAGATTCAAACTCACAAACAGAAAGTTGAAAAATAGAAAAAGTACAGCCCACAGCACCCAAACTTGAATTGTGGTGGCTATGTTAATAAAGAATGCATTTTGTTGCTGCTTTGTTTGTTTTCCAGACATGTCTCTCTGTAGCTCTAGCTGTCCTAAAAGTCAATCTATAGACTAGGCTTGTGTCAGAGTTACAGAGATCCACCGGCCTCTGTCTTCTAACTGCTGAGATTAAAGGTGTGTACCACCACAAGTGGCTTTTGTTGTATTTTATAGTTTTTGAAGATTACACACACACACACACACACACACACACACACACACACACACACACA
>NW_021604671.1:2240394-2251717 GCF_004785775.1 Grammomys surdaster | reverse complement strand
ACACACACACACACACACACACACACACACACACACACACACACACACATCCTTGTCTGTATGTATGCATCACATATGTATAGTATTTTCAAAGGCAAGAAAATGGTATTAGGGCTCACATAACTGGAGTTATAGATGGTTGTAAGCAGACGGAGGAAAGGCACAGCCAAAGGGAAAAAATCTTGGGGGGTTTAAATTTATATAACTTTTCAACAACCAAACACAAGGAATCTAGCAATTATACAGGTAATTGTATCCATGCAGATAAGACCACCTAGGTGAGAAGCCAATAGAAAGGTTTTATTTGCTAGCCAGTGGGCTACATGCAAACTTGCCCAAAGAGTGGTAGTCATGAGCCTTACTGTTCTTGAATTTTTATGCATAAAAATCATAAACAGGTTGCTGTATGTCAATCATCAAGAATAGTTACTAATAAGCAAAGTTACAGAAGCCAACATGCAAGGTTAGTACATTCGGGTCTTTCCCAGAACAAAGGACTATAATGGGATAACTCTTCGTTCTTGTTTTGGCAGGGACTGGGGTCTACATGCTGGGCTCTTAGGTCAGAATGGTGCCTTGGTGTCTCTAATTTGCCATCAATTGTATGGAGGCCTGTTACATCATGAAAACATCTTTTTTTTTTTTAAACCAACAAAACTAACAAGCCTTGAGTAACTTCAGCATGAGAAAAAGAAATGGGGCTTAGTTAAAATCAGGAATCAAAGACTAAATATTACAACCAATGTTACAGAAATACAAAGGGTTAAAGGAATGCAGTGAACAACTTTAAGTCAACAAATCAGTCTACTTAGATGAAAGGGAAGTGTCTGGAGAGTTATAAGCAATCATAATCAATAACACAAAAACAATACAACAAAACCCCACCAGAATCTAAGTTTAATAAATTAAGAGACTGAATTACTATTAATAAGAAAGAAAATTCCCCCAAAGAAAAACAGATCAAAATGCTGTCACTGGCGAGTTATATCACATAGTTTGCAAGAAGGATCTATTTGTTAAAAGCTGTCACACAATAGAAGGAAAACAAATAATTGTAAATGCATTCTCTGAAACCAACATTATACCAACGCCAAAACCAGATACAGGCACATCACAATCATTTTTTATAAACATACTTGTAAGCCTTTTCATCATAATACTAGCAAACTGAATCAAAAACACATGGAAAGGATCGTATAGTATGACTGCTAATTTACACATAAAACATCACTAATCATATTAATAAAGGACAAACCGTTCTCAATAGAAAGTTAATAATATTCCTTATACTTTATGATAAAAGCACAGAACAAAAGCGATCAAAATCATTAACAAACACTACTATTATTATTACCCCAAACACTAAAAGGCTACAACTTTGTTTCTAAGACTGAGAATAGGAAAAGAATATCAACTCTTATGACTTTTATTCAGTACTGCATTGAGATTCCATCTAGAGTGCTGACATGAGAAGAATGAATGAAAGGTACTGGAATCGGAAATGAAGTAAGTGTGTATGTGTGCATGTATGGAGGCCAGACAGTCAAGTGAGACGCCTTTCTTGATAGCTCTCCACATTCATTTTTGAGTCAGGCTCTCTCACTGAATCAAAAATTCACTATTGGCCAGGCTATCTGGTTAGTAAGTACCAGAGATCTGTAACCTCAACAGCCTCAGTGCTGTGGCTACAGATTTTGCTGCATATGAGTGCTGGAGATTTGAACTCTAGTTGTTTGTGTGGAAAGCACTTTACCCACTCAGCCATCTCCCTACCCTAAACAAAATGACTTGTAATAACAAGTGACGTAATCTTAAATAAAAAGTCCTAATGAGCCTGCTAGAAAAAACCCTAATAAGTTCTGGAATGTTAGAAGGTATGATGTGGATATATAAAGCCAGGCCTGGTGGCACGACTCTGTAATCCCCACACTCAGAAGGGTGAGTCAGAAGAATAATGAATTCCAGACCTGGAAAACAGCAAATTCTAGGTCAGCCTGGGCTATAGATGACCTTGTTTCATGAAACCAAACCAAACCAAACCAAACCAAATTAAAATGAAATAACAACAAATAAAAACAGCATTTGTATTTCTGCACACGTTATGATTTTTAATATATAATATTATAATAAATAATATATTAACATATTATTTACTTGAATTATAACACTATGAAAAAGAGAAAATTAACTGGAATAAATTTAATAAATGTATAAGATTTATATTATGAAAACAACAAAACATGGCTGAGCATGAAAATCTAATTTTGGGAAACAATCACATTGTCATAAACCAGAAGCTTTTAATATTAAGATGAAAATTATATTCCAAATTGATTTATAGATGCAATACAGTTTCTATTGAAAGCCCAACCAACTTTTTTTGTTTGTTTGTTTGCCTTTGTTTTTTTTGGTTTTTTCGAGACAGGGTTTCTCTGTGTAGTCCTTGCTGTCCTGGAACTCACTCTGTAGACCAGGCTGGCCTCGAACTCAGAAATCCGCCTGCCTCTGCCTCCCAAGTGCTGGGATTAAAGGCGTGCACCACCACCGCCTAGCCCAACCAACTTTTTTAAAATTCCATTTTAATTTCACAAAATTATTAATGGATAAGGGGAGAATTCCTTTTGTTCCACCCACAAATTTTGAAATGTTGAATTTTATTTTGCATTTAATTCAAAATTCCCCTTTATCTCATGAATTTAGAAATATATTTAGTTTCCAAAATGCTAGGTATTTTTTAGACCTATTTGTATAAATGATTTCTAGTTCAGTGCTGGCATGATCAGGAAACATGAATTGAATGCTTTAGCTATTTTAAATTTGTTAAGTCTTGTTTTATGTCCCAGAATGTGGTTCCTCTTTGTCAATGCTCCAACTCCACTGTCACTGGAATGCTCTGGAATCTTCAGTTTGGCTTGGCTGCTTCACTGTGTGGTCCTCTAGACTGTACTGACTACACCTCCATGTTTTATGTTTTCAATTTCCAAGGGCAGATAATTAAAGATTCTGCCTTCTGGTCTGGGCCCAAGCACTGAGCAGATCCTGCGTGGCAGCTCTGCACCCAATCTAACAAAACCCAGAGGATGCAGGCCTTTCAGGAGCTCTAACCTGGGCAGTATCTTAGGTAAGGAGACAGCAACACCTGCCCCAAACAGGGAGTAACTGGGACGCACTGGGACCCAGGAATTCACTTCTGGCCCAGAGCACTGGTTCCTTCCTGTCTGCACCCAAGCATGGAGCAGATCTTGGGCCCCAGCTCTAACCCCAGTAGTAACACCCACCCCACACAGTTCTGAAACAACCAAGATAATAGGAAAGACAGGCTCCAAACAGAGACAGGGCTGGTAGCACTAAGGAAATCCAGATGGCAAAAGGCAAGCACAAGAACATAAGCATCAGCAACCCAGGGTACTTGGCATCATTAGAACTTAGTTCTCCCACCCTATAAAGTCCTAAATTCCCCATATCACCAAGAAAGCAAGATTCAGACTTAAAGTAACTTCTAAAGATGATGATAGAGGACTTTAAGGAGGATATAAATAACACTCTCAAAGAATTTGAGGAGAACACAGGTAAACAGGTAGAAGCCCTTAAAGAGGAGACACAAAAATCCCTTAAAGAATTACAAGAGAACACAACCAAACAGGTGAAAGAAATTGAACAAATCCATCCAGGACATAAAAATGGAAGTAGAAACAATAAAGAAATCACAAAGGGAGATTACCCTGGAGATAGAAAACCTAGGAAAAAAATCAGGAGTCATAGATGCAAGCATCACCAACAGAATACAAGAGATAGAAGAGAGAATCTCAGGTGCAGAAGAGACCATAGAAAATATTGACACAATTGTTAAAGAAAACACAAAATGCAAAAAGTTCTTAACCCAAAACATCCAGGAAATCCAGGACACAATGAGAATACCAAACCTAAGGGTAATAGGTATAGATGAGAATGAAGATTCCCAACTTAAAGGGCCAATAAATATTTTCAACAAAATTATAGAAGAAAACTTCCCTAACCTAAAGAATTAGATGCCCATAAACATACAAGAAGCCTACAGAACTCCAAATAGACTAGACCAGAAAAGAAATACCTCCCGTCACATAATAATCAAAATACCAAATGCACAAAACAAAGAAAGAATATTAAATACAGTAAGGCAGACCTATCAGAATTACACCAGACTTCTCAACAGATACTATAAAAGTGAGAAGATCCTGGACAGATATCATGCAGACCCTAAGGGAACACAAATGGCATCCCAGGCTACTATACTCAGCAAAACTCCCAATTACCATAGATGGAGAAACCAAGATATTCCACGACAAAACCAAATTTACACAGTAGCTTTCCACAAACCCAGTGTTACAAAGGATAATAGTAGGAAAGTTCCAAATACAAGGACGGAAATAATACCCTAGAAAGAGCAAGAAAGTAGTCCTCTTCCAACAAATCCAAAAGAAGATAGCCACACAAAGATAATTCTACCTCTAATAACAAAAATAACAGGAAGCAATAATCACTGTTCCTTAATATCTCTTAACATCAATGGACTCAATTTTCCAATAAAAAGACATAGGCTAATGAACTGGACCCAGCGTTTTGCTGCATATAGGAAACCCACCTCAATGACAAAGACAGACACTACCTTAGAGTAAAAGGCTGGAAAACAATTTTTCAAGCAAGTGATCCTAAGAAACAAGCTGGAGTAGCCATTCTAAAACCTCCAGTCTGAGAATACAAAGGGAGAGACTCATGGCTCCACCTGTATAGGTAGTTGAGGGTGGCCTTGTCAGGCATCAGTGGAAGTGGAGGGCCTTGGTGCCTGAAAGTTAGGATTCCCTAGTGTTGGGGAATTCAAGAGCAGGGAGGTGGGAATGGGAGGATGGTGGGAGCACACCCTCATAGAAACTCCCAGAATTGTATGGATTAGACATGACAGAGGCAGGCCACCAGAAGACTAGATACCAGAATTCAAACAAAAAATTATCTTGATACTAAAACTTGTTTTGAGAATTGTATATTGCAGAATACACAGCCTTGGTGTATCTACTCATCAAGCAAGCTGAGCAGACCTGCTCAAACCTCTGATGTCCTGGAATTTCACCTGGATGCAGTGAAGACACAGACATCAGAGGCTTATCAATTTACTCTTCCCCCTGCCCATCTTCTAATATCTCAATGCCCGTAATCAGCTTGAAGACATTAATGAAGAGTTGGCACTCCTATTCCCTGGGCATGGGGACTGGGGTGGTTAATATTGGGCTGTCGTTCTAGGGAAAAGTAGTGGTTTTCTTGGAACGTGGAGGAATAGCTAGGATTTATTGCATAGCCATAACTTATTGGTAGAAATCTTTTTAATTCTTATTAAGCTGAAGTTATAATTTCTTAAATGGTACAAAATTTACTTTGATTTCAAATTTTCATTGGTTTTCATTGGTACGAGTTTCTTAATGATATAAAAGTGAGATTAATATTGTTACTCTCATAGGCATTGTGCCTATATAACACATTTAGGAATACAAGGCTTAGGCCCAGCCCTTCTTTAACTTTTTTAACTGATTTGAGATGGTTTGCCTGTGAGTTAAGGGCCTATAGCAAATTTAAGGCTCTGAGTTTATTGCTAGGGTGTTTTCTATATTTTATTCATAAATAGCTGAGAGGAGTTAACAGACAGCAGTTCAGATTGCCTTACATGGATGTTGGTTTTCAAAATGTCAGAAGTCCACAGAATTGACTTTACAAACATTTCTATATTAATGTTCATTTTGATTAGAGACCTGTCTGCTCCTGACAGCTTCCCTGTCTTGGATTCTAAGAAGAAATTGAGCATCTTTGGAGTTACTCCAGTTGTGGTGAGACAGCCACTACACAAGAATTGCCTCTTTTCATCTTACAAATTACTGTCCAGAAAAGGGACACACTTGTGGAATAGTTGACGGATTATATCTGCCAAGACAGAGGAATCAGCCCTTAACAATTCTGCATCATTAGGTCTGTCAGATGATTTTGGGCCAGAAGGCTGAAGATCAGATGCTCCAACATTTTGTAGTATAGGAACTGTCCAGGAGTTCAGCGATCTCTATAAATTGGCTAAGTTTTAGAAGCTATGCATTGTGCTTCCCATAATTTCAGTTAATTCAGTCATTCTGGATTTCTGACGGGGTTGAAGACTTATAGTCTCATAGCCAATCCTAGCTATTTATTTTGAGAGAAAAGACTTGAGAGGATGGTTTTCAGCTGACATTCATTCTAAAGCAAAGAAAAAAAAAAGCCAGGTTCAGAACTAAGTCTTTTAGTTAGGAAAGATGACAGAGGTTCTGTTTAGTCAACAAAATGATGGACTGGGTATTAGGTCTATCTTGTACTTTACTGACACAAATTGGTATAGTTATGCTTTAATTTTAATTTTAGGGAAAAGCTTTTTTTTTTTTCAAACAGGAAGGGTGATATGTAGGAAGAGCTAAGGTGGGAGGAGTAAGGAGAGGGAGAGGAGGAGGAGAACAAGAGAGAGAGATGGGGAGGGGGGAGGAGGGAGGGAGGGAGGGAGGAACATGGAGGCGGATGTTCGCATGTCTCCGCCAGTCAAAGGTACTTGGTATATCTAGGTTGGGTATTGGGTTACACTTCTGATTGTATGGGCATCTTGTTATTGAGCATTACCAAACTTATAAAGTCTTTGATTAACATTTTTAAAAAAGTTACTAATAAAGAAAAAGAAAAAGAAAAAAGAAAAAAGAAAAAAGAACAAAAAAGAAAGAAAAAAAAAGAAAAAGAAATTGCCACATTTACTAAAAAATTTATATGGAAATAAGTGAGACAATTAAACTTTGGAAAAGCAGGAATATTGGTGAAGGCCACTTCCTAATTTCAAATCTTTCTAAAAAGGTGACAGATATCAAAGGAGTACAATATTAAAAGCAGCTACAATCATCATCTGCAAGTTCAGATGTAAATGCTGGCACCCAAGGTGAATTGATGATTGATAAAAGTCAAAAATAAGTCAATGACAGACAGTCTTCAACAAACACTGAGAACACAAATGAATATACACATGCAAAAGAATGAAATTAAACCCCTTCCTCACACCATACACAAAAACTAACTCAAGCAGATAAGATCTAAATCCAAGAGTGGAAACTAAAACTTAGAAGAAAACCCAGGAATAGATATGGATCAAAACCACAAATAGAAAAGTAAAAGATTTGGGGATGGAGAGACAGCCCAGTGGATAAAGGTGCTTGCCACTAAGCCTGAAGACTTGATTTGATCTTTGGGGTGGAAGGTGGTTGTGTTAGTTAGGGTTTCTATTGCTGTGAAGAGACACCATGGCCAAGACAACTTTTATAAGGGACAACATTTAATTGGAGGTGGTGTATAGGTTCAGAGGTTCAGTCCATTATCGTCATGGCCAGAAGCATGGCAGTGTCCAGGAAGACAAGGGGCTGGATAAGAAGCCAAGAGTTCTACATCTTGAACTGAAGGCAGTCAGGAAGAAACTGACTTCCAGGCAGCTAAAAGGAGGGTCTTAAAGCCCACCCCAAAGTGGGTGGCTTTACATACTTCCTCCAACAAGGTCATACCTCGGAATAGTGCCACTCCCTGGACCAAACATATTCAAACCACCACAGTGGGGTAGAGGAGGGAATCAACTACCATAGCTTGTTCTCTGCCCTCAACATGTGTTGTCCCCTCCAGAAAATGAATATGTAAACAAACAAGCAAATAAAGATGTAACAAAATATTTCAAAGAAAAGATTTGATAGGTTAGAATAATAAAATTAAACTCTTATGTTTCAAAGGACATGACCAAATGTGTGAAAAACAGCCTACAGTTTGGAGAATCATTTAGAAGTCAGGTAAAGAATTTGTATATAAAATATAGAAAGATCTACACACACACACACACACACACACACACGTTTAAGAAAATTCTGACTAGATCTCTCTCCAAATAATATGTTGAAGGTATTTATGTCAATACACACATGGGAAGAAGGTCACTATCATTATTTTTGGCAGCATGAAATACAGAACTCAGTAAAATACCCCTCCTTTCTAGGATGGGTAAAATAAAAAAGGACAGTATAATTAGTGTTGATCAGAATGTGTTGACGTTAGAATCCTCACTTATTATAGGTGGGAATAGAAAATGGCTTAGCTACTTTAGAAAACAGATGGGCAGATTGTCAAAGTGGAAAACAAAGAGTTTCTAAATAATCCATCAATTCAAATAATCCCTAACTAAGGCAAGGGGCCACCCTCATTCAGACCTCTACAGGAACCCTTGCCACTCTGCCCTGGCTTTCCCAAAGGTACTTTGTCTATTTTTTTGGATCCTAGGTTGGGGTCAGCATTGAGATCAGAGATACCAATATCCATCAGAAAACTGTTTTTGAAGGTATCTAAGTTCTGGGAACCCAGACATACAACACACTGCATACACTGCCAAAGATTTTGTTCTTGGCAGCCGTTGCAGTATGAGATCCCCATGAAGAAGGAGCCTGACTAGCTGAGGCTGATTTTAAACTCGTGGTGCTCCCATGTACTCCCACACATACCTAAGAGAACTGAAAATAAACTCACACAGAAACGTGTACACAAAAGCTCATACTGTTCACAAGAACTTAAACGTAGAAAATTCCATATCTATCAACTGTTGAGAGGATCAACAAATGTGATGCCTCTACCAGCATTTACAGCAGTCATCTGTAAACAGCAAGAAAGTAGTAGATGCTGCTACACTAGGGGCTAACCTGAAAATATGTTATGGTGGTTTGAATAAGAATGGCTCCCATAGGCTTATGGATGTGAATGTTTGGTTCCCAGTTGGTAGACTGGGAAGGACTAGGAGGTGTGGCCTTCTTGGAGGAGGTGTCACTAGAGGGGGGGGTTGAGGTTTCAAAAGTCCATGCCAGGCCCAGTCTCCTTCCCACCCATGTCGGCAACTTTTGAATCAGATGTGAGCACTCATCTATGCCTCCAGTACCATGTCTGCCTGCTACCATGCTTACTGTCATGCTGATCATAGACTCTAACCCTCTGAAACTGGAAGCAAGGCCCCAACTGAGTGCTCGTTTTCTTTAATTAGCTGCCTTGGTCATTGTGTCTATTACCAGCAATAGAACAGTAACAAAGGCATATGGTAAATGACTAAAGGTAGGTACAAATGGCTGTGTTTCAAAATTGTCTTTATAAGACATGTTTATGTTAGGCCTATCTACAGGGGCTGAGAACAAATCATCAGTTGCCAGGTGCTGGACGGAGAGGAATTTGAGAGTGATACTTAATGAGCATATAGAGTTTCTCTTAGGGCCAGGAAAATGTTCTAGAATAAAAAAAAAGACTTTCACAACTTTACAACAGTACTAAAACCCACACATTGTACATTTTAAAATGCTGAAGTTTGGGCCAGTAAGATGACTCAGTAGGTAAGGTTTCTTGCTGCGAACCAAATCTGACAACCTGAGTTTGATCCCAGGGATTCACAAGGTAGGAGAGAGTTAATTCTTTTTTTTCTTTCTGTTTTATTTATTTCATTGGATATTTTATTTACATTTCAGATGTTATCCCCTTCCCCCATTTCCCCCCTGCCCAGGAACCCCCTATCCTATCTCCCCTCCTCATGCTTCTATGAGGATGTGCCTCCATCCACCCACCAACTTCCACCTCCTCATCCTCGAATTCCCCCACACTGAATGTCCAGCCTTCATAGGACCAAGGACCTCCTCTCCCACCTATGCCCGACAAGGCCATCCTCCCTTACATATACCGCTGGACCCATGGGTCCCTCCCTATGTGCTCCCAGGCTGGTGGTTTAGATCCTGGGAGCTCTGGTTGGTTGGTACTGTTGGAGAGAGCTAATTCTTACCAGTTGTCCTCTGGTACTCCTCCCTCCAGCCCCCATATTGTGACATATGCATGCATATACACAATTCAATGAATGTAAACAATTTAAGTCATGTGTTTTAAAGGAACAACATCATTCATTCTAACATTCTAAGACATAATAAATCTTGAAAATGTTTTCCTAAATGAAAAGATGAGACCCCAAAAGGCACATATTATATAACACCAACTACATGAAGTGACCATCAGTCAATCTAGACCAAGGACAGGTTAGCAGTTGTGTAGGAAGGACTATTGATGGGTACACGCTGCCTTTGATAAAAATATTCTCAACATATTTAATTATGATGGCTGCACAAAGAGAACTTCATAGTGTGTATTACAGTTTCAATATGAAATGTCTCCCACAGGCTCTTGTCTTTGGACACTTGGTTTCCAGCTGGTGGGGCTGTTTTGGGAGGTGTGGAGCCTTTTGAACAGTGCCTAGCAGGGAGAGTAGAGCCTTACTGGTGAGGCTTATGGTTTATAGCCTGGCCTAGTTCTGACACCTGCTTGTTGATTGTGCAAGTTCTTATTATCCCTAACTGTCAGAAGCCATAATAGGACAAGCTAATAATTAGCAGTTGATCATCCTGAAATGCTTGCCTCGGATTATTATCTGCGACAAGTGTGCCACATTTAGCAAGGCTATGTTGGACATATTTTAGGAAAGATCCTGCTATTAATATGCTTTTCCTATTATTATTAAACATATATAAGAATCACTAAGCAATAGCACTCCCCTTTGGAGCAGATCTCTGTAGACCCATGAAGATGTACTGTCTTGTAGTATTGCTATATAGACAAATAGACAACTTCTTAAGTCTTAATGATGATCCTATAAGAATTCCTAAAATTATATCAATGATTATTAAGCTCTTTTATAGTGGGACTGCTATTAAGTCCCTTTCTGATAGTCAAAACTGCTGTGAGAACTCTGCCAGTCTCCCAAGTGTCATCAGTTAACAGCACTTAGATAGTAACCAGACTCTCTCCTACTCAGAGCACATTCCAAGGTGGTTGTAAAATAATTAACCAAGAGTCACTAAAAGGGAACTCACAATTTATTATAGGTGCTAGGACAGAAGAAAAAATATTGCCTGGGTTTATCTATACAAAACTTCACTAATTTCTTAGTTATAGTTTTAAACCTTTGGTGAACCTGTGGAGCTAGACAGGTGATGGATGTTTAGTCAGATAATTACTCCTAATGGATATGCATGTAAACATTCTCGATTGTAAACTTCTATTTCAATTTATGATTTGAAGTTTGGTGTGAACTTGTGATGAACTTTGTAACATGTGATCAGGTACTCTGAATGATGTATAAGACAAAGGGACGTTCGTTAGCGGTGTCTTCACTTCTCCTCACTTTCTCTCTCTCACTTCACCTCTCTCTCTCTCTCTCTCTCTCTCTCTCTCTCTCTCTCTCTCTCTC
>NW_021604671.1:2157770-2240384 GCF_004785775.1 Grammomys surdaster | reverse complement strand
CTCTCTCTCTCTCTCTCTCTCTCTCTCTCTCTCTCTCTCTCTCTCTCCTCTTCTCCCTTCTTCCCTGCTTAGAATCTCTCTACTTAGAATTTTTCCTTTGTTAGAATTTTTTCCTTTTTCCACTTAGGACCTTCCCATTTTCCCCCTTAGATAGGAAACTAGCAATAAACTAAAATAACTTCTTTAAGTGTCTTTTCTTCCTGCGACCTCAAACCAACAGACCTAAGTTAGAGCCTGGCAGCGCCTACAGAGACAGATCAAAGGCATTTCTTAATTCTCTGCTGTCCCTGGGCGGAGGTGTTAGTGGCAAGAAACTGCAGTTTCTGGCCTCAGCGGATCAAACAGATAGCAGGTCAGCTACAGTAGCCTAGTAAGTAAACTTTAGTAATGTAGATAAGAAAGATTTTATTAAACAGCAACCCTAAATATCTCGTAAGATATTATCGAGAATCTCGTAAGACCAAGTCTTACCCCTCGCCGACGCTCTTCCAATTCCCATCCTCCTCGGCTGCCTCAAGAAGAACCGACCGACTGGAGGAGAAGAAAGAAGATCACCTTCTCCCCCCACCAAGCCGGGTACAGCTCCCAGCACCTAACAGTCTCAACCATCATCTCCTCTCCCTCCCCCATGTCAAATAAATTAATTCTCCCCTAATTCTTCTTATTAGGTATTTGGTCAGAATGAGAAGAAAAGTAATCTTGTATACACATTTTGTCCCAGGGCTGGAAATATAGTTCAGTTGGTAGCACCTCTGCTAGCATGCATGGCACGTGGACGGATGAGCTTCCCATGAGATCGTGTGTGACAACATGGATATAACCTCTGCTCCCTTCTATACAGGGCCTCCTCAAAACCATCAGTCTGCATCGTTAAAACTCTATTTTCTTACAAGGAGAATAGAGAATAGTTGTTGGATAATTAGGTCCACTTTCCCCTAGGATGGCCTCATTTTACTTTATACTTGACCCTATTTCCAAACTGTTGAAATTCAGTTACTAAGGTCAGAAGTTCAACATATGGTAGGCTATATTCCAAAACCCTAGTTGTTCTAGTTTGCTTTCTGTTTTTTTTTTTTTAAATTAAACTTTGATAAACCAACTTGGGGAGAAGAGAGTTTATTTCATTCTACTGATTAGAGTATATCAAGAAGGGAAATGAGGGCTGGAGACATGGCTCAGTGTTTAAGAGCACCGACTGCTCTTCCAGAGGTCCTGAGTTCAATTCCCAGCAACCACATGGTGGCTCACAACTATTTGTAATGGGGAGATCCGATGCCCTCTTCTGGTGTGTGTGAAGAGAGCAACAGTGTACTGACATACATAAAAATTAATAAATCTTAAAAAAAAAAGAAGGGAAATGAGTTCAGGAACTTGGCCAGGAACCTAGAAGCAGGAACTGAAGTAGAGAACATGAAGGAATACTGCTTCTTGGCTTGTCCCTCAAAGATTTCTCATTTTGCTTATTTTTTTAAATATGTATTTATTTATTTTATGTATATGAGTATACTGTAGCTATCTTAAGACACACTAGAAAAGGGCATTGAATCCCATTACAGATGGTTGTGAGCCACCATGTGGTTGCTGGGAATTGGACTCAGGACCTTTGGAAGAGCAGTCAGTGCTCTTTAACTGCTGAGCCATCTCTCCAGCCCTCATTTTGTTTTTTTTTTTTGCTTTTTTTCACGGTTACCTTCTGAGCATTGGGCTACTTACAGTGGGCTGGGTCCTCCCACATCAACCATTAATTAAGAAGATGCCCCAGAGACTGGTCTGATGGAGGCCTTTTCTCAACTGAGGTTCCTAGCTCACAGATGACACTAGCTTGTGTCAAGCTTTCAAAACCTAACCAGCACACTGTTGTGTGTCTAACACATGCCATTAATAATACCAAGCATATACACACAATGTTAATTATTATGCATACTCATAACAATGTTTCATTCATTCATTAGACTTAAAAAACAATTAACAATAATAATGAGATAGAGCAGTTATAATACTGTAATGAAAGGTTTGTGAATGGGGTTTGATTTTATGTCTGTGCTGAATGACAGCTAAATGACAACAGGATGTAGTGCATGCAGTATGAATGAGAGGATGAAGAGGTGAATCATGTCTGGGTAGGAGACTTCACTACACTGATCAGAGTAGAACTTAGCATTACTGAATTGTTTCTTTCTGAAACTTTCCATGTGATACATTTTGACTATGTTTGATTCTGGGTAACTGAAACTGAGAAAGGAAACTGTAGATGAGGGGTAGGGTACTCTGTTTTGGAGAATGGCCTAGTTAGCTTTAATTGTCAACTTGATATGGCCTAGAGCCACCTAACAAAGTGTTAGAGTTTCTATTGCTGTGAAGAGACACCAAGACTTGTGGCAACTCTTATAAATGAAAACATTTAATTGGAGCTGACTTACAGTTTCAGAGGTTTAGTCCTTTATCATCATGGTGGGAAGCATGGCGGCATGCAGGCAGACGTGGTGCTGGAGAAGGAGCTGAGAGTGCTACATCCTGATCTGGAGGCAGCAGAAATGATTGAGAGCCACACTGGGTGTAGCTTGAGCATAGGAGACCTCAAAGTCTACACCACAATGACACAATTACTGAAACAATGCCACATCTACTTCAACAAGGCCACACCTCCTAATGCTGCCACTCACTATGGGACAAACATTCAAACTCATGACTCCATGGGGGCCCTTCCTACTCACACCACCACAGGGAGTCTTTCAAAAGTCATCTAAAAAGCATACACACATTATAGAAGAAAGCCAACAAAACTCAGAGGATTCACAAAGAAAGACATTTTTCAGACGAAAACATTATCGTGGATTTTCTTGTCTACTGATGTCTCTCTCTCTTCGTGTTTGTGAGTGTGTGTGTGTGTGTGTGTGTGTGTTTATTGGAACTGAAGCCAAGACCTTGTGAGTGTAGGCAAACACTCTACCACTAAACTATACCCCCCATGCTATAACATTTTAAACATATTTTCTCAGAAAAGTGTCAGTTCTGTTTAAGAGTTCCAAATATATTGCTATAAACCTGCCTGCATTATTCACTTTTGCTTTAAAATGTTCCCATCTCTGGGCATGTGCCACAATTAATTCCTGGTGCTTACGGGCCCTTATTCACACAGAACTTCCCCAGGTCTTGTGGCTTACCCTTACTTTTTGTCAGGTGAGACTTTCTCTGATTGTGGCTCTGTTTCCCTTCATTCCACACTTGTCTGCTTTCTTTAAAGTCACTTCCCAGCTGGCCTCTGGCTGCGAAAGCAGAGGTAGGAGGCTCACAAACTGAAGACCCCTCCTTTCAAGGAAGCAAACTCAAACAAGTCTTATTCGCATAGCTGTATTTTCAGTGATTGTTGTTTTTTAACAAAAGTATTCAGCACTAGCTGCAAACCAACAGGCTCTCACACCTCACTGGTGGGTGACTTTCTTGACCTGAGGGCAGGATGCTATCATTTTTCTTCATTTCCTCAGTGCTGCTGGGTTTTGAGCAGGTTTCAGTCTTTGTTGCTGTTCCCTATTAGGAACAAAGCTTCATTCCTCCTGAGACCCATTCTCATTAATTTTCCTGCTTAGAGAGGCCCTGGGGACTGAGGTACCTCTGTGTGAGAGGCACACAAATATTCCAGGAACATCCCCATCCTGTGGCCTTCAGAGACACCCTCATTTTCTTGTTCTCTGAAGGTACATTTCTGAGTAATTTAGCACAATATGTTCCAATTTGCTCCTAATTTTACCTCCTGTTGGTTTTTCTGCCTTCTAGGTTTGCCTTGCCCCTGAAAGGCTTTTCCTGTTGTGTTTTGCCCTGGGTACAGCGTGCTTACTCACAGAAAGTACAATTCAACCTGATGTGAATGAAAGGTAAGAAAGCAAACAAGTATGTATTGGTGGGGTAGCAGAAGGTTGGGCGTGAGCATTGTGTATGTTCACTTGGGGGTGAAGGGAAGGACCCTGCAACCCCACCTCTCAGCCCATGCCTTTCATTTGGGGCAGAACTGCAAGGGATCAGAGGAACTGGAGTTAGAAAAGGAAGGAAAAGCTAACTTGCCACAGGACGGGAGACTGAAGTGGGTTGAGGGAGGTCCATCAGATGTATGGCTATTAGCTTCTGGAGCCCAAGGAAAGGTCCAAAAAAATGTTAGTGTTTAGGGTGTTCCATCCATAGGAAGTCTTTTATGGGTCTCTCATTTTCTTTCATTCAAGAATCCACATGATGAGGTTATATAAAGCATCCCCCACCAGCAGCAGGGCAGATTGCATGCTAAGCTTTCTCTGGGTTTAGCTGTCTACTCTGAAAATAGCAACAGGTGAAAGCAGCTTCTGTGAATCACATCCTCTCGACATAATGCTAGATCACCTGATGCTAATTAAGTCACAAACAGGCATTCTGCCAGCCCAAGGCTGCCACCTGTTATTAGCTGCTGGGAAATAAGTGACCCTGGATCAGCTGTGGTTTCTATTTTGTTTAGAAGGATGCTGAAATGAACTGATTTTTAAATGTGACTGGATGCTGGTACATTATCCTGCATTGTAGCCATCACTGTTAAAAAGCCCATTTAGTTCCAGCTCATGAATATTAACACAAACCTAGATGAAATGGACTATAGAAGAAGTAGAACCACAAAATCTAATAAAAGCTTTGTCTTTTACTTCATGTGATCCTGCAAGATGGACAGTTTGGTGATGAGTGGGTATTAGTGACCACTCTGTATGTAATAACACTACAATGAATTTTTTTATAGTGCTGCCTTTTTTGATTTATTGTCTGAATAATCTGGGGTAGATATAAAGCAAAGTTTGGCTCACTCTTACTCAAGTAGAAACCTGCTGACAGTGAAGTAACCAAAGACTGCTCTAAGTTCCAGTCACTTCCAGATGGTTGCTCACACGTATCCCTAGCTTTTGAAAAGCCACTTAAGTAAGTATACTACAATATTGCAGGGAGTTAGATGGAAATCTTTACAGTTTTTGTTTAGATAGGTACTGCCAAATCTGTAAATCACTGCAGGTATGAAGTCACAGAAGGCTCCAAGAATGTAACAGTTCTCTGTCCTCTTCTACTCTTACAAAGTAAATATTGTATGAGACATTTCTTACTGTTATTTGGAGGGAATATCAGAAATAAGAATATTATCTGGAGGAAATTATCAAATTATGCAATTTTATTCTTTTCTTTGTCCCTTGCGTTTTGAGGTAGGGTTTCATGAAGCCTAGCTAATGCTAGCCTTCAACTCCTGATCTTCCTCCTTTTACCTTTGAGTTCTTGGTATTCAGGCATGAACTATCAACTGGCTACATGTCTTAGCTGCATCAAATGACCAAGGAGCTTGCCAACCCTGCCTAAATGAACCCTGCCTGGCTTTCTATATCCCAGGAAATAATGGGAATTTCTTGTGATGAATGCAGATAAGTTTCATCTCCAATGACAAGCTAGCACAGGATACTTCTGAAGGTATTTAGCACTTACTAAACTTTTGGTCCGAGTGAGAGCCTTGGGGCTCTTCAGCTGTCTGCTGAAGACTGTGCCAGGCAGGACTTAATGTTTTGGGTGAGAATGTCTGCCAGCTTTTTAGGTTCCCAGCAAGGAAAGTTCTCTCCTTTGAAAACTGTAGAGAAATCACTGCAAATATACATATGTATATGCAAATTTAACATATATATTAAAAATGGGACAAGATTTTTTCAACATGAAAAAAATCAATTTTTAAAATCACACAGCATCTTACTGGAGAAAATATACCCTTTCTCATGCTTTTTTCCTGCATTGATAAAGGACATTGCTCCAGTAGTTCAAGACAAAGTTGCTAGTCATCATGGTAAATATGTATAATCTCTCAGGGGTAGCTGAGGCAGGAGGAGCTTGAGTTCAGAATTAGCTTGATTTATATTGTGATACCCTGTCTCAAAAAAGGGGGGTGGAGAGACAGAGACTGAGAGAGACAGACTGTTAGTTACCTTCAGTTTCTCCACTTCTAACTCAGCAAAACCAAATGAAGTGTCTATATCCCAGAGGCCTTTTGTGTTTATCTTGGCTCCATGCCTTGGGCCTAGATTTTGATGGGAATTTCTCTGCAATTCTTTCATTGTTCTTCCTTTGAATAATTAAAGAAAATGTAAAATCTCTTGAGTTTTGTACTCGGTCTACCTCCCTCTGAAGCAGCGGAAATGAGACATATATAGAAAGGTTACTGGTTTCGGGGCAAGTGTGTACTGACTGAGAAGCACCTTTCATGGTGGGCAGCCTAGAAGGTAAGGAATGGAGGAAGGACAGTTTCCCCTACATTGATTTGCTTAGATTCTGAACTCAGGGAAGAAGCATCCAGTTGGCTGGGTGGTCTAATCCAGTCCCAAAGTTGGAAAGGGCTGACTACATTATGGGCAACAAGCAGTTTTTTTTTCTTGTAGTCTTTATAGAGCTGTCCCTGGGGAAAGTGGCTAGCTGGGGACTTTGGGACTAGGTCTCTAGTAATCTAGATTAGTTACTCTGGTATATTTCCTCTAAGTATGAACTTCTCATGTAATAACTGGTGAAAATCTAAGTCTTTATTCAAAAGAAAAGGAGAGGCATACATATCAACACTGGGGCAGCACTGTCTTTTGTGGTGGTAGGTCAGTACTTACATATAGTAGTCACCTAAAACACTGTGTGCAGTGCGATGTGCACACCACACACGCAACTGTGCATGTTTACATAAGTACAGGCATCCACTCATAAATGCATAATATCGATACGTGTCTGCTTCATAAATCAGTCCTTTCATTCTGATTTAGAGGAAAGAAATTTATTTGTTAAAATTTGTCATCTGATACTCAGAAGAAAACATCAAACTCAGTCTTTTTTTTTTTTTTGTAGCTAAAGTCTTTTCTCTTTCTTAATCTCCAGAGCAGTAAGTATAGACCAACAGTGTAATGCAGTGTAATGGTGTGAAGAGAGAACCATCAATACAGAGGACGATGCCCACACATACCTATATACCCAGCCACACCTGTGCCACAACAGCTCAAATAATGAGGAAAACTCCAGCGGCAACAAGGGTGGTAGGCATCCAGAGCTCTTGCTTTTCTGGTAGGAATTTATTATGAAGTGGTGCAATGGCTTTATCACACTCCAATATACGAAAGCTGACCATATACACATCATGTAATGCAGCCATTGCAGTCTTTGGAATAAACTCTCCAGGAAGTTTGCACCAAAACATTTAAAAGCCTACAATGTACTCACCTGCAGGAGTCTGACAAAGCTAATAGGAGAAGGTCTGGGGAAGGGCAAAATAAAATTGCAATACAGACTTACAGTAGACTAGTATTCGGCACTGACCTACAGTGATCTTAGTAGATGGGTGAATCTCATCAACAGTACTGAGTGAAAGGAAATGCACAGAGTGGCTAGAACATATGCCAGTTGATGGGTCTATTCTACGCATGCATAGTACCCTGAGTTCATTCCCATGCATCCAGCAAACACAATGGCAACAAGATGCAGACGACTGTATGTTTGTCTGTCTGACTCTGTCTCAAGAAAACATAGAATCTGGCAAAACTCCTGCTGCTGTTGAAAGTTAGAATACTGCTCCTGATGCTTCTACTGCTGTGATAAACAGAATGACAATGGCATCTCAGAGCTGGGAAGATTTATTTCCATCTCCATCTCAATTATAGTCCATCATGAAGGAAAGCCAGGGAAGAAACTCAAGGACGGAATCCAAAGGCAGGAACTGATTCAGGACTATAAGAATCCTGCTTACTACTGGATTTCTCCCCATGGCTTGTTTAGCCTGTCTTTTTTTTTTTTTTTTAATGCATTGGTATTTTGCTTGCCTGTATGTCTGTGTGAGGGTGCTGGGTCCCCTGGAACTGGAGTTGCAGACAGTTGTAAGCTGCCATGCAGGTGCTAGAAATTAAACCCAGGTCCTCTGAAAGAGTAGGCAGAGCTCTTAACTGCTGAGCCATCTCTCCAACCCCCCTCACCCTGCTTTTTTTTTTTTTATAGAAACAGGATCACTAGTTCAGGGGTGACATAACTCACAGTGTCCTTGGCCCTCCAACATTAATCATGTACTACGGATTTGCCTACAGGTAAAAATTATGGAGGCATTTCCTAACCTGTGAATCCCTTTTCCCAAATTACTCTAACCTGTGTCAAGTTAACATCAAATTAACCACGACACTGATGGTGGAGGATTCTGGGTACTTGATTTGGATGTTTTTTTTGTTGTTGTTGTTTTTGGGGTTTGTTTGTTTGTTTTTTGAGATTTGGATGGTTTTATGCAGGTGTTTCAGTTGATTTTTATAAAGTTATAAAAGGTATAAAAAGGTATCAAACTGCATAGACACTTCTTTGTCACATATCATACACATTCTTTTAAAAGCTCAATGTAAATGGCAAGACTGGAGTACGATGTGCCACTACGGTGGAATGAGTTTAACAAAGATTACGTTGCTTTCATTTGCCAGGTCCCAGTCACCTGTGATGTTCACAGGAACAACAAAGCAGGTGAACAACCTGCCTTGGGAGCAGATCTTGACTCCAACAGCCTTCCCTTCACAATGTAAACACTGTATCCTTTCCCACATTTAAATATCTTTCCAAGATTTTACTTGGCTACAACTGGTTTACTTTATCCCAGCAATGGTTTTGACCCTGGGGTCAAAGGACTAGTATCATGGAAGAACTATTTTTTTTAAATGATAATAACTGAGGCCGTATCTATTTAAATTAGAAACCCCATGTAGGTCTTTCTTGACTCTGGAGTCCAATCTCTTGTTTCCACATGTGCCTCTACTGGCAATTACATATAAAAGCAGACATGCGCACACACACACACACACATACTACACACTTCTGCCTCTGCCTATGTCTTTCTGTCTGTCTATGACATAAACATACACACACACAGACACACAGAGAGAAACAATACACACGTACACATACAGATATACAGAGACGAGAATTAGAATTAGTGTTCTCACAGCATCAGCACCTCAGAACATCCTCTGCTCTTCTCACTCAGGTGGAGAGGAGAGGCTCAACTCAGAAGGAAATGCAACTCAAGACCTGAACAGGATGATGACCAGTTCTTAATATTTAGAAGATACTTAACTTTGTGAATTTGACAAAAATATGCGGGGAAATACTTTTGCTTATCATCACATTGCCATTTTAGCACTTTCTTTTACAGACCTCAGTCTGCAAAGATGAAGAACCATAAGCTCTTTTCTTAGAGAAAAGCACTTGACATGCTTGCCAGTTTAGAGAATGAATTCAGCCTTTTCTACATCTACTATGGTAGAAGTGGATACCCACAATGCACCTGGAGAGAACAGTGAATAAAGCTAAACTAATTACACTTCAGGTTTTATTCAATAAAAAAAAAGACTATGAATATGTGCAATTAATGCCACATGATTCTTTGCTGTGTTCTATTGTGTATGTATTTCATTTCCATCTCTGGTTTTAAAGTGTAAATAAATTTAGAGCTCATGGGGTATTATGTATTATGTATGGTTCATATAACCCAAGAATGAAAATCAAAGATTGATGTGAAATTACATCCTCCACAAATCCCCACTTCTAATAAAGTGCTTGGAGTGAGGATGAAGGTAATGGAACCAGTGTCTTCTCCAGTTCTGAAGTGCTACAAGGGGCTCAGCCTTCCAAGACAATAAAGATAAAGAGCTTCTAGGCTCTGTAATTGCTGTACAAATTCCTATGCATACTAGGTACTCCTATGCAAGGGGCCAGGCACATCTGCAAGTCACAGATATATTTCTCAAGAAGACATACTGTCCTTACCTAGAACATTTTCCAAATTAATAGGGAGAGGTATCATCATCATCACTGCCACCTTTTTCTCATCTCCATGCTTCCAGGGAGTTACAACCAGGGGGACAGAGAACAATGTCTTATGGTAAAACAAAGGGAGGATGTGGAACCTATCCCCGAGGCCTACTGAGGGTCAGGGCTTCCAAGGGCAGCTTGGAAGGTCATTGCCAACATCTTTGTAGCACATTTGTAGGTGAAAAAGAAGACAAGGAGATAGAGATAAATAACAGTCTGAGAAAGAATGTAGCATGGCTACACATTACACTAAACTAACTGGTCAGTAATTTTGCTGGATATGACAAAGGTATCGCAGCTCCTATATGGACATCATTATGTAAAATAATTTACCACAGGCTCATAGTTCTTTTTATAAATCATATTTCATTGAATTTGCTCTTTGACAGTTTTATACATGTGTATAATGTATCCTGATTACTGTGGTCTCCCCACTGCTATTCTTCCTCCTATACTAATTACCCTTCACTTTCCTACATTCATGTCTTCATTGAGTAAGAAGACACCTGAAGACAAAGATTGCTTCCTTCAATCCATCAGTAGCCAATAGTTCAGCAGGAATGGTTAAATCTCTGTGAGCTCCTCTTTGATTCATGACTGACTGTTACATAGGCCCAGTTCTGAGCGTGACTGGTGTAGGCAGCCATAAGTACTGTGAAGTCATGACTACACTGTCTGAGCTATGCTCGGAAGACAGCATTTCATAGCCCAGCTCCCTGTCTTTGATCTCTTACATTCTTTCTATTACCTCTTCCACACTAATCCTTGAGACTTAGAGGGAATGATATAAATGTCTTATCACTCAACTGTCAGTTACTCTCAGCACTGTGAGTAGTGATATGTTTCTAAATTCATTGCAAAGACAAGCTTTTCTGATGAAGATTGGGAGTATATTTATGGGTATAAATACATTTAGAAGACAGTCTTTATTATGAGAATTTAGCTAAACAAAAGTAGTAACTTTGTTCATAGGGCCTGAGACTGCCTCAACTATATGCTTTTTCCTTCCTTTGTCTTTTAGGTTTATAGTAGCAGGCATGAATTCCCTCATGAAACTGGTTTCAAATCTAACCAGAAAGCAGCTGGTTACTCCCATAGCTGTTGTGCCACAATTGCACCAGTGAACACATCTTACTTGCAAGGTTGGTATTATAGTTCACAGGGTGCACAGCTAGATAAGACTAACATGCCTTTCTTCCCAAACAGACTGTAGAGCCCCTTTAGAGCATCATGAAAGCTAGGCACGAAGAAGCTTCCAGCTCTGGACAAACTGACGTTTCTATCTTGCAACCAATATGTGTATTATAGAAGAGCAACAGTCTGTATTGGTTTGGGGCCTCTGATGCCTCCCTTACTGGTAAGTCATAGGCGGTGTCACACACTTGGCATTTTGATTTAAGAACTTACAGTTTTCAGGAGTAGCACTATCCTTATATATAGAATAATTTTCTTTCAATGCTCTCTTTTAAAGACTCACATTTTTAATTGGCTTACAAAGTAGTAGGTTGTTTGTTTGTTTGTTTGTTTGTGGCAAGGGCTCATGTATCCCAAGCTGGCCTTGAACTTGATAGGTAGCCAAGGATGATGACTTGCAGCTCCTGTTCCTCCTGCTTTCACCCTCAACTTCTGAGTGTGGGATTACAGGTGTATACTACCAAGCACAGTTTATGCAATGCCAGGCATTAAGCCTAGGACTTCGTACATGTTAGGTAAGCAGACTGCTAAAGGGGCTACATCCTCAACTGGATTACAATTATTTCTTAACAATTATATTTTTAAAAATTGGTCTTTAAAGAATAACATTTGTAATGTCAGTTCTGTCAGTGTCCTACATTACAGCCAAAAGCAAGGAAACTCATGAACAAGGCTCCCTTGGTTGGTCACAGTGCAAGTACTCTTGCTTGTTCTGCAGGAAGACATCCTTTTGGTTCACTCTGTTGGTGACGTTCTATCTGTACTGTAGAACAAATTCTCTATGACTCATGGCAGATGGACTGTGACAATTTCTTACATTCCATACAGATCCAGCATAGTAAAAATGTACCCAAAGCATTGATATAAGTAACCAGCTTTCTTTATATTTGTTTTACAACAAATTATACTAATCCCCACAGAAATTCTCTGTGATCCCTGTGGATAGTAGCTTGGCTCCTCTAAGTTGGCATTACATCCACTGTTAGAATGTTCTACCATCAAACGTGATTCTGTCATAGATGGTAAGAAACAGTAAACTAGTATCCTCTTTAGAGCTCTCAGGCTGCAGTATGCTCCTCTGAAAGCTGTTTGAGCTTTTATGTGCACAACCTCTGTGTATATTATTTCCCTGTGCTCCTTCTTCATTAGTGCTTTTGGGACTTGTTAATTGTCATTAAGTTTTCCTCCTAATATAAAAATCTTGAGTGTTGAAGCTGTGGATTATCAAAGGAAAATCTGGGCACCTTTGATTTTATTTCCAGTCCTTAATTAGAATTTTGATCTTTGTTTTAGTTTCCTTTCTGTTACTAAAGTAAAACACTCTGACAAAAGAAACTTTGGGGAAGAAAGCATTTATTTGACTTACAAATCCAGAGATTATAGACCATCACTGAGAAACTTAGGAAAGGACGTCAAGTAGGAACATAAGGCAGCAACCACAGAGTAACACTGCTTGGTGACTCCCTCCCTGACTTGCTCCTAGGGTCATGTTTGGCTAGCTTTCTTATCAATTCAGGGCCACCTGCCTAAGGATGGTGCATCCCACAGTAGGCTGGACCCTCTTGCATCAATTAATAATCAAGACAGTTCCTCAGAGACATGTCCATAAGTCAATCTTATTTAGGCAATTCCTTAATCAAGGTTTCCTCTTACATGAGTCAAGGCTGTGTCAAGTAATCATTTAGTTTTATCATGTGTATGTATGTGTAGTGTCCTGCTTATCTGTCTGGGCACTATGTGCATGCAGTGCTTGTAGAGGTCAGAGGACATTGGATCCTTCTGGAACTGGTGTTACAGGCAATTGTGACTTCCCCAAAGTGTGTGATAGGAGCTGACTCAGGTCCTCCACTGGAGAAGCAAGTATTCAACCACCAAGCCACCTCTCAAGCCTCTAGTCTGTCTTTCTGAAAAAAAAATTTTTTTTGAGACAGGGTTTAATTTTCTAGCCCTGGCTGGCCTTTTAGACTAGGCTAGCCTCTAATTCACAAAGAACTCTACCTCTTGAGTGCAAAGAGTAAAGGCGTGTGCCACCATGCCTGGCTTGGGAAAACAACAAACATTTGTTTGAAAGCATACTATCTCTGTAAAAAAGAATATTATTTGAACTACACATTCACTATTCAGGAGCCTTGTAATATTCTGTGGCTCTATGTGTATAATAGATCAGGATTAGCTAAATTTTTGCTATGAGGGACAGGAGAGCACTAAATCTTTGAGGAATGTGTTAAAAAACATACAGATGTCTACTGATGCCCAAACTGGCGCTTTAGTGAGAATCACTGACAGTAGAATCTAAACCAGACTCCTGCTTCCCCTTCTGTCATCCTCATGTTTAGACACACAGTGGTAGTCTACCCATATGCAAGGAGCTGCAATGATTCTCTTTTGAGTCTCATCCATTGACCAGCCAGCATTTTATATGGTCTGCACATCGCATCTATTCTGTCTCATCCCTAGCTTAGGTGAGTCCTGTCTCTTGCCTACACTATTATAATGAAAACTTAATAAACTCACTTGCTTCTACTACTGTGGCAGAGTTAAGTCATCACCTTATAAAGCTGCTAGGCTTAGACTGTTTTCTCCAAGAGTCAAGTGTTTATAGTTTAGCCCCAGGGTGAGGTAACTGCTTCTTTAAGAAATGGGACACTGAAGAAAAAAATTAAAGAAGATATTAGAAGATGAAAAGATCTCCAAAGCATGGATTTATAGGATAAACATAGCAAAAATGGTATCCTACCAAAAGTACTCTACAAATTCAATGCACTCCCCATCAAAATTCCAACACAATTCTTCACAGTTCTTGAAAAGACAATTTTCAGCTAGCTTCATATGGAAATGTGAAAAATCCAGGATAGATAAACCAATCTTGAATAATTAAAGAACTGCTGATTTCAAATTGTACTACAGAGATATAGTAGTATAAACAGCATAGTATTGGCACCAAAACAGACACATTGATCACTAGAACCTCAACATAAAACCAGATACACCAAACCTGATAGAAAAGAAAGTGGGGAATAGCTTTGAATTCATTGGCACTGAAGAAGACTTTCTGAACCAAATGTCTTATTACATATACTGATTAATGACTAATAAATAATAATTGATAAATGTGCCTGAGAGGCTTCTGCATGGCAAAGGACACCACAGTTTGAACAAAGTGGCAGGCTACAGCATGGGGCAAGTTTTTACCAACTACACATCTGATAGCAGGCTAAGCTCCAAAATATATAAAGAACTCAAAAAACTAGATATTAAGAAAACAAATAACCCAATTTTAAAAGTGGGGTACAATTGAGCATGGTGGTGTATGCCTTTAATTCCTGCACTCCAGAGGCAGAGGCAGGTAGATTTCTGTGAGTTCAAGACCAGCCTGGACTATAAAACAGGTTTCAGGACAGCCAGGGGTGTTGCATAGAGAAACTATGTCTCAAAAAAGTGGGGTGGGGTACAAATCCAAACAGAGAATTCTCAAAAGAGGAAATTTATATGGCTGAGAAACATTTAAAGAAATGTTCAACATCCTTAGTCAACAGGGAAAGGCAAATCAAAACTACTTTGAGATTTCATTGTACATTCATCAGAGTGGCCATGATCAATAAAGCAAATGACAGCTCATGCTGGTGAGGATGTGGAACAAGGGGAATGCTACCACAGTGCTGGTGGGACTGCAAACTTGTACCACTATGGAAATCAGTGTGTTGGTTCCTCATAAAGCTATGAATATATCTACCCCAAGATCTAGCTATATCTTCTTGGGCATATACCCAAAGAACCCCATATCCTACCACAGAGAAACTTATTCAACCATGTTCATTGCTGCTCTATTTATAACAGCCGGAAATGGAAAAAAAACCCTAGATGTCTTCAATAAATGAACAGATAAAGAAATTACAGACCACTTACACAATGGTCTCAGTTATTTAAAAAGTAAAATCATGAAATTCACAAGTAAAAAAAAAATCATTCTGAGTGAGACAACCCAGACCCAGAAAGATAAATATTGTATGCATTTGCTTATATGTGGATATTACCCACTAAACAACTGATAACCAAACTACAATCCATAAACCCACAAAAGACTAGGAAAGCCAGATAGATCTCCCTATGGAAGACAAATAGAATATACAGTTATGGATGATATTATGGTTTGTATATGCTTGGCCCAGGGAGTGGCACTATTAGAAGGTGTGGCCCTGTTGGAGTAAGTGTGTCACTGTGGGTGTGGGTTTTAAGACCCTCATCCTAGCTGCCTGGAAGTCAGTATTCTGCTAGTAGCCTCCAGATGAAGACATAAAACTGTCAGCTCTGCCTGCACCATGCCTGCCTGTATGCTGTCATGCTCCCACCTTGATGATACAGGACTGATTCTCTGAAACTGTAAGCCAGCCCCAACTACATACTGTTTTTATGAGTTGCCTCAGTCATGGTATCTGTTCAAAGCAGTAACACCCTAACTAAGACAGAAGGGATGGGGGGATCAAGATGGGATGCGGAGGGAAGAGGGAAATGAGGTAGGGAATACAGGAAGAGACAGGTAAAATTAATATTTATTTGAGAGATAGTATGGAAACCTAATACAGTAGAAGCTTCCTAGAATATAAGCATATATGAAGGAGAACTAAATAAAATTACCAAATAAAGGGGGCACAGAACTCTAACTGGGTATCTGTCACCAAATGAAGTTTTCAGTAAAGGGAATGGGTTACATTTAATTAAATTGTTGGTAAAAGGGGTCCCATAGGAACCCCTAAACAACCAGACTATTGCTAAGACTGTAGGTTGCTTTTCAGAAATTAGTGGGTAAGGCTCCATTGCTGAGATAACACCTATCCAACTCATTGAACACAGTGAAGTTGAGTTTGTGACCACATAGAGTTTTTACTGCTTTGTGTTAGCTTCTTTGCCACAGGAATGTACTCTGTAGATTACCAAAGGAGAAGCATACACATCCCAGCTACAAAACTTGGTGTCCTACCTACAAGATTTACTAATACAGCAGTGACATGAAGCTTGTTAGAGTAACTGAAGGAACTTCCCTTCTCAGGCATGATGAGCATGGCTCTGGCAGGCCTTTCTCCTCTCTCTCATTTCCTTGGCCTCGCTAAAAACCATTAGATTACACTTCTAAAGATAGCTCCCAACATCTATCTCTTATTTGACCACTTCCTCCTCCTAAGCCTGACTACCAAGATCCAGCAATCAAAATCCCCCCTTGGGTCACCTAATTAACATGCCCAGCTAAAATTAAATACCCATCCTAACACAGGGTTTCTCCTTCTTCATGTATAAACTGCCATTTTCCTATGGGCCATGTCTGTCTCCTTTCCATACAGAAGCAATCCTTTGTTCCCCCAGAACAAATCCTCCTCCTCCTTCTATTTTGTTCCTTTTCTTTTCACCTAATTCTCTATCTCTTGTCTTTGTATGTTATTCCTTATCCTCTGTCTCTCTTAGGCAAATACATCTACTTTGTGATGAGAAGTTGGTTTTGGAGGTCCTGAGCTGATAGTTTTCCTTCTAGTAACTAACCAATATCTATTCTGACATAAGGTTCACTCCATGAGATGAAACCCATTCCTGACACTACTTGCATGACCAAGAATGTGAGACTAGATAGCCCATGGATCTAAGGGAAAAGCAAATTCTACCCTTCTACTAGAGAATGTAGCAATAGAATGTTCCTAATGACATTCTATATTCATAGATAGTGCCTTGCTCAGACATCATCAGAGAAAGCTTCGTCCTGCAGAAGATGAGAGGAAATACAGAGACTCAGCCAGATAATATGCAGAAGCAAAAGACCATGGAAAACTCAGCCCTAAAAGGAATATCTCCATCAAATTCCTCCCCTCATGCCTCCCTGCAGAAGTGGAAGTGAAAAGAGTGTTAGAGCCTGTAGGGATGGGGGCACCACTGATTTTTTTTATATTTTATATTTTTATATTATATATATTATTTATATTTTATATATTTTTATATTTTATATTTTATATTTTTTATATTTTTTTAAATAAAAAAAAGGACAGGTATAATGCACAGGTAACTTTATTATGGTTTCACAACATGTTTTCCAGAAAATTAAATACAAACCACCCAACATTAGAACATAATAGACTTTTATTTACAGACTGTGTTGTTAGGAACCAGGGTAACATGGTCTCACTATGTAGTTCTGGCTGTCCTGGAACTCACTATGTAGACCAGGCTGACCTTGAACTCAGAGATCCACCTACTTCCCATGTGTTGAGATTAAGGCTTGTAACACTACATTTGACATTTACAAACTTATTTTTAAAGCTAGAAATTTAAATCAAAATGAATCACTTTTTTCTAAATCTACTAATCATTCCGCTTTCATTGTCAGTAGCTAATTTAAATGTAAAAAAATCAATTTTTTTCATGCAGACTGTATACTTTAATAATTGCTATAAATATGGAAAATACAAAGCTTTTGTTTTAGGTTCTGACAGAATGGGTGCATTTATTTCCCATTTCTGTCAGCTACATTTTGACTTTGCACAGCATGGTAATAAACCTGAAATGTATTGGAAATGGTGTTCTTTAGATGAGCTCTTATTTTGAAGATTTGGGGAGAGATTGAGTCAGTATAGTGGCACTTCTGGTCTCCTTTCTGGCCCCTCCAGAGAGCTGTATCAAGAGAGTTGGAGAGAGAGTGAGTTCCAAGTAAAGAAGGAAGCCTAGTAGTCATCCACTAAAAAAGAAAAAGAAGAAGAATGATATTTTTTCCTATTTATTTCCTAATAAAACAAAGGATCAAAGGCCAATTAGTTCTTACTTTCAATGGTAGGAATACAGGTACTCACTGCTGAGCCTTTATTGTTTGTTGACTGCTTTACACATATATTCGCCTCTATCTTCCGGGAAAGTTTCTGGTAAATACAGGCAGTAAGTTTCACCTCTTTCAATGTACTGATAGTTGTCTCCATCCTGCAGCATTTCTCCTTCAAACCACCAGGTAATTTCTGACTTGGGTTCTCCTGTGACTTTCACAGTAAATCTGACTGGCTCACTGTCTACAACCGAGGTATTTCTTAAAGTCTTTTTGAACCATAGAGCGCCTGATCCGGTTTGCTCTTCAGTAGTGGAGCCATTAACAATGCTACCTTCTTCCTTCTCCTCCTCTTCTCTTTCCTTCTGTAGTGCTGCATCGATTTCTTTCTGTTCAAACTGCATTTGTAGCAACTTTTGTTCTTCAATTCTCCTTTGTTCTTCTTTTCTTGCCTTCACCATTTGTTCAAATCTGGCTTTCATGTTCACTTTATGAGTAAAGGGAGATTCATTCTTTTTTGCAGGCTTCACATCAACATCATCATCCTCATGGAAGTTTTCTGCTTCTCGCTCTTTAATTTCAAGGTCAATTGCTCTCCTTTTTGCTTGCTCTTCTTCTATCTTTTTTCTGTACTTCTTTTTCCGACAACTGTCCAATTTTTTCAAACTTGATTTTTAGATTTTTAGCTTGAATTGAGCCACTCCTTTTTAATTTAATTAATTCTTCATATTCTCTGCTTAACCCAAAGCTTTTGTTTTCTTCTTCTTCCTTTCCCATTTCTTGTCTCAGTTGTTCAAATTCTTGTTTCTCCATTTCTAGTTTATGCCTGTGTTCTTCCTCTGTTCGTCGTCTTTCTTCTTCCATTTTTTGCCTTAATAATTGTTTAAAATTAATTTCCAGTTTTCCAGGTGTTAGAGATTCTTGAGAGACTGTTTTATAAATCTCTGGGGAATCATCATCTAATACCATGCTTCTCCTTGCTTCAGCAAAAGCCTTCTTCTCTTCCTCTATTATCCTTCGGGCCTCCTTCTCTGCTTTTTGTTTTTCATCTTCTCTCCTTTGCTTTTCTATTTCTTCAAAACTGAGTTTGAGTTTTCCTGGGCTATACTCTTTAAAAACTATATCTGTATCTTGGTTTTCATCCTCCTCATTTACCATGTTCCTCCTCGCCTCCTCGAAGGCATGTCTCTCTTCTTCTAAGCGTCGTCTCGCTTCCTCTTCTGCTTGCTTCTTGTGATTTTCTTGTCTTTGTTGTTCCAGTTCTTCAAAAGTTGATTTCAATTTTCCAGGAAAATGTGATTCTTTTTTGGCTTCTGTTTCATCATCCATGACTAATGAAAGACATTTTGCTTCTCTGAGACCTCGGCACTCTTCATATCTCATCTCATCTTCTTCATGATTAATCCTTTCATTTCCTTGTTCTCTGTCCAGGTCCTCAGGATCCTTTATTTTTTCCAGATGTTTTGTATGGTTTGGCAGGTACCACTGTTATAAGTAGTGAGTCATCTCCTTCCTCTGCTGAGGACTCGGTTCCCATATTGTTTATGTCCTCAATCTGCTCAGCTCTCTTCGCTAATTCACGCTTTATTTTCCTCTTTTCTAACAGATCCTGCTCAATTCTGTGTTCTCTTTCTTCTTCTGTTCTCTTCCTTTTTTCTTCCTGTCTGTGTTTCTCCATTTCATCGAATTTACCTTTAACTGTCCCTGTTAGCTTTGGGACATAAGCCTTTCCTACTTTAGAACTCTCTTCCTCATCATCAGAAGCAAGCATTTCTTTAATCTCTGCCTTTTGTGAAACGTCATTCATGTTTGATATGTATGGTTTGGGCTGAAGCTTTGTATATTTTTGTACATCTCCTTTATGGTCACTAAAGGAAATCAGAGCAGGAGCACAAGCAGGCAGGAGGTGACAACTGTAAAGAAATGCGGCCCGCCGGCGGGCAGGCTGGCGGGCGGGCGGGCTGCTCCATCTCTGCCTGAAACAAAGCCTTTTTTTAAAAAAAAATTTTTATTGGATGTTTTATTTACATTTCATATGTTGTCCCCTTACCCCATCCCCCACCCACCCGGGAAACCCCTATCCCCTTACCCCTCCTCCTTCTTCTCTGTGGATGTAACCCCTACCTACCCCCCCCCACTTCCCCACCCTCAAAATTCCCACCCCCTGGGGCGTCCAGCCTTCATGAGGTCAAGGATCTCTTCTTCTACCTATGCCCATGATGCACTTATAAGCTTACAGAGCTGCAGGTTGCATGCTTGGACCCTAGGGCCAGCATGGCTCCTTTGTGTATATATCACGGCTTCCAGTTTAGTGTTTTTATGGGATTCCTGAATATGCAAATGACTGAGTTTCTTTGTCTCTATCTGCTTCTTGTGCCTTTTCTTGGGCTCTTTTTCTTGTGTTTGTTTGTTTTGTACTATTCCAACGTGTTAGTTTTTGTCTTATCTTATTTTGTTTTACTTTGCTTGATTATTCTCTCTTAGAAGCCTGTTTTCTCTCTCTTTCTCTCTCTCTCTCTCTCTCTCTCTCTCTCTCTCTCTATATATATATATATATATATATATATATATATATATATAACATTTATATTTATAAATTTATATATAAAAATTAATTTTTTTCAAATTGTAATTTATACTCATTCACACAGGGGTTATAAACACAAAAAGGCAGGATGTGGGGAAGGGGATGACACTGGAGTGTGGGTGTTCAGGGGGAATACCCATATCTTTCAGAACATGGTATCGGCTGGGTGAGGGTTCAGGGGACAGGTCATTATGACTTGTCCTTATCTAAGTTGGTATTTTCTGCCAAGGCTACCTATTTACAAGGTCTATGACTACTCAGGCTGGTGAACTGTCACAGAAACTGCCTGTTAACAATAGCTTGTAGCCATCTGTTTCAGTGTTTATCCACAGAGACCCAAGACTTGGTGTTAGTATACATGTATGACAGGCCTGTTGCTGATTTTAGGCCTACCTACAGAAGCCTGTTTTCTAATATGAAGCAGAAAGGAGATAAGTCAGATGGAGGTGGGGAGGAACTGGGAGGAATAGGTTGGAAAACTGTAATCAGAGTATATTATGTGAGGAAAATAACCTATTCTACAAGAAAAGAAATACACACACACACACACACACACACAAACAAATGTGACACAAGAAGGGGTGGTCCATGGTTCAACTAGGCAAGAGTCCTCAGAAAAATTATGAGAGTCCAGTTTTTTTCCCTGCTTTCTATTTCAGGTTGTCATGGCTTGCTTTCTGTTTCTGTGATAACACTCTGATGAAAACCAATTTGGTAAAGAAAGAGTTTATTTTACTATACAACTCCAAGGTCACAATCCTTCACAATGGAAGTCAGGGCAGGAAGTCAAGGAAGGCCCCTGAGAGAGGAAGTGAGGCAGAGACCATGGAAGAACACTCTTTACTGGCTCACTCTCTATTGGCTGCTCTGCTTGCTTTCTTCTACAGTCTGAGTCACCCACCCAGGCAGGGATGCCGTCATCCACAATGAGCTAGCTTAGTCTTCCTTATGCATCATAAATTAAGAAATGCCCCTAAAGACACTGTACATGCCAATCTAATAGCACTAATTACTCAGTTTGAGGGTTCATAGTTATGCTGCCTCACATATTTTATAGCATAGCATGCGATAATGAAAGAGCAATCACCTGCAAAGCATATTAAAAATTTAGGACCTTCGGTGGCAATCCATGACACTAAAATAAATCTATCAAAGTCTTTTTTTTTTTCCACTAGCAATTTCCAATGAATGGACCACCCTCCACATACACACACTTCCTTGACTATAAGAACAAGTGTATTATACTGTTTGGGTTAGAGTTTGTCACCTTAACACAATCTACAGTTATTTGCAAAGAGTTGTCAAGACACATGCATCAGGTTAGCCTGTAGGCAAGTTTTTTGGGAAACTTTCCTTCCTTCCTTCCTTCCTTCCTTCCTTCCTTCCTTCCTTCCTTCCTTCCCCTTCCTTCCTTCCTTCCCCTTCCTTCCTTCCTTCCTTCCTTCCTTCCTTCCTTCCTTCCCTCCCTCCCTCTCTCCCTCCTTCCCTCCTTTCCTCTCTTTGTTCATTCATTCATTCATTCATTCATTCATTCATTCATTCTTTTGTGAGACAAGGTCTCTCTGGCTATCCTGGAACTCACTATGTAGACCACACTGCCCTCAAACTCACAGACTTGCCTTTTATTCCCAAGTGCTAAGACTAAAGGTGTTTGGCATTTAGCGAAAACAATCTGTAATGAGTTATGATCAGTCAGTTGTAACTCCAGTACTCTAGGACTAACTGTATTTTCATGATTAATGATTGGTCGTTGAGGGCCTAGAGTTTGTAGGTGGTGCCATCTCTGGGCAGTTGGGCCTGGGTTGTACAAGAAAACAGCTAAGCAAGCCTCTGTGTTCCTCTGTGGCTTCTGTTTCAGTTCTTACCTTCCTGCTTCCCTCAGTGAACTGTGACCTGGGATATATAAGACAAATAAGCCCTTCCTCTCAAAGTTGCTTTTGGTTGGTGTTTTCTCATAGCAAAGGGAATTCTAAGACACACATTTTATTTTTTAGTTAATTTTATGTAGATTTAAAGATACCCCTCCCCCCTTTTTTAATCATTGGAGAAACTCTGATTCATAGAACTCTACCATGTCCTTCATGTCTATAAATCAGCCAAGCAAAAGACCTAAATCCAGGTATTTCAGCTTCCTATTTGGAAGTTTATCACTACCTTACAGAGCTATGCTGGTCATAACACAGATCTACACTGGTCACAGTTAGACAGATTTGGGTTATTTTTGAATGGACCTCAGTGAGTACCCATACAGTCCTTTCCTCAGCAGATGTGCAGTTGCTTGGAACTGGAGAATGGAAACCCCAAGTGTATTACCTTATTCCCCAATGGCCTTATTGTTCCCAAAGCATTCTATGTGTGCTGAGCTGATGGAATGTTCTGGTTTGATGTGCCAAGGGAGGACCTGAAATAGTCTTTGGTCTTTGTTCCCTGACACTTACATTTTCTACACATCTTACCAACATATGCACCAAATTTTAGTGTCCCGCTCCCTAGGTATAAAGTGTTAAACCAGTAGAATAACATCTTAAATAAGCTGAATAAAAACAGGAAATGGAAAAAACTTCAAAGAATTGAAATGTTTAGTGGTTAGTCATTTTGGATCTCTTGTTTTAAGAGGACCATAACAATCTAAAAGTTTGTGTGCCTGTCTGTAGCCTGTGTGTGTGTGTGTGTGTGCGTGTATGTGTGTGTGTGTGTGTGTGTGTGAGAGAGAGAGAGAGAGAGAGAGAGAGAGAGAGAGAGAGAGAGAGAGAGAGAGAAAGAGAGAGAGAGAAGAAGAGAGAGATTACTTATAAGACACGAGATTCAGGAAGAAAATCTTGTCATGGTTTTTGCAATGTTGTAGTGAAATACTTGAGAAGCACATTAAAGAGAATTGTTTATTTTGCTGGTCTTTGTGGACACTGACTCTGGGTGCAGAGAAGGAGGTGCATCATGGTGGCTAAAGTATGTGGCACTCACATCATGGCAGACAGTAAGCCAACTGATACTGAGAGGACCTGCTGGAAGGTACCTCCCCCACCCCAGAGACTCACCCCCAGGGGCCTAATTCCTGTAGGTAAGTTCCACTTAACATTTCAAATATCTCCCAAAATAGAACCACCAGCTGGGTCCCAAGCGTTGAACACAAGATCTGTACCAAAGGATGAGTAAAAAGACTCATGGCCAGTTTCAATGAAAAGAGAAACAAAACTTTAAATTTAACCTCCTTTTCTTTTGTGGAAAAGAAAAAAAAAGACTTTTACTTAATTTATAACAGATATTTATTCAACAAATCCAAACCGATTTTTTTAATTTCTTTTGATTTTATACAATTTTATTCTTTTTACACTTCCTTACTTTATACCCCAAATTTATTTGTATGGTTGAGATATGATGCCATGGTGTTTTCTTTTTTCTTCTGTTCTGTTTAAAAAAATAATGTCATTTTCCTAAAAGAACAGTATAACTTTAAAATTTATTCAATGGACCAAAAATGAATGTTTTGCAAAGCTTTGCACTAGTGAAAATCTGGTAAGTTCTAGATTGATGTGTAATAGGATTCTGTGATGGTTTGCATATACTCACCCCAAGGAGTGGCACTATGAGAAGGTGTGGCCTTGTTGGAATAGGTGTGCCACTGTGGGTGTGGGCTTTAAGACCCTCATCCTAGCTGCCTGGAAGTCAGTATTCCACTAGCAGCCTTCAGAAGAAGACGT
This sequence comes from Grammomys surdaster, assembly GCF_004785775.1. Taxonomy (NCBI): domain Eukaryota; kingdom Metazoa; phylum Chordata; class Mammalia; order Rodentia; family Muridae; genus Grammomys; species Grammomys surdaster. The sequence goes on along the minus strand of NW_021604671.1, from coordinate 2,216,263 downwards.
AGAACTCTCAGCTCCTCCTGTACCACTCCTTCCTGGACACTGCCATGTTCCCACCTTGATGATAATGGACTGAATCTCTGAACCTGTAAGCCAGCCCCAATTAAATGTTGTCCTTGTAAGAGTTAGCTTGGTCATGGTGTCTGTTCACAGCAGTAAAACCCTAACTAAGACAGAACTCTTGACATCTGCTGATGATAGTTGTATGGAGTTCAGATCTCCTTGAATGTGCCAGAGAAATGGAGCCAGTGCTCAGGATGCAGAAACAAAGAAGGTGATGTGTCCAGGCCTTAAGGACACAGAGGAGAAGCCATTGTCATTGCTCCAGCTCGGATAGCTCTACCAGCTCTCTGCCTCCAGGATTCCTGTCTTCATCTCAGATTCAAAGTAGAATCTAGACCCTCCCCCTACCAAACACATACTTACATTACCACAGTATGTTTTAAAAAAGAAATGAATGATAAAGTCAAAATAAAAACTTGGTTTCAGGAAATTGAATGTACAAATTAATTGTATTTAAATCATTAGTAGAGATAATGTTTAAATAACTCACATGCCCACAGATGCTTCTTTGTTAAATGACAAAGAAATGTCACTTACAGAAAATACAATTAGTATTTTCTTCATATTTCTTAATTCTGATTTCTTATAATCACCCCACTGATTATAACATGAACCAGTAGTAATGCGTAGGGTTTGCTGATGTGTAACAGTCTTTTCTGAGATTAACACATTCCATGCTAAGAAGAAGTGCCTTAATTAGAAAGGTTAAACAACTCAAAAGAGCTTTAGGAAGTCCCTGAAACTGACCAGATTCACTAGGCCCAGCCCTGCCAGATTTATCAATGAAAGCTGTAAAGAAGATTCTTAGGCAAGCCAAGCTACAAAGAAGACTCTGAGACTAGATAAGCTGAAAGAAACAAAAACCAGACTAGCTGCCTAAAACAGGTTTAGACCAATAGAGACTCCTGGAAAGGTCACTCCTTTGTTGTGGATTGTCTTGGTGCTAATTGTATTTTGATGCTAGTTCAACTTCCTCAAGAGGGGCTGCCCTGATGAAGAGTGGATCACGTATTCAGGTGATTCCATATGAACCTTCTCCCCATTTTAACTGGTCAATAAAAGATGGCTGAAGCCAATCGTTGGGTGAAGAATAAGGTGGGATTTCCTGGTCCCAGGAGGAAAAGGAGGAGAGAGAGAGGGAGAGAGATTCAGACCAGGCTGTGGAGCAGATGGGAAGTAGCAGAATGTAACTCTCAGGGACTGATAGTTTGTAGCCTCCACAGGTGGTTGTGGTGGATAAGGAAGATGCGGCAAGATATTCTTCACCCAGCCATTGAGTTATCTAGATAGTTTTAAATTATATAATGGCTGTCTGGTGTTTTCCATCTGCGGCAACTCAAGTGGGCCAGAGAAAGGGCACTGATTCAGCGGCTGTTAGATGCTTGGCCAAGCTAGCCATAGAAACTTGGTGATATGGACATTGCCGGCATCCGGCAAGGAGCAAGAGTGCATTTTAAAATTACATGCTTCACTCCTCAGCCTGTTGAACTGTCTCAAGGATGTCCAGTGTGCTCCAGGTTCCCAGCTTATGTGAGCTGTCATTCATGCTGGGGTGGGCCTTGGTGATGCACTGTCTTTGAGTCATTTCTGCTCCTGTAAGCAACCCCTCACCCATATGGTCTATTAAGGTGAGCTTTGGTGTTAGCCATACTTTGGTCTGTCATGGGCTCCCTATCTGGGGTGAACAGACATGTGTGTTGCATCTCTCCAGGAAAAGTTTTGTCATCCAACAGCAGAGAGAGACTATTATCAATGTAACTCTCCACAACTAAATTTTAACTGAAATCTTCAGGTTCAGGGGGTAATTTTAAAATTTTATAAATAACCAAATAATTTGGCAAAATATAAATTCATTAATTTATTCAATAAAAATTTCCTTGATATCAGGTCATAGGTATAGACTTTTATATTTGGAAAACTTCTCAAAATCTTGTTCAAATGGTGCAAAGTTTAAATGTTTCAAACAGAATTATGCCAAAGCAGAAATACTTAAAGTCATGCATGGTCCAACACCAAAACAATGATGGGTACGTGCTGGAGAACTAATGAGTCTTTAATTGCTTTCTTGATCCATGGTCTGAATACTTATTGTGACATTATATATGTTCTGACTCAGAGGTTTGCAAGGAAATAAGTAAAAACAAATAAGAAACTCAATTTTCTTTCATCCAGTGCTCATATTTTTTTTTTTTTATCACAGAGCCATAATCTGAAGGCTGAGCGATGCCAAGATTATGTTTCTTTAACATTTTAAATCACAGAAATTTGCATTGTATACATAGTTATAAATATTACAAGCATGTGGTATACATTTTCTGATTTCCACAGAAAACAAGTGATATAATAGAAAGGTTAGACTGTATTGTGACCCCAAGACAGAAGAAAAACTTAACTGAAAAGCATCAGTAGGTCAAAGATGATTGCTGTTCTTACACAACAACCTGAAAAACCAAATAAACAGCTAATATTCCATTTCTGAGGAAGTGTTCTACAGAAGCAAAGATGATTAAACAAAGTAAAATTGCTTAGACTGAAGGCTTACCCACAGAGAGTAGCATGCCTTCTTCCCTGAGGTCTTTTTTGCCTCTGAGCCTAGAAGCCACATGGAGGAGTGGAGGGAAGAGTGTAGCTAAATCACTAAAGTGAGACTAAGTTTCTTAAAAGCCTCTGGATCCAAACAAAGCCCAAGAGAAAACTCAAGGGACAGGAAAGAACAGAAGTAAGCCATGGTTTGTTAAAACTGAAAGCAGACTCTGCCCACAAAATTTTTTAGGCCTGGAAACATCAGTCTATTATTTATATAGTAGATATACTTCTGGGGTAAAATTACTAGGGATAAAAGAATACAACTGATAAATTTAAAAACAGTAGATCTAGATCCATAGTCTTAATATTAAATTTAGTAGACAAGAATGGACAGGGCTGATGAAAAGATTAATTTCACCAAGGAATTTTTATTTGCATAAGAGTATCAAATAGATACATTACATTTTTTGATACATCACATTTAATGTAGACTGAAATAAATTCTAAAATTAATAAGTTGCTGTTTGGTTTTGCAGAATATTAAGAATAAAAGAAAATAGGCCTAGGAAATCAAATCACAGTTAAATAGACAATCAAATTGAAACAAGCTTGCACATGCACACATGCACACACATACAGGACCAAGGAAACACAGGACCATGGAAAGAGAGAGTTGGGATAGGAGGGGAGGAGAAACATCTTACATATGTATTGTTTAGATTACAGAAGCAGAAGAGAGAGGAAAAAGCAGAACAAATGGAAAATTTGAAGATATATTGAAGAAAACAAAACAAAACGAAATCCACCATGAGATACTGAGTGGAAAATTTCCAAGGCTGGTGAGAGGCATCAATCCAGATACAAGGAGTAGAGTGAATCCAAAACAGAGGTGCAAAGAAAAGATGCTTGTGTGTGGTGTTATCACTGTGGCAAGCTAAAAAGCTAAGAGGAAAATGTCATTGACTCATTAATTTGTTTATTTTCATGTAGTTCATGCTGGCATTGAGCTTGGTATGTAGTTGAGGGAACCATAAATTTCTAATCATCCCACATCCACCTCCCAATTGCTGGGATAACAGGCATTTGCCACCCCATTTGACTTATGTGGTACTGGGACCAAGTCCAGAGTTTCCTACAGGATTAGACAAGGACCTTACCAACTGAGCTACTGTGGTGGTTTGAATAAGAATGTCTCCCAGAGGCTTGGGAACTAGAACACTTGGCTTCTTGTTGGTGGTTCTGTTTGTAGAAGTTTGGGGAGGGGGTGCAGCCTTGCTGGACAGAGCATGTCACTGGGGACAGGCATTAAGAGTGTACAGCTTCGCCATCCATCCAGCTTTCGCCGTTTTTGTGCTTGCATTTGAAGAGGCAGCCCTCAGCTTCTTGCTCTAGCCATGATGAGTGCCACTTGCTGCTATGCTTCCCTACCATGATGCATTCTTATACCCCCAGAGCCATAAATCAAAATAAACTATCTTCTATAAGTTGCTTTTGGTCAGGGTATTTTATCACAGCAACAGAAAGGCAACTACTACAGAAGTTGGTATCAGAGAATGGGCTGTTGTGGTGAAGAATATGACCATGTTGTTTTAGGAAGAATATGAAGACTGGAACATTGGGCTAGGGAAGCAGACACATTCACCCAAACATAGACATACATTTTTGGAAAGACACCTTGTATTAGGAATACACCAAGAACTCCTACAAATTAATAACAGCAATAACAACAGATGGTACACAAAAGTGAGCCATCTGCCAATTTACATTACCCAGGTGGTCAAAAAATATAAAAAGATGGTCAACATTAGTAATCAGGGGAAGATGAGTGAAAGCCACAATGAGCTGGCAATGCACAGCCATCAATATGTCTAAATGTGGGCAAGCAGCATCAAGTACAATGAGGCTGTCAAACATGACATATGTTGCTAGTAGGAACATAAATTGATTTGGAGTTTGGAACAGTTTGACAGTATCTACTAAGGTAAACACCATGGACCCTATCTCCTAGCAATTTCACCCCTGCTCATACAACCAACAGAGATGTATCTTTGCCAATGGACATGGGCAAGAATGATCACTATCACTCAAAGTAGCCCCACACTAGAAACACTTTCAATATTCTTAAGCAGTGGAATGGACCAATACATGTGGTATCTTTATAAAAAGGAGCACTGCCCAGCACTGAAAATTAACTGTTAGGATACACTACCTGAAGTTGCATCTTTGTATATTCAATTGTTAATTCTGTATCCTCAAAGAGCTAAATGCTGGCAGGATCTGGTATTGTTATTTCCATGGTGCATCACAGATTTCACATTTTGTAAATATGTGTTCCTTTATCACCTACCTAAGGAAATTAGAATTGTATCTGATTGGCTTTAATAAAGATCTAACGATGATCCTGGGCCAAAAGGCTGATGCTCCAACTTCCTAACTTACTGGAGCTGTATGGGTAGGCAGCTGTCTCTACACCTTGTCTTGAAAAACTCCCCCAAGGGAGACCCTGAAGGGACACAGACCCAAAAATACTCCAGAGACCGGCTTACTGCAATCACATGAGTCAGGTTTTTATTAACGGAGCTCCAGATCGATACGTACCTCACACAGGAGGTAGAGGAATCTACCCCAAGGCCTAAAAGCTTAGGGTTAATATAGGCAAAGGCTGGGGGGAGGAAGGGGTTGTGGCGCAGTCATACACAGTTGGTTGTTTCAAATATCTGCAATGTGTGTAAGCAGATCCTGGGCAGAGGTTTGACTAATCTCACAGGAACAGTCTCTGGTCCCTGTGGCCTTGGGACCCAGTGTGAATGTTTATCTGAGCCAACAGACCATCAGGCTGAATTTAATTCACAAGTCCTTGGGACGTTTGGTGGGAGTTTTTCTAGAGGAGGCTAAGTCAAACATCACGGGAACAGATGGGTGTTTCAATATTCTTGTTATCAAGGAATTTATCCTTGAGCACCTTCTCTATCTCTTACAGCCAGCCGATTCCTGGAACACTCAATTGACCTTTGTTTATCCAGCTCTGCATCTTTTGTGATGACCTTGGGTTAGCAAGTTAGCTGACCTGTATTTTTAACTACTTGTATTAGTAAATTAAGGCTTCCTGCTATACTATTGATTTTAAACTAACTTAAAATTCCTTTTTCAGTCTCAGTTCTAGAAGCTGAGTTAGGCTTCGATATTTTCAGATAATGTTGCTCGTCCTCAAATTTCTGACAGGGTTGAAAGACTACTTGTAGTCTCACAGCCAACCCAGGGTATTTAACATTGAGAAAATGGATTTGAGAAGATAGTTCTTAAATAGTATACAAGCTAAACCAGGACATAACATATGGATTTATAACTCTTTTAAGTTAGGATAGATGACAAAGTGTTCTATTTAACTGTCAAAGATGATGGACTGGATGTTAGGTGTATCTTATACTTTATAAATTACAAAATGGTAAAAAAATAAAATAAAAAAAATAAGGTTCTAATGACTTAATACCTGGGCAGGAAGTGAAAGGTGGATCTTCTGGTCAAAGAGAGGGACTCTGGGAGAAGAATTAAGAGGCGGGAGATTTGCCTCTTAATTAAGTGGGCTCAAAGGTAGACAGATGGACCAGAGCAGAGCAGAGAGAGGTAGACCTGGCCAAAGAGGTAGAAGGCAAAGCATAAGCTAGGATTAGTCAGGACAGGGTAGTCAGGAGACTGCTAAGGCCAAAGCTTTAAAATATTGAAAGGACTCTGTATCATTATTTATATAGCTGGTGAATCTGTGAAAGTCTCATTATAAATAACATTCGAAATAATGAGTGAATCTCAGAAACAGGACATAAAGTTAGAAGGCTGATGTAGAGATTATGAACTTTTCATAGTTGATTATTTTCAATTTCCACATGAAATTCAGAATTCAGCACAACTGACATAAGAGGCTATAGAAGTAATTAACTGTAGGAATGCAGACTTAGAGAAAGGAAGATGGTATCCTTAAGGGTGGGGGGCTGAAAAATATTCTATATTATGATCTTGAGCAGAGGCGATTTATTGCCCACCCCCAGGGAAATCTGTCAATACTTAGAGACATTTTTGATTGGCATGTCTAAGGAGGTCTTTACAGACACCCATGGGGGAGAGGTCGGGAATGATATTGCGTATCTCATTGAAAGTCTTACACAGAAACTAGCTATTCAGCCAAATGCAGGGAGTCCTAAGACTGGGAGCGATGACCTAAGTGGCAATTAGAAGATGGTATGCCTGTGTTTCAGTTGAGAGCCTCTTTCTTCATAAAAGAGTAACTTGTACAGCTTGTATAACTAAATTTCTCTTGTAAGCACTAGAAAATAGACGAAGTCAAGCATAGTGTTTTAGGCCTGCAGTCTCAATACTCAGTACATCAAGCCAGGAGGATCATAAACTTTAGATTCTGTTTTTTAAAAACTCAAATAGGCGACTTGAACATGGGTCTCTACAAGAGCAACAAGAACTCTGACAACTGAGCCATCTCTCCAGCCTTAAGTTGTCATTTTCTCCAATTTGCATGTCTACATATATAGTGTATGCATTATGAATTTATAATCATTACTTCATTTTTACATTTTAAATTACACAGGGGAAAAGGAGTTAAGAAATGCAAAGCTATTGGTTTTTATGTTTTCCTGTATAGTTACTTTTATTCTTGAATAACTTCCATTGGTCATGCTGTAGAATTCTGTCCTTAAAGGAGTTTCAAAACTTTTAAAATTAACTTATTTTCCTTGCTAATCATAGGGCTATCCCAACTACCTGTTTTGTATTTGGTCAATTTTGGTATTTTATTTTTAACAGATATATTTGATCAGTATATATTCATTATACATGAGCAACAGAGGGACATTGCACACAGGTATATAATGTACTTTGAGGCTATTGCCTCCTCCATGGTACTTTGTTTTTCAAGAAAGTGGACCATTTATTCTAAATGGCCAGTTGCTATGTATAGATATGTTTTATATGTTTTATAGTATTTCCTTATTATCCTTTGATGCCTACAAGGTCTTTGGTGATAGTATGCTTTGTTTTGTTCTTTGTTTTTGTTGTTCTTAGTTTTTGCTTGTTTGCTTGCTTAGGTTTCTGAAGCAGTCTTCACTGCAGTAGCCCAGACTGGGTTCAAACTCAGGATCTTCTTGCCTAAGCCTGAGTCACCATAATCAGTAATATTTTTCTTTCATTCTTGATGTTAATCATCTTTTCTCTTTGTGTCACTTTTGCTAGACATTCACTGACTTTGTTCATATTTTCTAAGGATACATTTGTGTGTGTGTGTGTGTGTGTGTGTGTGTGTGTGTTCTGTTTGCTTCATAAATTTTTACTTATTTCCGTCTGCTTGCTTTCGACTCTGTTTAGGTTTATGATATAGATTTTTGTTTACTTTGGTTATTTTAAAAAATATCAGCTTCATCCTCTTGAACTTGGTGGGTGTTTCTGAGTTTGATGTATGTCTGACTTTTTGTCTCATTCTAACAAATTTTGAAGGAGAACTATTGATGGTGTTTGCAGCCTTGTCTGTCTTAAAATATGTATTTTTCAGCTTCCTGGGTTGGCTAATACACATTTAAGAAATACTGTATTTCCCTATAGAACAATTCTTTTATAGAGATATTTGTGGCTCTTTCTCTGATGATACAGATACATTTTTATCTTATATGATGCTTTCCTTTGAATTAAGATATGGTAAACATAGCCACACAATACTTTTTTTCATTTATTTATTTATTCACTGTATATCCAATTGCAGCCCTCCTCCCAACTACTTCCAGTCCCTTCCTCACACACTCCCTCCCCCCACCCCCTCCCCTATTCCTCTGAGAAGGGGAGAGCCCCCCTGGGTATCACCCTACCCTGGGACATCAGGTCACTGCAGGACTAGGTGCATCCTCTCCCACTGAGGGCAGACAAGGCAGGCTAGTTAGGGGAATGAGATCCACAGGCAGGGAACAGATTCAGGGACAGCCCCAGCTCCAATAGTTGGGGGACCCATATGAACACCAAGCTGCACATCTGCTACATATCATACACTACTTTTGAATTGAGATATTGCTTGACTTTAAATAGAAAGTTAGCATGGGCGTGTTAGCTTACAGGAAATTTCACTAGGCTCTTCCCTGGAACCTAATGACAGCTCATATCATCATCTGCCACTACCAGGTGCTTCAGGTGTGGGCTGTATACCAGGGGTTCCCTACCACTTTTCTCTCTCTGTGTTCCCACATGTTCCCAGACAGTTTCTTGAGAAGTGGTAGAGCTACAACTTGGAAACAAGACTGACTCTTCTAGTTTCCTTTTCCTTGCTATGATAAAACACTAAAACCAACTTTAGGAAGAAAGTTTCATCCAGCTTATAGGTTACAGTTCCATGCTCAAGGGAAACCAGGACAGTTAAAGGCAGGTACCTGGAGGCAGGAACTGAAGCAGAGACTCATGATGGAGGGGTGTTGCTTATTGGTTCACTCCCTCTGCTTTGCTCAGCTTCTTTTCTCTAATCTGCTTGCCTAGAGATAGCACCACCCATTGTGGACTGAGTCCGTCTACATCAATTAACAATTAAGAAAATGCTTCACACTTGGCCACAGGCTAATCTCATCTCTACAGTTTTTTTGGGGGGTTGATGTTTGTTGTTTAACAGTTTCCTCAGAGATTGAAACATTCTCTCAGGGAAGCTCTTTAAACAAGAAGGTAAACAACTCAAAAGAGCTCCAGAAAATCCCTGAAACTGACCAGGTTCTCTAGGCCTCTCCCTCTCAAAGTAAACAAAGTCCTCAACAAAGCTGTGAAGACTTCTCCAACAAGCCAAACTAAAAAAGAAGACTCTGAGATCAGACCAGCTGCCTAGAAGAGGTTTAGACCAGAGTCATTTGGGAAGGAACAAGCTGTGCAGTGTGTTCCAGGTTTCCCAGCTTTTGTGAGCTGTCACCTATTCTGCTGTGGGCCTTGGTGATACAGCTGTCTTTGATCTATGTTTCCTCTAACCCTAATAAAATACCAAGTTAAATTTTGGTGGTATGTGAACTTTAGTCTGTTTTGAGTTCCCTCTCTGGTGGTGTGTGCTGCACCTCCCCAGGAAAAGTTATGTCACACAACAAGGTTCCCTCTTCCCAGGTAACTCTGGATTGTGTCAAATTGACAGCTGAAGGCAACTATGACACCAAGTTGTGATAATCTAGCAGCTCTAGGGCTAAGAGATGAGGTGCAGAAAGATAATGTTTAATGGTGAAAGGGAAATGCTTTGGCTATATAAGAAATAATACGATGTGATCGTTTGAGTGTTGCTGTTTTCATATCTTTCCCAAATGCTTAGCACAAAGCCTCCTCGTTCACTGTTGATTCTTAACAAAGTTGACCAGAGTGGAAACAATTTTCTTGGGTACGGGAAGCTATAGATCTTTACCTTTTCCCTGCTCCAATAATTGGGGGACCCACATGAATACCAAGCTGTGCATCTGCTACATATCACACAATACTTTTGAATTGAGATATTCCTTGGCTTTAAATAGAAAGCTAGCATGGGAGTGCTAGGGACTTACAGTGTTTTTAATTTCAGCTTCCAGGGACTGCTGCAATCTAAAGAGGCTTTGCTATACGAAGACTATTAACGTGGACTCCCTAGTTAAACTTCCAGTGTTCAAATATTTGCTGAGTTTGCTACTTGACATTTCACTGTGGCTGTCTTATGTTCTATATGCCTCATTTTCTTCCTTGTAAACTGTGATTATAATGCTACCTATTATCCAGGTTATTGTGAGTAATTAATAAATCAAGATATATAAAAGAAACCCAAATACGATGAATAAACGAAATATACGTGTATGTTCATATTCTTTTCTGTGTTGGAAATCAAATCCATGGCTTTGCACTTGCCAGGTGAATGCTCCTTACATGTACTTTAAAACAATAGTCTAACCTTGTTTCCTTCATCACTAATTACCAACAAAACTTTTATTGAAATTATGAAATCTTCCAGTTATTAAACCTCACTACCACCCCACGGTCAGTCACCAGTCATTTATAAGGTCAGAACAAAACATGATTATTTCTATTGTCTTTGAATCTGGCCATACAGCTCTAAAAGAGTTACATGTGTTTCTTATTTGAAACTGGGGGTGTAGTTTAATGATGATCACAAATGGATATCTGAGGCCTTGTGTGTTCATCCCAAGTATGAAAGTACATGTAGTTTCACTACACACACACACACACACACACACACACACACACACCACAGTGCTAGCCAGGTGTTGTCCTTGCTGTATCAGTACAAGATGTATGATCTAACTCTGAGCTGTTCACTCTGGGGCATAAGGAAAAGACAAGCCAGATCCCAGGCCTTCGCTTCCTCACTGTTAGACAGAGAAGCATAAGACACCACCCAGCTCCTCATCAGATCAAATTGCTGTGCATTTTTGCTTCAGATGCCTTGGTCTTAAACACATATAGTAACATAGACTTGAATGGATTTTTATCATTTACAATTAAATTTATAACCTCGAATCAGGGTGGTTAGCTGGCTTTAATAACTTGGGAGATACCTCAGGTGAAATAGCACTGCTGGGACAATGTAGAACCTTACTCATGTTTCACAAATGATCCCAAGTACAAATAGAATCAAACCAGCAGACTAGAACCAAGGTAACTGATTTTGCAAATTCCTAAAAATGGAATATCACCTTGAACATTCCATCTGGAGAGACATCAAAGTTGATTATGGTGGCCTCTGTTAGAGCCCACTCAATTGTACCAGACCCCTGTAGCTATGTCTAAACCCTCAAACTCTCAGCTCAAGGTAACACTCAGGGAACATCTCAGACAGTGGTGGTAGTCAGTGACTCACACACTTATTGTACTGAATACTAAACTGTGACTCAGAGAGAATCTATTAACTGTTGAATGACACTGTGCTTATTTGAATAGAAGCTCACATTGTGAGTCACTTGGCGGTGCCCTAAAAACCATCCTTCAGATTTCCATTTGGACAGTGATTCACATGATAATCGCTCTGCGACCTGACTTGACTGACACATGTCATTTCAAAATTCATGTCTGTGGAACTGGCTTGGGATTAGTCTAGAAAGTTACTCCCTGCTAAATGCCCAATATTTCTAAAAAACATATAGGCCCCCTGAGATACAAAATCAAGGGTGACATATCCATTCAGCTTCCATACAAGAGAGAACCATGGTCTCCTTCAAGGATATGGCACAATTCCTAGAAACATTTTCCCAAGAAAACACCCTGCTCCTTAAAATACTTTTGTAAGGGAAGATACAACCCTGATCTATAGTTGTTCCCAGCATATAGTTGTTCAGCTCTTCCTGTGAGGGCTGCTCCTTTAACCTGTCCTCCACATCTTTCTCATAGATATGGCTCCACAGAAAGATAGACTTGAACACTCAATAGGGATACATAGTGAGATTTTAAGAACTAGAATTTGACACGCCTAGCTAAGTTCCTTTATTCAAACGGGCAAGACTTTCTTTTTGACTTGGCAGTCCACAAAATCTGAAAGAATAAAAATCTCCTGTGTGATCTTAAAAGCTTTCCTAAAAACCTTTTTCAGACATGTACGAAAGAGATCTTTGTTTTGTTTTGTTTTGTTTTGTTTTTCGAGACAGGGTTTCTCTGTGTAGCCCTGGCTGTCCTGGAACTCACTCTGTAGACCAGGCTGGCCTCGAACTCAGAAATCCACCTGCCTCTGCCTCCCAAGTGCTGGGATTAAAGGCGTGTGCCACCACTGCCCGGTGAAAGAGATTTTTAAAATGTAAGAAAAGCTTGAAAATAATTTCTAATATAAAAAATTTCAAAGGTATTAATAGAATAGGCAACTGAATGCACCCCTCCCCCCCCAGGAACTTAACTCTGAGGCTAGTGTGGTCTCTGCTTGTCCTAAGACCTTTGTGATCATGTCTTTATAATACCAAGTACCATGGCAACAAAGTTTGTCTTTCTCAATGTTGAAGCTATCACATACTGTATAGTTCACTCTTCTATGTACATCCTAGCCTCTCAGTTGTGAAAGGGGTCACAGATCCTCAGTGTAGTTTGTCAGAGCTGTGAGAAAAGAGTCAGAATTCTAATCTTCCTTCAGCACCTCAGTAGTTGAAATCCTAAACTCTCTGAATGTTTCCATCATTTGTAAAATGAAGATGTTCGAATAAGTAATTAGGTTATAATAATCATCCTATATCTTATATGATATATAGCTTTTGGAGTGAATTGTTTAGTATTCTTTAAAATGTTAGCTTGTCTATTCATATAGCAAGTCTCCAAACTTTCTTAAATAAAAAATCAAGTACCTCATTTCAGTATTTATATTGGCTGTTTTGTAAATACCATGATCTAATGTATAATTCTTTAAATGTATATTTGTTTAACAAAGGGATCTCTTTTTCTGTTTGTTTGAGACAAGGTCTCATGCAGCCTAGGCTGGTCTGAATTTGCTATGTAAGAGAGAATGGCTTGACCTTCTGATCCTCTTGTGTGCTGAGATTACTTTCATGGACACTACAGGAATTTACACAGTGCTAGGGCCAGAACCTGGGGCTGGAACCTGGAGCTTTGTACATTTAGACAAGGCTTCTCTCAGCTGAGATAGACATCTAGCCCTGTAAACGCACTCTTTGAAGCATCTATTTATTAATACTGGGGGCTTGTTTGCTTGGTTGGTTTTGGGTGTGATGTACTGGAGGGATGCTGAAGACATGGTTCATGAGGAGGTCAGAGGGATAGGTTTGTTCAGTCAGTTCTCTCCTTCCACCTTTATGTGTGCTTTTGGGTACCTGGGTTTAAATTCAGGTCCTCAGGCTTGCATACTAAGTGTTTTACCTGTTGTAACATCTCACCAAACCCAACTCTTTTTAAAGAGAAAACTTTTCTTTAAATTATGTTAGATGCCCATATGCAAGTATTTCTTAATTATCCACAATGAAAGGGTCCAGTGATAGAGAAATGAACTATATTTAAATTTTGGCATTGAGAAAAAACATTTACTGCTTCATGATTTTGTCAATGAAACCCTTTTTAGTGTGTAAACATACTGTTTATAGCATACGAAAATAGGGACCCTGTTCCTGATCTTTATATTCTTTTAATTTTTTTTTGAGAAAAAATGGCAATATGTGGCTTACTTGACCTCAAGGTCTATATTTTTCTTCCGTAGCCTTGGGGGAGCTGGAGCTAGCAATGCATACATATTTGTATGTTCCTATGTCTTTAGATTTTTAACTCTACTAAGCTAATGCTGTATCAATATAAAAACAGTATGAACAGCTTTTTAAAAAGATTTTTTTTTTAAAAAATTTTATGCCTATTCATGAGTGCCTGCATGTATGTGGGTACACCACAAGTAGGACTAGTGCATGCTGAGGCAAGAAAAGGATATTGGATCCTCTGGAACTAAGGCTACAGGTTGTTGAGAGCAGCCAGCATGGGTCTTGGGAGCTCAACTCAGGTCTGCTATAGAGCTGTACGTGCTATAAGAAATTTAACCCATGAGCTGTTTGTCTCTACAACACTATGACTAGTATTTATATACCATGAGCCCAGAAATTGTGCTGTATTAACCTGCAGTGGAGACTGGCCACCAAGGCCATCCAGCCAGCTATCTGGCTGTGAAGTCTTGGAAACTCACAAGAGGGTAGCCTTCACCACAGTCTCAGGAAAGGAAGAGGGATTTCCTTTCCAGCACTCTCCGTCAGAACAGAAAACCCTTCTGCACCACCACTTTCTTAGCGCTGTGGCGCTGTTCTCCATCTAGGGGCGCAGAGGCAGCTGTTGCTCCTGCCAGAACCGCCTTGCCCGCCTTAGCCCGGGCCCAAACACGCTTTCACCCCACGTCTACCACCGGTTGTCTGTGTGTGGCTAGCTAGCTATTCTTGCCCAGGTTTTCCTTTCTGCTTATGGAATTCAGGAAGATCCTGATCCATCCCAGCCCCAGAGAGCCACCTCTCCCAGCGCCCCACCTCCAGATCCGCGGAGAGGGTAGGTCGCACGCCCGCACACCGATCCCCAACGTCCACCTCAGGTCGCCCACTCCCTATGTGTGGAAATCCTGCAGCACTTTGAAACATCTCCCCAAACACCCACTCACTCCAACCTTGCGCGCTGCCTCTTCCGAGGCCTCTCCTTTACCCACTCCTCTGAAGCTGTAGGATGGAATAGCCTCAAGCACCCAGATCTCCGAAAGAGCCCACCCTTGTCCCAGGGAGCTGTCTCCCTTAAGGCCCCTTGCCAGTCCAATTTCCTCAAGTCTGAGGGCACCAGCATACAAAGACTCGAGTCCCCATGGCTCGTCTCCGCGCAGTCTCTCTGCTTCCTACCCTCGCTGGAGCCTGGGCACCCCGCAACATCCCGAAAGCCACACCGAGTGTGAGAAATCTAGCTCCCGGGTCCATCCCAGAGCCTGTCCCTTAAGTGACTGTTCTGTCTACTTAGTTGCTGGTGCCTGCCGACCTCAGCGCTCAGGGTGCGGTCTTCTTCCAGCTTAGCTCCGCCATTCGACCTGTTATGCGCTTTTCTGAAAAGAAGGTAGTGCGTTCCGGGAGTGTCACCTCCTTCCCACCTGCGCTCAAACTGCCCGCCTCGGGTCCTCAGCCTAGGGCACATTCTCTCCCCCAACTCAGAGAGAGTTGGGACTTTTCCACTCGCTTGGGCTTTCCCAAATGCTTGGCATGGCTGATGTGCACTTTAGACCTAAACAGCATGTTTCGTCCCTCACTGAGTCTTAGACTTGGGAACCCCATGCTTGGTAGGTTTTGATAATAACTGACCTCGATGGTTCGGAACCCTCCTTCAGACAATGACATGCCCCGAAACCACAACCCACTCGCCACAACTGACTAACCCAGACGGCGATGACCAGCCAGACATTGCACCACCGGGCAAGGAAAGACTGGCGTCCCAGGTCCCTTGAGCTCCTTGTACTGCCGGGTCCAGAGCTTCGGCGGAGAGTCAGAGGAAGAAGAGGAGAAGGTACTTACCAAGCCAGGGTCTGTTGGGCTAGCCGAAGGGGAAGCTCTGGCCCTCGGGCCTCCGTTGGCTGTGCGCATGCGTCCAGAGTGTGCCTTAGTTTTCTTACACTAGTAAGCACGGTTCCTACTCTGCCCGCGTTGGCTTTGTGCCTCCCGCCCTTTCCTGCCTCTCTGAGTCTAAGCTCCGGAGCTCTTTTCCTCCTCCTTTCCTTTCTCTGACTCCTCTCCACCCCCGAGCTCGCTTTCTTAGCGCAGGGCAATCCCCCCCCCCCCCCCCCCCCCCCCCCGCTCGCCTCCTTCTGGCGGCAGCGCGCAGGACTCGGAGGCTAGGGGTACTCCTAGTCCCTATGCGGGCGAGCAGAGTCCCAATCTTGGCTCCCCTCTTCTAATCACAACGAAATAGTGGGTGCGGCGGGAGCGAGCTTTGAGGGTGTCTGCAAGGCCCTCTCTTTTTATTCCCTGGCCTTAGCTTGCGGGGAGGGATGGGGGGGCTATCTAAAGTGCGTGAATGAGTGCTAGGACCTTGTGGATGAAGTGATGCTGGGGGGCCAGCGTGGGGGTAAGGGAGAGGTCTCGAGAGGAGCTGGTGCTTTGTACTCCTGGGAGCTGCCCACCCTTGCAGGGCAATTCCCACTGTCCCTTTTGACTCTAGCGCCACTAACCTCAGTCCTCGGTACAGCCTCTCTAGAGATCTGTTCTCCCACTCTAGACAGTGGTCCTATTCAGTCCCGGCCAGCCCGAGTCGGATGGCCCCACTTGGCGACTGGGATGGCAGGGTGGAGTGTAGGAAAATCTAAGCCTGGACACCGCTCTCCGAAGTCCCTTGGCACTTTCCTTTTTTTTCTCGACTCAAAGGCGGTGGGAGGGGAAGCCCCACGCGGGTGCAGAACCTGGCGCCTAGCTCTGAGGATGCCTGGCGGCGTCTGGGGAGTAACCCTTGGAGTGGGTCCCTGGGGCAGTGCGCCTGAGCTGAGAGGGCTAAATTCAGGCAGCAAAGTGACCTGACACAAAAATAATATCACATCATTTCCTCCCTCTTCTTGGGAGAGGGCAAACGAGTCGGGGCGCGAACCGGGCTGCGGTGACAACGCGCAGGGATGTTTGGGGAAGCTCGAGGGGGAGCTGCAACTACAGTTGAAAAAAGATCCTCGGAGGCGTCAGAGGGTTTCCTCCTGCTTGCTAGGATGGTAGAAACAGAACAAATAGCTGGGGAGAGAGTAGCTTCTAGTGCCTCCGCGGAGGTGGGAGTGTCCGAGAGCTGCAGGTGATCTTTCCTCCAGTGTGCTCAGCTCTGTGTCAACCTTTTAGTATCTGGGTGCCAGCCCGAGGTCAGTCAGCATTAGAGCGAGTGGGAAAGGCTGGGGGCTCCGGAACCCGAGGGTGGGTTTAGTGGAGTCCCCAGTACTCACAGACTCCGGTGAACTCTTCCCAGTACAGGCGTCCTCTCCTCTCGGCTCCGGGTTCGGACTTGACAGCTTCAGACGACGACCCCTCGGAGGTCGTCCTGGCAGAGCCATTGAGGCTGCAAGTAGGAAGAGGAGGCGGCGTGGCACTGGAGAGAGCCGGGCAGTGGACCAGGAGCTTGGCTGAGGGGGAAAGTCCCAGCTTCTCAGGCGAGCCGCGGGAGGGGGTCTCCGCAGAAGATACCAGAACAGTCTCGTGGAGCTGGAAAGCAGGCTACAAAGGTGGCGAAATAGAGTCGGCACGGTGGGCGAGTCTGGGAGCTGTGCAGGGCGGGCGGCGGGAAGGGTGTGTAGGAAGGAGAGAAACAAAACCAGCACATCATTAGGATCTTGTCCAGTCACCTATTTGCAACCTTGTTGAAGCATTTTGAGAATTTACTTTGCGGATACAAAAGAAGGTCGGTGGAAGAAAAAAAAAGCACTAGATTAGTTTCTTCCCTCCTTTAAAACAATGTTGCCCAACTCTGTGGTCTCAGAACCAGCAGCTGTTGCCAATATTCAGTACCCAGCTGCTCCGTAGGAATGCAAAATTTGTGTCCGGTTCCCAGCCTAGTTCATCAGAACCTGCACATCTATAATCTGTATGCACATTAAACGTGGTGGGCGTCATCGTCTATTCATTTTTGCAAGTTTTCCTCTTTCCTTCCCTCATCAGAATCCTCCTTGCGCTGTCCTTCTCCAGTATACCACTATCTACCTGAGGTCGTAATAGACTTAGTTACCAGGTCCCACTGGGTAGCTGTTAAGTGAGTCTTGGCTGCTTCTCAGCCGGAAGAATGCCAGACCCACCTTATGCTGGGGGTGGGGGGTGGGGAGTGGGGAGGAAGTGGCCAACATGGCTTTAGCATTCAGTGGGGGAGACAGGATTCCTTCGGGGTTTGTAAGCATTCTTACTGCAGGCCTCTTTTCTGAACTCCATCTTATTTTCTTCTGCTTCCTGAAACATATGCCCAGGAGACTTATGCATGAAAGAGGATGAAAGTAAACATGTTTTTTTTTCTTTTTTTGGGGGGGTGGGGGGGTAAGGTAAAAAGATATCATTCTTGGACATGTTTAGTGTAGTAGTCAGGAGCACAGGGTCCTAGAAACAGCCTTCCCACTAACAATCCCCAACTGTAGGGATGACACTTTAATTTTCAAGTTTATCTACTTTAGTTAAAATGAAAGATGTAAGTTAGTCTTGAAAAAGAATCTTTGGTCTGGAGTGATGGCACATGCCTTTAATCCCAGCACTTGGGCAAGCAAAGAGCTCTGTGAGTTCAAGGCCACCTTGGTTTACATAGAAAGTTCCAGGACAGCCAGGACTATGTAGAAAGCACAGATAGAGCCAGGCAGTGGTGGCACACGCCTTTGATCCCAGCACTTGGGAGGCAGAGGAGGCTGATTTCTGAGTTCGAGGCCCAGCCTGGTCTACAGAGTGAGTTCCAGGACAGCCAGGGCTATAAAGAGAAACCCTGTCTTGAAAAACCAAAACGGGAAAAAAAAAAAAAAAGAAAGAAAGCACAGATAGACCTTGCTTATATATGCACACTCACACACATATACACACACCACACCACCACTCAAAACTTTAAAGTTTAACTATTCTTGCTTTAGTGAGAGAATTAGTATGCAAGGTAAGGCTAGGAATGTAGCTAATTTGAGAGAGTGCTTCCCTAGTATGCTGGAAGCCCCTAGGTTCAGCACAGCAAAATTGCCCATATGACAGGACTCTCACACTGAAGAGGAATCGCAGCATCGGGTGGTGGATGTAAGGCCATCTTTGACTTTATGAATTTGAGGTCAGCATAGGCTACATAGGAACCTGAGAACCTGTCTCAAATAAGAAGAGGAGGAGATGGAGGTGGTGAGGGTGGTAGTGATGGAAGAGGAGGAGGAAGAGGAGGAGGAGGAGGAGGAGGAGGAGGAGGAGGAGGAGGAGGTAGGGATAACAAAAGAAATTTCTCAAATTTTTTTATTGTTTTTAAAATTTTGTTTGTTTTGTTGTTGCTGCTATTGAGACAATGCCTTGCTGAGTAGCCCAGGCTAGTCTTAAGATTTCCATTCTCTGGCTTCAGCTTACTGAGTATTTACAGATACGTGTCACTCTGTGCCTTAGTGCTTTAAAGACCATGGCTTCCATCTTGAAGCCTGTTTTAGCTTCTTGGGCACTTACATTTAGTGTAGTTACAAACCAGAACCCGATTCTGCCAATACAAATACTTCCCTCAAACAAAACACAAAAACATTTCAATCTGTCTGTGAATAAAAGAGTAGTGCTTGCCAAGAAAAACGAAGGATGAGGCGGGAAGCAGCGAATAAAAGTGACAGTGTGTCGCGGATCCGGTGGAGAGAGCACCAGGGAGAGCTGGGCTCAGGTCCCAAAGGGGCGAGGCGCGGGCACTCTCCAGGGTCCTGATGGAGGGAGCAGCCGCGGGCGCTCCTGGGCCTGGCTAGGTTCCCGAACTTGGTAGTCACTTGGCCTGCCAGGTTTCTTTCGGGAATGGAAACCTTGTGGGAAGGGATTGTCGCGGAGTGAGGGTGGGGGCAGGGAAACCTAGCAACTCATTCTCATTCATGAGGCCTTTTTTGGGAAGCAGCCGAGATCTGGCTGATTTTGTCACTGTCGTTTGTATGCACGGGAGAGAGTTGATCTGGGTTTGCATTTCCGCGTTTAAGTACACACTGTGTTGCTTTCCTTCTTGGGGAATAGGGTCATTTAGAATTTTTGTTTTCCAGGTTCACAGGCCCTCGCCCCTGCCTTTGCCACGGTACACTTAGTATAGCAAATGGAGCAAATGGAGTGGGTTTCTGGAGATGTGCCAACAGCTCACTTGTGGAGGGAAAAGGAACCATTTGGAAAACTCAGAACCGCCACCTCACCCAGAGACCAAGGGTCCCCTTGCCCTGGGAGAGGGCAGTGATAGCCCTCCAGCTCTCTCTCTCTCTCTCTCTCTCTCTCTCTCTCTCTCTCTCTCTCTCTCTCTCTCTCTCTGTGTGTGTGTGTGTGTGTGTGTGTGTGTGTGTGTGTGTGTGTTGAGGGAGGAGTGTTCAACGCATGCCAACACACTTGGCTGCACTGAAGGGCCGGACCTGGGCGGTTCTTATGAGTTCAGTTACCCGGACCACGGGTCTGGGCCACACCTGCTCCTGGCTTTTGAGCCCCAGGTGCAGAGTAGCCACAAGGGCGGCGATCCCAGAACCCTGCCACCAACCTGTGCAGGACGCCAGCAACTGGGTGAAGCTAAGAAGTTAAAACTGGCTCCTTACACCTGCAACCTACACCTGGACAGTGCCCAGCCTCAGCCATTGCTACTAGCCCACACACGGGGAAGTTAGAATGCAGTGAAAACGCTGACTGCGCCCTGCATACTTCCGAGACTCAAGAGTTTGGACCTCATCCAAGGAGCCAGAAGAAGCTTAGGGCATTTTGTAGATCCCCGCCTTTGATACCATCAACTTCTGTTGTGTGAAAACTCGACCTTCCTTTTTCCTCCCCCTATTCCCAGACAGTCTTTCCCATCTCTCTCAAGCCCCTTCTTTGGGTATGCTTCATTAGGCATTTTGCTCCGGTTCTCTGCTTCAACACAGAGACTCTTTTGAGGGAGCTGTGAAGTGTTCAGAAAAAAAAAAAAAAAAAAAAAAAGAGTCCTAACAGATCCCAGAAACAAAGTTTATACTCATTCGTTCAAGTGGAGACACGCACCATTTAGGTTCCCTAGACAGTTCTGGTCCTAGTCCTGGAAGCCTGGGTGGGGACCGCAGGCGTAAGTCTGGTGGATATGCGATGGTAATGATCTATAGGCCCCAATAGCAAGGACAGAGAAAGCCATAAAATTTGATCTAAGAAAAGTTATCTCAGAAAAGAGCATCAGCTGTCTGGGCCCAACTATGCACTCCTCTGCTCTGCAGAGGCCCTGCCTTTCCCACTCTGTCTGCCCTTCGAGACAGATACTGTTAGTCTGAGGTGTTGGTAACATTAGCCACAAAGTGACCTCATCATGCAATCTCTACTCCTGGAAGTCTTTAGGGATCAAACGACTTAGGTCAGCACTATGCTGATTGAATATGGACCTCCCTAATTAATCTTATTTGTCTGTTGAAGACAATCAAAATGACTCTCTGCACAGTAGAAAAGACACACTCAAATCAACTAAACAATACAATACAGCCCTGCTTTCCAGGCAAACTGGGATTCTTCATTTGCATTTAAACAGTAGCACTTCACCAAGGAAATGTCCTTGGTGAATTAAACCACCCCTTTTCCAAAACAGGCTAAGCACCTGTAGAGTTAAGACAGATTCGGTTTAATTTTATGGACTGATCTGTTTTCTCTAAAACCTTATGTTTTAAAAATACTATTTTGTTGTGGCTTAGCTACACTGCATTTTTAAATGTTCTGCTATTGAAAACACCAGCATTGTTCTTTTTCTAGGACCCAAGGATCCAGTAGACAGCAATCGAGAAGTAGAAAGGTAGATTTTTGCCTGCTGTGATATAAATTGGGCAGATGGGGAGGGGATATCTGTAGTAGAACATGGCTAATAGGGCCACAGAGTATTATTAACTCAAGTACTATCCAACTATTAATAACATGCTTCTGTTTGCACTTACTACAAGCATTTTCATTCTGGAAGCACAATAATTTGAAGCAATATTTTTACAGCTCATAATTAGTTCTGACTAATTATTTAATGACTTTTAACATGTACTATGCCTATGACCTGTGTGGAGAAGTTGTAGAGACACTGTACAATGAAAGTAATCATGATGAAGCAGGACGGGCCAAAGGACAGAGTCAAGTTGGGCAGAAGTGACTTACTTAGGAGCCACTCAAGTTGGGACAAACACCACTCAAAGCTCTTCCTTCCTGGTTCTGTCAGAGATGGCCAGACCCATCTGTACCATGAATTATCAAGTAAAGGGCTCAGGAGTGGAAGTGAGCCATGTTTGAGTATTTGTCATATCTACTGTGATTTGAATGTGTTCTGTATAGGACCTTTAGAAAGTGATTTGATCATGTAGGTTCTACTGTCTCTAGATTGGTTGAATTACAAACTGAATTCTCTTTAGGTTACTTACTATCTTGTCATGTGATGCCCTCCAGTTATGATGCATCAGGGAAGCTCTTACTAGATGCAGCGCAAATGCTGGAACTTTGCTTCTGGACTTTTCAGTTGCCAAAAATGTCTATTCTTTATTTTGTTATAAAAATCAAAATAGAGTAAAACAAGCTCCAGAAGTAAACTCCTGGTCCCCACCATCCTCTCCTCTGCAGTCTTTATCAGATCAGTAAATGTCAACCTGGTTATTAGTTTTTGAAGCAGTGTTGAAATTTATTTAAAGAAGCATTTTTAACAGACTTACCACAGTTGTTACTGGAGTAAAAGGCACTTTACCTGGGAAAGACTAAGGCAGACCCAAGAGCACTGGTGTGGCTTTCTCAAGGAAGAGTCTGCACAACTTGATTATTCTGTTCAACTTTCAGCTCCTCCCTCTACATCCTAGATGCTGGAAACTGAACACAAGGTATGTTCATGCTACACAAGTACTCTATCATTTAACCTTACCCTGTCCCCTGGTTGTTGCTTTTTTAAACTCACTGTCTAATAACTCCTTGTTTTCACAGGTCACCCACTGTATTAACAGCTGATTTGACCCTTTCCAGTTTATATCTGGAAACTTGAACTGAGCACCTCAGGGTACGACCTTGTTTGGAAGCAGAGTTGTTGCAGATGTTATTAGTCAAGGTGAGGTCATGCCAGAGAAAGATGGCCTTTCTGCTGTGGTCTCTTTATGGGAGAATGTGGACCTACCTTTGTACATGGGAAGAATGTTGCGTAGGCATGAAGACAGAGATCAGGATGTTCTGTCTATAATCCAAGCAAAGCCAAAGATTCTTAGCAAAACATAGAGCTCAGAAGAGGCCTAGGACAGGTTCTCCCTCAATAGGAATTTGGCCTCCAGATTGCAACACAGAAACCCTGACTGAGTTTGTAGCCTGCTTTTCCTGTCCTGCAGATTGCAGAATTAATACTGCAGAATCAGTTCTTACTTGAATTTTGCAAGCTGTTGTCTTGTTTCCCAGACTCTAGATTTGTCAGTGTTCTCAACTTTCTGAAGTTAAAGTAGAAATTTCCATCACACACACACACACACACACTCCTCACATCATTCACATGTAAATGTTTAAGTACTTGTAAAATAAATTAGTAAGAACCTTGTCTTATGTTTATTGCTATCTTGATACTTGATAAGGAACCAATAAATAGTTAGTGATCAAATTATCTACAAATAAATAGAAATTATTCAGCCAGAGAGGGCACAAGATGTTACATATGCTACCATATAGATGAATCTTGAACATTCTATGCTAAGAGAGAGAAACAAGATATAGGAAGACATATATTGCAAGAATCCATTTGTATGAGGTACCAAGATTAGGCAAATTGAGAGACAGAAAGTAGAACAGAGGTTCCTAGGGACTGGAGAGATAGAGAATGAAGCTAGTGTTGGATGGTCATAGAATTTCTGTTTCGAAAGAAAAAAGATTTAGAAGTAGATAGTGGTAATGTGTGCAAAACATAATAAATGAACCTAATGCCACTGAATCACACAGCTGAATGGCTAATATTGGGAACTGTGTGTTGTTTCTATTTCTTGCAATGAACAAAATTACCTCAAACTGCAAGGGGATGGAGATAAAGCTCAATAGCAGAACATTTGCTAGGATGTGCAAAGTCCCGAGTGCATTCCTAGACTTGAAAATACAAAGAAGTAAGGGAACAAACACACTCTTGCAGGTATCAGATTCTTGTTCACTGAGGACAAAGGAAGTGCACAGCAAGATGGTGGCTCCTTCTCTCACTGAGTTGGATTCTCTCACTTTTGTGTAAGCTGTCACCATTCAGAGTGTTTGTAAGAAACACACTGTCTAGCATACATTCCCTCCTAGTATTTATTTACTTACTGGGTAAGAAGGGTAGAAGTGTGTTTGTTTCACGCTAGTAACTTTTACTACATTTATTTTTAAAATGTCAAGATGTGACAGTTTGAATAAGAATGGCCCCTCATAGGTTCATATATTTGAATGCTTAGGGAGGGGCACTGTTTGAAATGATCAGGAGATGTGGCCTTGTTGGAAGAAGTGTGTCACGAGAGGTAGGTGGGATTTGAGGTTTCAAAAGCTTAAGCCAGTCTCCTCTCTCTCTCTCTCTCTCTCTCTCTCTCTCTCTCTCTCTCTCTCTCTCTCTCTCGCCTGTGGATCCAAATGTACAACCCTCATCTCCTTCTCCAGCACCATATCTGCCTGTGTACCACCATGCTTCCCACCATACTGATAATGAACTAAACTTCTGAAGTGTAAACAAGCCCCAATTAAATGCTTTTGTTTATAAGAGTTACCATTGTCATAGTGTCTCTTCACAGCAATAGAACAGTGACTAAGACCAGGGAATGGAATATTGCTGTTACAGACCTGACCATACTGTATGTTGACAGGATGTGGACTTTAGGACTCTGGATTAAGAAAACAGTTGAATGAATTAAGACGGGCTTAATGGGCTATACTATTAGGAGCATGGAACACAATGGTGTTGAAATTAATGCAAATTATCAAGGTTTGGTCCAAGAGGTTTTAGAGGAGAATATTTGTAAGTGGCCTAGAAACTGTTTATTTGATATTTTGGTGAAGAATGTGGCTGCTTTCTGCCTTGGTCTAAGAATTCTGCCTGAGACTAAGTTGAAGAGTTTTGGATTAATAGCACTGGCAGAAGAGATTTCCAAACTGTCTAGTATCGACTTTGTCATTTGGTGATTAGTGATCACTCTTACACAGATCTATGAAGAAAAGGAGCAGTCTGAGCAAGGAAAAATACAAAATGTACAGTTTGAAGATAAAAGGATCCACTAGAAAGTATAGTGAAGCTAAGTCCAGAGCTTAAGGAGATAAAACGCTTAAAAAAGGGCCTGATGCTAAATGAAATAAAGGGACTCAGGGCAAGAGCCCACCAGCTAAGCTTCCAAATAAGGAAAAGGGATTAGAGAGAAGTTTAAGCAGTTAAGGAAACCATTGAAAACAGAGAGCTGATGGAGACATAATTGAATGAGGGGGTGTGTTACAGTCCCAGCAAACAGCAGAACTCAGCAGCTTTGGACCTGTAGTTCTGGCTTTAGAATCAAGGATACAAAGGTGTAGAATATCCCTCCATGGCTAAGGAAAGCCACTGAACTCATTCATGTGTCACGGGTGCCCCTGCATGGAGGCCCAGAGAGGCTGTTGTGTAAAACTGTAAAAGTAAAGACCCCAAAATGTTGAAAATACTAGTGTCATGAGATATCTGTCAGGAGAGCAGCTAACAGGATGTGGAACAGCTCAAGAGAGAAAAGTGTGTTGCAGTCAGGAAAGCCGAAAGGAGTTGGAGATCTGATGAGCACTATGATGTCTGATGTGGAAATGGATAGTTTGGCATTTGCACAGATGTTTTTTGATTTTGCTTTGGTTCAAGATTTCCTCACCTCTCCTTTGGAACAATAAGGTATATTATATGCTATTGCATGTTGTAACTATGTGACCTGATTTTAAAATTTTATTTTATAGGGGGTTACAGTTAAGAGATTGCAATGAGTCTCAGAAAAGAATTTGAACTTGGGAATTTTTAAACAGTGTTGAGATTTATAGAGTATGGGGACATTTGAAGTTGGACTGAATTAATTTTGCATTATGATGTGGCTACCAACCTATGGGGGGGGTCAGAAAGTGGAATGTGGTGGTTTGAATAAAAATGATCCCCATAGGTTCATATATTTGAATTATTAGTGAATGGCACTGTTTGAAAGGATTAAGAGATGTGGCCTTGTTGAAGGAAGTGTGTCACTGGGGATGGACTTTAAGGTTTCAAAAGGCTAAGCCAGGCCCAGTGGTTCTCTCTTCCTACTGCCTGTGGATCCAGATGTAGGACTCTCAGCTTCTTCTCCAGCACCATGTCTGCCTGTGTGGCACCATGCTTCCCACCATGCTGATAGTGAACTAAACCTTTGAATGGTAAGAAAGCCCTAACTAAATGTTTTTCTTTCTAAGAGTTGCAATGGTCATGGTGTCTCTTCACAGCAATAGAACACTGACTAAAACACAAGGTCTCCATATGTAGCCTAGGCTAGCCCCACACTTAGAACACTGAAGCCTCAGTCTTAAAAGCTAGTATTATAAACATATACCACTATAGCCTACCTAGTCATTGTTTCAACACTATTCATGTTTTCTATTTTTCCCCCCCAAAGTCTTGGAATTCAAAGTAAGAAAATGAGTGTCTTTCATGGTGGTATGCTCAATTAGAGCGTAGGAAGAATCTCTATAGAACAAACCAGGTAAGTAGATCATTTGTAAAGATTTTAGATTTATTTAAAAAGCAATTAGGAAGCAAATGACATGATCTGACATGATTCTGTATACTAGACTGAACTGGAGGGATGAGGCAAAGATGGTCAGAGAAAAAAAAGAAGGGTTAACAATGGCCTAGATAAGAGATGGTAGTGATCTAGGCAGGAGAGGGTAGTAAAATGCAAAAAAGTCAATTTGGTGCAACTTTTTGAGGTGGACTTAGTAGAACTCTGGGTGAATCAAATGAGCATGCTGGCCAATGGGAATTAAAGCTCATTTGTAGAGTTTCCACCCTCTCTTGAACAGTTGGGTGTCTTGCCGAAATGAAAAAATTGAGAAAGACAGGTTTTAGAGATGCCTATGAGTCACTCAAAAAAAAAAATATCAAGAAGTTTGCCCCAAGAGAGATTTAAGCTCAAAGTAGAACTCTGGGAGGAAGGAGGCATAAATGTGTCATCAGCACAAAACAGTATTGAAAGCCATTCCTCCAGAGAATGTGATGGGAAAGTGAAGAAGGCAGAGGCACACTGCATCAGCCTACAGAGCCTGAAGGATGTCCAGCTACAAAGGAGCCATTGATACACCTAATCAGGAAGGAAATATGAGCATGACTGTATTTTTGAAGGATCTCTCTTCTCCTCTGGTGTTACGTAGAGACAGATGTGCTTGGGGAAAAATACACCAGGTAGGAGGCAGTTGTCATAATTTCTTGAGGTGATCATGACCTGATCCAAAGTGTTAAATGGGCTGGAAATAAGTGAAGAGGTGTTGAGATTACTTTATACAGGAAACATAGATAAATATGTTTGAGTATTTTCACAACATTAGAACTAATTGAATAACAATAAATTCACACGGCGCAGTAATTATAATGGCAGCAATTTGCCAGCTCATCCCCCCAACTTAGTAACCTGGACAGCTGGACAGGTTCTTAATCTCTCTCTCTCTCTCTCTCTCTCTCTCTCTCTCTCTCTCTCTCTCTCTCTCATTTATGGAATGAATAAAAGAGGCTACAGTAATAGCAAAATTCAAGGGAAATCAAGAGTGGACTTACAAATCCTGGGGAAGACTATTTCTTCCACTCTCAGCTTTTCTTAGTGTCCTGTATATAGTTCTGTCTAGATTTGAGGTCTCTTGAGCTTTCCCCCTTCCACATAAGCATGTCTATTGGTCTTATTGTTCTGGACGTTTTTAAGCATATGCATGCAAGTAACATTATATGGACTGAACAGTTGTATTTATATATTCAGAAAAATATATGGACATATACACATATGTGCACACACACATTATTGAAAGCCCTTGCTCCTGGAGAGAGGAGAGAGGTTGAGAGAAAGGGTCGGAACAAGCATGCTGTGTATATGATGTATATGTATATGTATGACTTCATATATTTCTCTGCTATAAATTCATATTAGGGAAACCAGGCCCAAGAATTTGTCAAACACTACAGACATAGTAAAGGTTATACCTCCCTCACCTGGGGAAGATTGACCTATCTCTGTGATAACAACAGTCTCTTAATAACCTATCATCTGATACCTTATGTGTACATCTAAAACTAAAAGGTTTTTCAAGTGACCTTTAGTGTTAGTTGTCCCTCCACCCACCCCTTCCCTCCTTTACCCTTCTCTCCCATCACCCTTCCCACTTAATATTCCTAGTTTCTCCTTTATCTTTCTATAATACTAAATTGTATTTATCCTTCCTTGGGAGGATGGTCCCTTATTAGGTACCTAGTCTCTGTGGTTATATGGATTATAGCACATACCAAAAACTTAAAAGTTATCATAAAAGAAAACATGCAATATTTGTGTTTTGAGGTCTGGGTTACCTCACATAGGATGATTTTTTTTCCTAGTTCAATCCATTTACCTGCAAATTTCAAAAATTCATTTTTTTCTTAATGGCTGATTAATATTTCATTGTACAAATGTATCACATTTCATACCCATTTATCTGTTGAAGGACCTGGGCTGTTTCCAATGTCTGGCTATTATAAATAGGGCAGCAAGGAATGTGGTGAGCAAGTGTCTCTAGAATAGCATGTAGGATCCTTTGTGTATAGGCCAAAGAGTAGCATAACTGAATCTTGAGGTAGAATGATTCTCAGTTTCCTGAGGAACTTCCACACTGCTTTCCACAGTGGCTGTACCCATCCACTCTCCCACCAACAACGATGGTGTCCATTGTTACACAGGAGATTTTTGGATATTAATTGTTGGTCCAGTTCAGAAAGTTCTTTCCTGTGCCATTGAGGCGGAGCCTACTCTCCAGCTTCTATTTTATCATATTCAGGTACCTGGTCTCACGTTGAGGTCCTTGTTTCATTCAGAGTTGAGTTTTGTGCGAGGTGATAAATATGGTTCTATTTTCATTCTTCTACATGTAATTATCCAATTTGAAGAACACCATTTGTTAAAGATGCTGTCTTTGTTGTGGCTTCTTTGTCAAAAATCAAGAGATCATTGGTGTGTGGTATTATGTCTGGGTCTTTAACACAAGTCCATTAATCAACATGCCTATTTTAATGGCAATACCATACTGTTTTTATTACTATTGCTCTGTAATAGAAGTTGAACTCTGAGGTGGTGATACCTCCAGCAATTCTTTTATTATTCAGGATAACTTTAGCTATCCTGTGTATTTTTTCTGTTTTCACATGAAATTGAAGATTTTTACTTTTAATTTCTGTGAAAAATTATGTTTAGATTTGATAGGGATTGTATTAAATCTGCATATTGTTTTTGATAGGATGGTCTTTTCCACTGTATTAATTGCACCAATCTACAAGCATGGGGGAATCTTTCTATCTTATGTTGTCTTCTTCGATTTCTTTTTCAATATCCTAATGTTTTTAGTTATACAAGTCTTTCATTTGATTAGAGGTTTCCTAAGGTTTTTTTTTTTGTGTGTGTGTGTGTTTGTTTTGTTTTTGAGGCTACTGTGAAAGGTACTGTTTGCTTTATTTCTTTCTCAGTATGTTTGTCCTTTGTGTAAGAAGGCTACTGATTTTTGTATGTTAATTTTGTATCCTGATACTTAGCTAAAAGTGCTTACATGTTTCCTAGCATAGTTTTAAGAGTCTTTTATGAATAAAATCATATCTGCAAATAAAGATACTTAAGACTTCTTCCTTTTCTGTTTGTATCCCTTTGATCTACTTCAGTTATCTTATTGCTTAAGTTATGACTGCAAATACTGCTTTAAAGTACGGAGAGAATAGACATCTTTGTCTTGTTCTTGATTTTAGTGTAAATTCTTTGAGTTTCTCTCTATTTAGGTTGATGTTGGCTATGAGGTTGCTGTAAATTGCCTTTATTATGTTGAGGTATGTCCCTTGTATTCCGTTCTCTCTAGGAATTTTATCATGAAAGGATGGATGTTAACTTTTATGAAAAACCTTTTATACATCTAATGTAATGATCATGTGGTTTTATCTTTCAGTTTGTTTATGTGGTAAGTTAAGTTTATTGATTTACTTATGCTGAACTATCCTTGCATTCCTGAGATGAACCCTGCTTGATTATGGTAGATAATCACTCTAATGTGTTCTTGGATTTGGTTTGCAAACATTTTATTGGGAATGCTTGCATCTATGTTCATAAAGGATATTCTTTTTTCTTGTTGTTGTGTCTTTCTATAGTTTTGGTATCAGAGTAATAGTGACTTTGTAAAAAAAAATTAGGAAACTATATAATTTTCTCCTTTGTGAAATAATTTGAAGAGTATTGGTTTAGTTCTTTGAAGATATTGTATAACTCTTCACTGAATTCACCTGACACTGAATTTTTATGGTTGGGAAAATTTAAATTACCAGTTCTATTTGACTAAAGGTTATGCATCTATTTAAAGTTTTAATTCCATCATGACTTAACTTGGTAGGATGTGTATATATGTATATGTATGTGTATGTGTGTGTGTGTGTGTGTGTGTGTGTATGTGTGTGTGTACACACACATACATACATATATCAAGAATTCTTTTAGGCTTTCCTACTTTGTGGAATACATGTTTTTGTAGTATGTCATTCATTCCCGCTCCTGGACCTTTTTCAATCTTCCCCTCTTCCTCATTCTCTGGGCTAGTTCTTATTTGTTCTTCAAGGCTCAGCTTAGGTTATTTCCTTTAGGGACGTGCTCCTCAACTGGTTAGCTGTCTGCTGGGCTTTCTCTTATCACAGCATTTACGGCTGTGTGTTTGATCTCTGTAAGCTCTGATAGGGCCAGGATTTTGCCTAATTAAGCCTCTTGTCTTAAAAACTTAAATAATAGCAGCACAAACTATGTATTTATGTATTGAATGTTCATTAACTGATTGAACTTAGAAATGATATTATATGGAGTTGATAGGTGTTGGTCAGAATAATGTGCAGATAAGGTTCCATTATGATAAAAAAAAGTTTGATACTTCTATGTGTTTGTGGGTATGCGTTGAATTCCCTCCACAATTAATTCTCTACCTTATTTTTGAGACAGAATTTCTCACTGAATCTGGAATTTATCAATTGGCTATATTGATTGACCAGTGAGTCCTAAGGATCCTCCTGTCTCCACTTCCTCAGTGCTATGATTACACTAATGGTCCAAGAGGGCCTAGTTTGTCTTTTCTTTACATGGGAGATGGGATGCAAGCTCAGGTTTTCATGTTTGTATAGCAAGTACTCATGAATTGAGCCATCTTACTAGACCTCTGTTTGAATACTCACATACACACACAGACACACACACAAACACACATACACACGAGACAGAGACAGAGAGACAGATAGACAGACAAAAAATAAAAAGGGAAAGGTCAAAAGTGAAGAGCTTCTTATTTAGAATTAGAGCATCTGAGTCAGTCTCACCATATAACCCAGACTGGAGTCCTACTCACTGTCTTCTGCCTCAGCATCAAGAGCACTTGGATTATAGGCATCCCCCATCATGTCTGTAATTTTAAAAAAGCATTTTAAAGTATTTTATCTTTTTCTCAATTGTAGCATATCAGAGATTTGAATGGATAGCACAGACATGTTTGCTTTCACAGTGGCATGAGCAAGCCTCACAAGTCAAAGGTTTATCATGATGGGTATTCATAAAAGTCCTGATGGCAAAGGGAACATTTCTGTGTCCCCATGATCTCAGGCCTGATCATCCTGCTTAGTTTGGTGGATCCAGAAAATCAACAAACAAGATGGCAAGGACAAGGGAAGACATTGTTTGAAAAGTAGGCAATTTGCAACAGGGCTCAGAAAGATTTTCTGGGCTTTGTAGCTTTTCCAGTTGTTTTTAATTAAGTGAATTTTGTGGCCATGCAGAGGCTTGCTATTCTCTGGTTTTCTTCCTCTTCTGGCCCGGCTACTAGAAAAATTTGTAAGCAGTCCTTGATTTCTTTGAGTTGGATGTGACTAAATTAGACTGCTTTGCTTAGCATTTTGAAAAGGTTGTTTTTGTTGGTGAAGTTGGGGACTACACTGTTTTGAAATGACACATCTTGAGAGCCACTCAGGATTCATAACTTACATCAACTTCTTCTAGGGCACATGAGTGTACAAAAAAAGATTTTTAACAATTTTTATTTGAAGAAGTCAAGAAACAACAAAGCTGTGTCTTATGATGGTGATGAAGCAGGAAAACATTTTTTTAACCTATTAGTATATTGTTCAATCAACATTGATTGGGTTCCTACTATATGCCTACTAGGCATGAGAGCCACAAACCACACACAGCAGCTTCCATGGGTTCCTGGGAATTCATGGGAACCTGGACATATAGATGTAGGTTATTTACATACATTAAAATATCCCATTTGAAGAGCCTCCATCTTTAAAGTTTACTATGTTGTTTTCCCTCCAATGCTAGCAATTTAATCCAGGGCCATGGACATGCAAGGCAAGCATTATGCAATCCAGCCACACCCCAACTCTAACATTTTGACATATATACGTCATTTGATTCTTTTTCAAAACAACATACTAAAATTTACATGTGGGTGTTCCTATTGCCTTAACTTTATAGATGATAAAACCAAGACTCAGGGAATTGAACCCAACCTAGACCTGAATAAAAAATCCAGTCTTTGTACTTTCAAAGATTACTCTCCATGTAGTCTTACTTCTTTGCTGCAGTTTATATCAAGAGGATGCTTATTATACAAGCTTTTAGGTGATTAATAAAAGGTCTTCTCAAGTAATCAGACTTTAGTGAGCTTCCATGTGGTGTTGCCATTTGCTACTCTTCCCCCCCCCCCCTTAACTTTAGAAAACAGCTGAAGTGGCTCTGGCTCCTGGAAGCCATTATTGCACTGGCGTGATGCTCAGAGCTGTGTGCCAAAAAGCACCCACTGAGGTTGGATCTTGATCTGGGGAGAAGTAATGTGTGGAAGATACAGTGTGGTCTCTGCCCCATCTCCCATTTCCTAACGCCCCAAAGCATCCACTTTAAAATTTTTTTTATGACTTCATATATGCGACAGCTCATTTCTGAAGGATGAGCCAGGCAGAGTTGTAACTTGGCTTCTGGCTGAGGCTGCTTAGAAAATGAGCATCTTGCAAAGTAGAGAGAGGGCACAGGATCATCAGGCTTCATCTTTCTTCAGTATTTTCCCTACACAAAGCACTATGGTTTTAGTGAAAAAAAATTTATTTTTCTCCACTCACTGCTTAAAATCTCAAAATAGGTGTTTTATCAATCAGCTGTTCAAAGAATCACACATTGCTGTAAGACAGACTGCAGTCCTGGAAAGGGATTG
Organism: Grammomys surdaster; assembly: GCF_004785775.1. Classification (NCBI taxonomy): domain Eukaryota; kingdom Metazoa; phylum Chordata; class Mammalia; order Rodentia; family Muridae; genus Grammomys; species Grammomys surdaster. The sequence continues at coordinate 2,183,138 of NW_021604671.1, read as the reverse complement.
GTACTGGAGTGTGGAGAAAATATGTTAGAGAAACAGTTTTCCTGTCACATCCCTGACATTTGTTACTGGGAAAGAATACATTTAAAATAGACATCAATATTAGATACTGAAGTCTCGCTAGAATATCTGTAATGATGTCTCTCTCATGTCTCCTATTTTGGAAGATTGCTGACGCAGGATATATCTCGCCCCACACCCCTTTAATATATCTTGTCATGAAAGGAAGCAAAAATACTAATGAAGAAAAAAATTTGATGGAGATCAGAATATGAGGAAGTATGTCTATACACTGGAAGAGTATTCATTTTGTAGTAAGGGTACCTGTGAGGTAGAGGTCAGAGGAGGATATCAATTACTCTCTATTTCATTCCCTTGAGATAGGTCTATCACTGAACAGAAAGCTCATCTATTTCAGCTAGGCTGTCTAGCCAGTGAGTTCCTGGAATTTGCTTACCTTTGCCATCTAATGATGACATCACAGGCACATGGAAACATGTTCCACTTTTATGTATATGCTAGAGATTCAAATGCAAGGCTTTGTGCTTTCATATCAAGTCCTTTTACTCAATGATCCATCTTCCCAGCCACAGTCTATTTTCTGAATTGCTTTTTGGCAACTATTAGTTTAGCATAGATATTGTCAGGAAACCCAGATTCATGTCATCGCTCACCTTATTTGCAACATCCCATATGGAGCCAGCAGTATTTCCAAACTTGTTTTTACGTCTGAATCTGGTCTGACAGCTTCAATCTACTGAAGTAATGAAGCTGGGCAAGGATCCAAATGAAAGGAACAACCAGAAGTGCCACGATAATAAATATGAGCAATTAGCATGTCAGCAACACCAATCTAACCTGCCTGTGCAATTTTTAAACATTTATTCTGCAATCAGTATAAATTCACAGGAAATTGCTAAACGGAAAATAGTGCATTGTGGACACTGAGTTTAGCCCTATGAAGATTGCATAACTACAGTCCAATATCAAAACCAGGAGATCATCACTGACATAATTCATAGTGGTCATTCAGATTTCCCACATATTGCATGCACTTGTATGTTCACAAATGTATGCATGTAGCTATGTGAGGTTTTATTACATGCCTAGATTGTGGACCAGCCACTACAATCAAGATGTGCCACTGCAAGGTTCCTACTTAACCATTCACCTCTTTCTAGCTATACCCACCACTTTCCCTTCATTTTTAATGTTGGGCAACAACTAACTATTCTCCACCACTATTTCAAGAATGGTATGTAAATGACATGATACAGTATGATCTTTGAGGATTAGTTTCTTGTCGCTAACTGTTGGCTTGAGATCTATAAGAGTTGTAATCAACACTTGCTTTCTACCATCACTTGCCACTGGTAGCCTCATGCACTCGCATTGCAGCCTCACAGAAATATGTCCACTACCAAACACCCTTTGACCCAGTGCCCTGGGGACTAGCTCCTCATCTCATGCAGCCCTGTGCCAAAGATATTTGGTGCTGATGCCTGAGCCTTAATTTTTCAAAGAGTAGACCTTTCAGCCAATGTTGTAGCTGTTACTGAAAGGAAAGAATAGTGATTAATGAACAGAATTAGGATAGTCTCATAGTACCAAAAGATGATGTCACTGTTGCAAAGTCAATTGATTTAAAGAATACATATGAAAATATCAGAGCTAAGCTTGTTCACGATGTTGCCTATAACACAAATGAAGAGGCTGGGGATGGCACCACCATTGCTATTGTTCTGTCATGGTCTATTGCAAAGGAGGGCTTTGAGAAGGTCAGCAAAGGTTCTAATCCAATGGAAATCTGGAGAGATGTGATGTTGGCTCTTGATGCTGTAATTGTCAAACTTAAAAAAGGTTCTAAACATGTAATAATCCCTGAAGAAATCGTTCAGGTTGCTATGATTTCAGCAAATGGAGACAAAGACATTGGAAACATCATTTGTGATGCAATGAATATGGTTGGAAGAACAGGTATCTTCACAGCGAAGGATGGAAAAATTCCCAAATGATGAATTAGAAATTATTGAAGGAATAAAATTTGATAGAGGGTGTATTCCTGATAATTCATTAATACATGGGAAGGTCAAAATGCGAATTCCAAGATGCCTATGTTATGTTCAAAGAAAAGAAAATATCTACTGTTCAGTCCATTGCACTTGGTTTTTAAATTCCAACTGCTCTCCAGAAGCCCAGATACTCTAAGTACAGTAGATTTAAATAGGCTAATAGTTGGTGTTCAGGTTATAACAGCTAACAGTCCAGGGTTTGGGGCAATAGGAAGAACCAGAGTAAAGACATGGTTGTTCCTACTGGTGGTGCTGTATTTAAGGAAGAGGGGTGAAATCTAAACCTAAAATATTTTCAAACTTATGACTTAGGAGTAATTATCTCCAAAGGTAATTCCATGGTTTTGAAAGCAAAGGTGACAAACTTGAATTGAAAACCATATCCAATAAATCACCAAACAATCATACATCACAACTAGTGAGTATGAAAAGAAAAAGCTGAATGAGTGACTGATGAAAGCTTCAAATGGGGCAGTTGTGCTGAAGTTTGGGGGGATCAAGTGATGTTGAAGTGAATGAGAAGAAAGAAAGTTATGGATACTCTCAATGCTACAAGAGCAGTTGTTGAAGAAGGCACTGCTATAGTGTGTGTGTGTGTGTGTGTGTGTGTGTGTGTGTGTGTGTACTACTGCTTTCGTGGATTCCAGTCTTGGATTCATTAAAGCCTGAATTAAAGATAAAAATTAGGATAGAAATTATTCAAAGAGCAGTCTAAATTCCTGCAATGACTATTGTTAAGAATGCAGTTGTTGAGGAAATTCTGCAAAGTTCCACAGATGCTGGTTATGATGCTATCCTTGGAGATTTTGTGAACATGATGGAAAGAGGAATCATTGATTCAACAAAGGTTGTAAGAGATGCTTTAATGGATGCTGCTGGGGTGGCTTCCTTGTTAACTACAGCAGAAATTGTAGTGACATAAATTCCTACAGAAGAGAACGGTACAATTGGTGGAAGGTATGGGTGGTGGCATATTCTAGTTCCTAGAATAGAGCTTTGCCCTTCTCAGTGAACTGTGAAGGGAAGCTCAAGGCAGGTTCCTCATTGATGACTTCAGAGAAATCACTTGAAGAAAATGACTGAAAAGGAGGCTGGCTGGCTCATCACTATAACTATCAGCTACTGGTTTCTATTGGCAGTATATAATGGTTTTCTGTCGTGGCCCATTTCTACAGATAATGTATTTTGTATTTTTAAATAAAGCATTTGTGCATTCCTGATACTGGGTGCAAGGGCCATATCCCAGTGTCCTGCTTTCAGCTTAAGTCACTGAGACATTGCTACTACTTTTGTGTCACCAGAAGAGAAGTTCAAAAGTCACCTTTCTGTGGAGAGAATGATTGTGTACTAAGAAGAGAACTCTCTGATTATGTAACAACCTTTGTGTAATAAACCGTTGCTTAGAGGTTTAGAAATAAAAATTGCTTCCTTCTGGCTGCTTCCAATATTCTAAGACGTGATGTCCTGATGTACTGCATTCATTTTTGAAGGATTTTTGGAATATTACAAATAAAGCTGCTGTAGAATTGTACGAGATAGGTATGAACGCAGTTTTCCATCTCTCTGGAATATATGCCTAATAGTGAAGGTGCATGGGGGGGAATGCTAATCTTTCTAGATTGGCTGTACCATTTCATGTCCTCACAGCAATGTAAATAAGACTAGGTTTCTCTGCATTATTGCCAGCATTAGGTAGTGTTACGTTTTAGCTATTCTAGCTATTATGCTTTGTTGAGATTATAATCTAATTACTATACGTCTCCATCCCCTTTCTTCTCTCCAAGCCCTTCCATATACCCCACCCTGATCTTCATATTCATGACTCTTTTTTCACTAATTGTTATTGCATACATCTATATTTGTATATTACCTTAGTTGTTTTTCTATTGCTGTGAAGAGACACTATAAACAAGGTATCTTTAATAATTCGGCTGGAGGCTTGCTTACAGGTTTAGTCCATGATAATCATGGTGGGAAGCAGACCAGCATTGTGCTAGAGGGATAGATAGCTACGAGCTTTAGATTCTGATCCATAGGCAGAAAGATACAGAGCCTGGTGTTGGCTTTGAAACTTCAAAGCACACCCTCAGTGACACACTATATTCAACAAGGCCACACCTCATAATCCTCCCCAAATCTTCTACTAACTTGGAACCAAGCATTCAAATATATGACCCAATGGAGGACATTCCGGTTCAAAGGATCACATATGTATGTATGTATATGTATAAATATATATAAATATATATATAGAGAGAGTCCTAAATGTAACTCCTTTAAAAAATCTTTACTGGATATTTTATTTATTTACAATACAGATGTCATCCCCTTTCCCCATTCCCCTCCCTAGAACCCCCATCCCATCCTCCCTCCTCCTTTATGCTTTTATACCATTTTGATTACATGCATGTATTGAGGTCAGTTCTAGGTTGAGGGTCTAGCAATACAATAGATGCAAATAGTCAAGGAACAAGCAAGACAATAAACACAAATAGTCAAAGAAAAAGCAAGGCATTAAACCCAATTACATGAATACTCCTGTGATCACTGTTTCTAAGGGCTTATCAGGATGATCAAAGTATCTGAGCCAGCTTCCCTGTCCTAGCCCAAGGTCATTTCCATGTCTGAAGCCTACTTCCTTGTTTTCGCCTAATATTTAGATTCCTGTCTGAAATTACTTCTTTGTTCTAGCCTAATATTTAGATTCCTGGCTGAGATTACTTCTTTGTTCTAGACTAAGATTTAGATTCTTACCTGAAATTACTTCTTCGTTCTAGCTTAATGTCAGATTCCTTCCTTGACCTTGGCCAATGTCACATTCCTGCCAAGCAGCCCATTTCCTTGTCTTTGGCCCATGTCAGATTCTTGCCAAACAGCCCCAAAGGCTCTCCACCTCTCCCCCCTTTTTATTTTGTTAACAAGACTGAGCCTGTCTTAGGTCGTTCTGACAAGAATGCCTTCCTTATCCATCATGGAATATGCATTATCAAAAGCAATGCATTTCTGTCTTAGGTTGGTAAGGCTCTGTGCATAATCTTACCCGTCCTTGGCTTGCCAGCCTGTTAAATTAGTAACTCTGTCTGGGGGTCCATTTTCAGGTTCAAGCCATGTACTTTGGCTGCCAACATGTTGATGTTGTTAAAGAAAAGCTTTAACACAATGGATAGGAATAAAAGTATTCCCAGGACTAAAAGGGCTAGCACGATCAAGCTATATATGCCAGTAAATGTAACTCCTTGAGTCTCCATAATGTTACGTGTATTTATGTTTTTAGGCCTGACCATTTGGCACTGGATAACTACTTGGTGTGCTCTTCCCTGAGGAAGACCACCTCTCTCACCCCCAGCTTTCCTCATTTACTTATAGTTCTTTACATAGGGTGAGGCCACATAATTGCCAGCTACACTTTAGCAATGCAGTTTCCCCTCCCCTATTGGGAGCTGCAAGCCACCTTCCCTATTTCCTCTTAGTTCTGCTTGTATCTTCCCAACCATCTGCTCCCTGTGGCTAGCTGTCAAAAATCCCCCATTACCCAGTAAAATCAACACTCTTGATGTTTGTAAATTATCAGTCAGATTTATATCAATAAATTCTCAACTCACAAAACACCCACACAATAAACTCGGAACCAATTGATATTGATAAAAGCTGCCCACCTAGATTGGACAAATTGTCCTATATTATTCTGTGCTCTTCTATAATATTCATAGCTACCTGTGGCTATTTCAAACCATGTGGATCAGGTTCAACCTTTTCCTCCATCTTCTCTGTTCTCTGTCTGTCTGTCTGTCTGTCCCTTGTCCTCTCTCTTTGAAATTCTTGGCCCCTCCTTCTTTTTTCATTGCCCAATCATAGACTTCAATCTTATATTACACCTTCCTTCACCTGCATATCAACAGCAATCAACACATGGACTTTTCTCTGTTCAATCTGACATGTTCATTAGTATCTGTAATAACTATTCCTGGTTGTCAACTTGACTATATCTGGAATGAACTACAATCCAGAATTGGAAGGATCACCTGTGATCCTGATCTTGAGGCTGGGAGATACAAGTTTCTGACCCGGATCTTGGCATGGAGATCTTGAGGCATAGTGGCTATGACTCCCAGGAGACTAAGATGATATCCTTGTTCAGCTCACATTTGGGCAATTATGTTGATGAGACTTTATGGAGGAACCTATTAATATTACTAAGAGATACAATCTCACAGCAAATGCCCTTACAATCTGTTCACCTTCTCTTCCAAAATATTCCCTGAGCCTTAGGTGCAGGAGTGTTTTGTATCACTAAGATTGGGTTCCAGAACTCTGCACTTTGATTGGTTATGCTTCTTCTGTAATGCTCTCCATATTTTGCAATGAGAAATTTCTCTGATAGGGAGTGGAGAGACTACACTTATCTGTGAGTGTGCAAACACAAAAGTTTATAGATTGTTGTTAAGGATTATGTTTGTTTAATAAATTAGTGGTTGTAGATTTTCCTTCAACATCCATGACTTCACTTGTACTTAGCAGTTAACTAGATTTCCAGTATCAGTTATGGTATCCTCTTGTTGAGTAGATCTTAGCTGCAATTAGAGAGTTGTTGGTTACTGTCAAGGTATGTATGCCACTCTTGTACCCATAGGGTTACTGTGCACAATAATTGTAGATGTGGTTCATAGGTGTCATAGCTGGGTAGTACTGTTGGTTACTTCCCTCCTTTGGAACCTTTCGTGGCTCCTTCTGGTACAATGAAAACTAGTCCTTAGGTAGGTTGTATCTAGATCACTCCTAGCTCAGGGGTTTCTGATCCCCAGTTTTGAAGTGCATGATGTCTCCAGCAATAGGGACTTAGCTTACTCTGCTGAGGGTAAGGGTAAGCAAGGGCAACAGGAATAGACTGTATGTTTTGGGAGCCTTTTACACATTCCTGACCAATAACTTAAAAGAAAATGTGTCATATCGGATACTGGGGGTTTTGTTAGGTGAACTTTGACTCTTGGAGGGAGCACCATCATTTCAGGTAAGAAAAGTTCATTATAACTGTATGTACACTGAATTCCATGCATTGTAGGTTTGGTGTTTTTGTTTTGTTTTTATAAACTGTTAATAGTTTGATTCCTTATGGAGTTTTTGGTTGTTCTTTTTGTTTACTAATATTTTTACAGTTATTTTTTTCCATTTTAGTAGTTCTGCTGTGTATACAGTAATTTCATTCCACTGTGGTTTAATTTGCATTGTCTGTTGCTGATGCTGTTGGATACCTTTTTCTGTGTTTATCTGTCATCTTTAGATAAACTGTTTTTGTCATCTGTGTATTCTTCCAAGTGTGTTGCAGTTTTCTATATAGTTATTTGTGGTCCATTTTGATCAGTCTTTCTCAGGTATGCAGGTGAGCTTGAAGAATTTTCAAGGGATTTGTCGCTGATCCCTTGGCATAGAGCCACATTTTATCTCTTTTTCTTTCTGTACAAGTTTTTCTTGCCTTTCTATCAATGTTTAGATTACTTATCTACATTTTAATACGTACTTCTCCTTTCTTTCTCTTTCTTCTTTCTTTTTCTCTTTCTATCTCTTTCTTTTTACCCTGATTGATGGTGTGGTGGCTTGAAATAAATGACCCCTATATGTCCATAGGGAGTGGCACAATTAGAAGATGTGGCCATGTTGGACTGAGTGTGGCCTTGTCAGAAAAGGTGAGTCACTGTGGAGGCAGATTTTAAGGTCTCATATGCTCAAGTTATACCCAGTATGGCTCACAGTCTCCTTCTGCTGCCTACAGATCAAGATGTTGAACTCTTTGCTCTTTCTCCAGAATCATGACTACCTGCCTGCCACCATGCATCTTTCCATGATGATAATGGACTAAACCTCTGAAACTGTAAACCAGCCCCAGTTAAATGTTTTCCTTTATAAAAGTTGTGGTGATGGTGTCTCTTCATAGCTATAAAGCCCTAAGACAGACAATAGCCTATCCTTCATAGTTTTACCTCCTTACTGATTTGAAAGAATGTAATCACATATGTATTCTATATTAGTCTTGAGCAATGCTAATAATGTGGCAGTGCTCCTAAATCAACAGGAAAGAGGTAGCCTGTTTTTCTCTACTTCTTTTTTGATTTGTAACAGTTAGTCCAAGGTTTTGCACATAACAACAGTTCATTGATTTGTAGAATCCAATTAATTGAGCATCACCAAACTTTTACTTGCCTACATAGAGACAAGTATCATTTGATACTTGTCTACATAGAGACAAGTATCATTTGTACATTCCAATGTTATATGAAAAGTTTTCTTTAAAGACAAAATGGGGCTAAAGGGACAGTAGCATCCAAACTGGACCACTGCCTGCTATTCTCAGTGGCTGCTGTTCAGGCTGGAAACTGCTTATTTGTGGTAACAAGTCAAGGTCAAGATGGCAGATTGGACTACCCAGAACCAACAGAATGCAATGGTTCTAGAATGCTGTCTGAAGTTATCTTGGTTATTCTTAAATTCCTGGACATTTTCATGTGATTCTATATAAAGCATTTCCATCACACATCTAAAACCTTAATAGCACACACACATATGAAATATATATCTGTATTATACAGTTATATAAAGTTGTACACATATCCAACTGCATACACAGTTGGCTTTCTTTATTTAAGGGTTACATATCCTCCAGATCTGCATACTTGGATTCAAACAGGCATACGCTAAGAATTACATACATATGTATTCTATAAATAATATATATTAAATCACATCTATACTGAACATGTACAGTTTTCTAAATAATTTAGACTAATAAATATTTGAATAATATTTTATTTTAATTATAAATTGTATTAATTTAATATATTATAATGATTTAGTAAGTATATTAAATTATTTTATCATAAATAATCTAGATATTATTTTAAATGTATAGGAGGATATACATACATTGTGCTAATACTACACCATTTATATAACAAACTTTGAGCACTTGATGGTTTTCATATCAGGTAAGTCCTATAGCTAATCTCCCTGAATACACAAGGAAACACACACACACACACACACACAATGCACACACACTTTTGTTGTCTATTTTTTATGACTGTTGTGCAATTTTTAGCTTGAAGAAATCTCTTTTGAATATTATTTACTTTTAGATACTTGCTAATAAAGATCCACTAGTTAATGGGTTATTAAATAGAGAAAAAAGAAGACACAAAACTGGAGCTGGGTGTGGACCTGGGAGGAATTAAGGGGAATTGATAATTAAAATGTTAAAAATAAATAAAGGACTCCTAACCATGACATCTTTCATTTTAGTTTCAATTTAATACTCAGCTGGTTATGTGGTACACATTTTAAACTACAGGACTCAGGAGATTAAGGCAGGAGGATTTTGAGTTTGAGAGCAGTTTTAGCTACACACTGAAACTCTGAGAGCTTTAAGAATGAGCAGCTAATCAGATAAAACCCTGTACTTAGTTGGCAACAATGATTGGAGTGGCAGAAATTCATGATCTGCTCACTCAGATAATTAGATACATCAGATAATTAAAATTATTTCTACAGAAAAAAGACTCACAATAAATTTATTTTCATTTTCTTTTAACCCATCTTCTGCTTGGGCCAATTAGTTGAAATGACATCAAAGGGCAGGCCTAGAGAATTGAATGCAGAGTCTGCCGTACAGCGATCATTATCAGGAGACAAGCCATGGTGGTGGGACACCTGCAGTTTCCAAAGCTAAGTAGCTAACTCGGACAGGTTTTCTGTGGTCTGGTTTTGCATCATTTATTTTTGAGATCTGCCAATTATTTCTTTAACACGGATACAAGCCCATTCCTCTCCATACCAGTAACCTTTTAAGAGATACTTCTATTAATAGTTAAGAGGATTTACTGTCTTACACTTTACATTCTGCCAAGAAACATACAACACTGAATAGGAGAAATGTTACTCTGGAAAGTAAAATTGACAAATGGCAGAGACTCACACTTGGGAAACTCACTTTAGGAAGCTATACATTTAAAAACAGCACCTTTTAGGTCTTTAATATCATATTCCTATAAAAGTTTATCCTTATTTTGTAGCAATGTTTTTGGAAAGAAGTCTATATTTTTCTTTTACAATTACCTAGCATATAATATTTATATCAGAGGAAAATATTTAAGAACTAATGGCAATAGCTAAAAAAGCTAAGTATGCAGATTTTCTATTAAAAAAAATATCACCTAAAAACAAACAGCCAAAACTATGGGAAGGTAGCTCAGTGATTGAATACCTGCTTAGCATGCCTGAAGCCAAGGTTCCAGTCTTAAGCACGAAAACCATAACAAATAAACAAACAACCACAAACTACTAAACAAAAACACAAACAAAAAAGCAATGGTGAAACAGCTGTTTAGGATGAAGAAAACTGGACACCAGGTAGTTTTCAAATTTTTAGGTTCCCTGTAAATTATTCCAAAAATATTCTTGATAAATCACTAATAGTCTACTGTGATAAAACTGTCTACTGGCTCTATATTCTTTGCAGATTAACCCTTACCCTGCCTAAGACAGTGAGTCTTGTGAAGATCATCTTACCTTGACACCAGTCACAGCCTGAGAGTCCTCTTTATTTTCTGTGTCTTGGTGAATACTGGGATTGTGATCTTTCTCTGCTCTGAACAGGGCCAGCAATTGTGTCCCTGAAGCCTGCCTGGAAAGATGCTCCTCCAGGCACCCTTGGTTTTCTTGAGAAAGGCTGCGCATGTTTTCCTAAAAATTGCCCCGCAGGAGTCTGGTCATCTGCTTTTACCAACACCCATGGATCCTCTCTGATCTTTGGCTGGCTAATGCTGGCCCATGTCTGAGTCTGCTGAGGACCTTCTTGGAATATTATTACTCTAAGCGAAGCAAAAGGCTGATCCCTACTGTGGATCAGTAGTGGCTTATCCACCTATTTTAGCGTTCTGTTCCAGAGAGAGCTGCTCACTGAGTGTGTATGCCAAGACTGCCCTCTGTAGGTGAGTAAAGAAAGTTTCTTCTTTATAAGCTGCTAGGCTGGAGCACTGTTAGAACAAGCTGCACAAATGACAAATGTGTTGTGAAAGCCATCTGAGGGGACCTTTAAGGCAGCTCCCCATCTGTTCATGGTACCCTTCTGATGTTGCCCCATGCCTTTGTGCCTTTATGAAAGCAAAGCACTCCAGAGCTCCGCGAAAGCAATGCTGCTGCTGGTTTCGTGGTGTGCCAGCCGCTGTTCTGTGGTTTGTCAGTACAGGGAGGGAACTGCTTGGTGGCTGTGCCCACAGGGAGGGAAGCACTAAAGGTTTAGATTAGGAAGCAACTGGGCCTGAATGTATATTTGACTGTGGATATTTCTGGAGAACAGCAGGCAACTGACTGTATCCCGCCTGTGTCCAAAGAACTTGGCTAAATAGTAGTTAGCCCTGAGGCTGAACAATAGTTAGTCCTTGACTCTTGGTCATCTAGTATCAGCCACATGTAGGATGAGTCTTCCCATTTCAGTTAACCCAATTTAGAAAGTCTCTCTCAGACTTGCCAAGGGGGTCATCTACATGATTCTAAATCATGTCAGACTGAGAATGTCACTATTTTACAGCTGTTCTTCTACTTTTCTTGTCTGCAACGTTAAATCACTTGGTCCTTTCCTCACAAAACTAAATGTTCCTCACGTACTTCTGTACTTCTCGTTTCAGCTGCTGTGGACTTAAAGAGCACAGTGAACAGTAACCCAGTTTTTTTCTCAAACAGACAATATTATATATACACGATTTTATGTGATAGTCATATAACAGGCGAGGCTTGAATTCAAACTGAGTTATGAAAGAAAGTTCATGTGGGTGGCACAGAGGAACACTTGGAAATATAAGAACATCTCTTCCAATCTCAGCCTATTTCATATTCAACCCACAGACCATAACTGCTAAGCTATTAATGGAAGTTGTAGGAAGAAAGAATTTCCATATTTATTTTTTCAGGTGTTTGCTTAAAATTTCCAGCCTCTCCTTGGAGAATTTCAACATCTCATGATTGAAGGGACCCTTGTATTGTGGGGTGCTCCCCTCTGGACCCAGGGTTAGGCACAGACCACACACCAACACCAATTTCCAAGCACAAAAACGAGTGCAAAGGATCCTTTATTAAGTAAGGCAAACAGTGGCTGAATCTGAATCACATAGAAACAGCAGCAAATAACTTTACAGGTGTTGATTTCAAGAGAGAAAGGGGGAGGTCTGTGTTAGAATGAGCTAGGACATGTTGGTAAGTTGTAATAGGTTAGTCAAAATAGTGAGGTTTGATTCCTGGAGCCTGATGTTTTGATAGTTAGAACTTGGTGATGAGTCTTAGGAATGAGTCACTGGTCAAATAAGGGAATGGACATTGTGGGCTAGCTTTAGGAATGTGATCTAATGGTTTAGCTAAGTGGGAGAAAGGTAAAAGGCAAAACCTGTCATTGCTATGTTTGCCATGCTTGGGCCTGTTTGCCATGATCTGGCCTGCTGGAGCTCTTTAATGATTTTTATTAGGATTTTTGCCATTTGCATCTATTCTTTGTCATAAAAGCACTCCCTAAAAGACTCTTAATGGTTGAAACAACTAGAGTATTAAAATCTCAGTAGACGAGATTAGCTCTCTTGTTAAGCATAGGGTACAGATGTTTCTGGAAACTGTAAGATGCTCATCAAGGGCTGCAGGGAATTGTTCTGAGAACAAAGATCCTTAATATTTAGAAGAAAGTCTAATTTGTCAGTTGTCTCTTGGACTGGAAATAAAACAGGGATTTCTTTCTTTCTTTGTTTCTTTCTTTCTTCCTTTCCTTCTTTCTTGTTTGGACAGGTCCCTAGTCCCAGGATGGTCTTGAATTTACTATGCAAACAAGGCTAACTTTGGACTCTGGCTCCTCCTGTCTTCCCTTCTGGAGCACTGAAATTATAAATATGTGTACCCCTTATTTTCTTGACTCTATAAAACATTAAAATTAACTGTTTTATTTTGGGGAGAGGGAGTTCATTACTAGTACACACTCACTTCCTGCTTTCTATAATAAAAAAAATTCCCCTTAGATTTGTTTTCCAAAGAATAATTGTGTTTCTACTTCTGGTTAAGACATAATGGCAGTGGCCTAATCTTCTGCCTTAAAATAAACTGGAACTTTCCATTCTTTAGCATTCTTATCTCTAGAGGCTTTTAGAGGCACACCAAAACTGCATCTTAGTACACACATAAAAACTGCATCTGATAAACAACACAATATCTATTTAAGCTTTTATGTTTTGCTAACAATTAGGTTTTCTATGTACAATATTCAAATATCGTGTAACAAATGTGACTCAAATTAAAATTCTGGAGATGAAAATGTCAGTTGCTGAGCATGCAGTGAATTTGAAGACATGGCCAAAGAAACTATCCAAGGCAAAATATAGAAATCAAAAGCAATGGAAAAATCAACAGAGCCTTGGTGAACTATGGGATCCCGATGTACATGTAGTCAGTCTCTGTGGAGAGGATGGAGTACACACAGTATTCTAGGAAGACACCAGTGAGATGGCCCAGCAGACAAAGTTGCTTGTTGCCAAGCCTGAAAATGAATTTGATCCCTGGGGGGTACCCATGTGGTGGAAGGGGAGAAGCTGCTTCCACAAATTGTTTTCTAACCATCACATATGTGTCGTGGCATACAGGAATAAACAAATTAAAAACAGAATTAAAAACCTTGAATAAATAAAGGCCCAAATATTTCTATATTAGACAACCTCAACAAATTTGAAATTTAAGACACATCAAACTATGATAAGGCACACTATCCTAAAACTAATCAAACTGGTGACAAAGAGAAATTTAGAAGCACTCAGAGAAAATAAGAAAACTAGTAAGAAATGAAGTCACTAGGGGGCCAAGCAGACTGAACACAGGAACAGTGCCAGCGGGAGACAGTAGGGAACTTAAACAATAGCAACACAATGTAAAGGAAAATGGTCAGCGAGAACTTGTTTCCCTCTGAAAACAATATTAAAAGATGAAAACAAAATACAGAAGTCTTCAGACATTCAAAGGCTACAAGAAAAATCAGCATAGGACCTTAACTATGAGAAAGGCTATGTGAAGTCTTTTAATGTAAAAGGAAAATGATAAACTCCCAGATCTGGATGTAAAAAAAAAAGTGTACTCAAAATGGTAACTGTTGGGGCTAGTTATGAAGATACCAACATTATTTAATTCTCCTTTTAGGTCGTTTCAAGGAAAAGTCCTAATAGGCGCTGGGGATAGCTCAGATGTAAGATGCATGCCTTCAATGTACGAAGCACAGGGTTCATCTCTTAGTAGAAACTTTAGGAACAATCCCTGAAATAACAAAACAAAAGAAAAGGAAAAATTCATAATCAATGAAGGAAAAAGGTCTGTTTGATATAGAAAGAATGTAAAATATATTCTAAACAAGCTTCAGGTCCAAATGACTTTATCACTGAATCCCAATGTTAGTTTTTGATAGTTAGAGGGAACACATGGGGCTAGGGAGAGACCCAAGTAACGAACTGGATGTAGTGGCACATGCCTGTACTTCTAGAACTGGAGAAGCAGAGATAGGAGTACCCTTGAGGCTCACTGGCCAAGCAAGTCTAGCATAATCTGGGAGTCCCAGATTATAGTGAAAAGAAAAATACCCAAGGGGGGATGTCTCCTGAGGAATGATACTCAAGGCTGACCTTGTACACATATGTACATGCTGGTGTAAGCACACACACATACAAAAATACACACCATGTATCCTAGTAAATTAATGGCATGAATGTTATACATGTAACTACTTTTTGATTGGATTTGAGGCTCAACCCATGAGAGGGCATTTATATCTGACCGGGCAAAAGCCAATGGCTATGTTAGTCATATGATTTTGCTAAATGGACAGATTGTCAAACTGTCTCCTAAATATTTTTGTTTATATACGTAGATTAGTGCTGCTCTCAACCTTGGCCAGAGAAGTTCTTGTGGAAGTGTGTTGAAATATTTTTATGAAATAAATCCTGATGTGTTTGCTCAATGATTTATGTTCCAGAATGAAAGACACACACACAGCCTTTATATTTTGATATGCCTTAAACAGCTCAATAGTTAGGCCACTGCCTTACCTCCATCAGTCAATCCTGAGTTATTACTTACTAGATTCTGTGTTCTATCTTGGTGCTCTGGACCCAGAGGGCTGCCCTACAGAGTGCTCTCCCAGTTCCTTCACATGGCAGCCATGCCTCTCTGTTCTGTACTCTTCCCAGGCATGGTGTCTTTCCTTTCCTCCACACTCTCCTAGCATGATGGATGTCTCCCCGCCTTCTTCTCTTTTGGTCCCAAGCTTGGGACCCTCTCTGTCTGCTCTGACCAGCCATTGGCTGTTGGCATCTTTACTTACCAATCAGAACCAACTAGGGGCAGAATCCCTCAGTATCTTGCATGTAGACCTGAGACTCTCTCATGCTAATAATTTTGGGGACCCAAATTAACATTAGAATACAAGCAGCATTAGACCAAACCCACTACAGAAGCGGGCAGTGGTTAATGCAGAGACCCATAACTGGTCAAAGTATTGAGAATAAGTGACTGTTGAATGTTGTGCTCAGTCCTAAATGGGACCTATATCAATACTCTCTTCTTATCCAAAGCTTAGAAAATATTATGGCAAAGGAGGTCTTAAAGAATGTAAGATCCAGAGGATAGATTAGAGTGCTATGAAATGCTACTTTCTATACAGGACATGGCTGTTGGATTCATGAAATCATGACAGCTGTGGTTACCTGCATAAGGCCTACATGAGATGAGTCCTTTCAACATTCTAACATGAATGTGGAGGGACACATGAGCCAACCCCCACCATCCACCCTCCTCCTAGCTGAAAAGCTATTGTCAGCTAATGGCTGCTGGGTAAGTGAAGTAATTTTTTCAGAGGTATACCACTGCTACGTTGCCTATGATCCATAAACAACAACCCTTCCCCCCCACCACATGTACATGTAGGCATCACTAATTGAACTCAGTGGTTTCTGTGGCTAGTGAGCTCATGGTTCTGTCATTTTCCTAAACTAGTATAATTCTTAACTATGTTATAAATACTTATTCTTATACCCATAGATATGCACAGTTCTCTCTCCTAATCAAAGAAACTTCTTTTTGCAGCATATGGAGATCATTTACAGAAAGCCACAACATGTCCCAGTAGAGGGAACAGCTGGCCGGGGCAGCCTACTTCCAGCTGATACAACCAACCAACCAACCAACCAACCAACCAACCAACCAACCAACCAAAAAAAAAAAAAAAACTCAACCCAAAACAAAAAACAAACAAGAATCAAACAAAAAAACAAAACCAACCAACAAAACAAAACAAAACAAAACAAAACACCCCTCAGGGAACATCTCAGCAGAAAGATCTTAAGAGTCAGAGGACCAGAAAGTTTGCTGCAAGATTGTGACTTCTAGATCTGACAGGGAAGCTAGACATGAACTTTCAGCAATATGACTTCTTAAACAAGAGCTGAATAATGATAGCATGTCAATATGAAGAGCTATAAGCAATTGAATATTGAAGAGATGTGAGAAGTCACCAGGGATGAGCTTCCTAATTGATAATCCAATACCAAGTGGTCAGTTCTAAAAACATACACATATAAGCAATACTATGTGAATCTAACAGGTTGTATTTATATAATAATTATAACATATATGAATATGTGTTAACATAAATATATATGACTAATAATTAAAGAGGAGGAGCCCATGAATTTAAGAGGAGGCTGAGGAACATGGGAAGGAGAGGGAGAAATTATACAACCATATTTAATTAAAAATACAATACATTTTAAAAAGATGAAAGAATAAAAGCTTAGTTGGTTATAGTTTGTGTAAAAAAGACACAAAATAGGTTGGATATGTTGGGGGAAAGCCTTCTTGAGGTTGTAAAAGAAGGATAAGAAGGTGGAATTGGGGATGAATATAATGAAAATATACATGCATCAAAGAATAAATAAAAACCATAGAAAAATAAACATACTTATTGGTGGTGAAAATGAATGGTTATATAAAGCATTTAAACTGTGAAAAAGAGTCGATCCTATTGTATTCTCCAGAGTTAACCTATATGAAGAAACACCCCAAATGACTGGGGATGTAGCTCAGTTGAGGCTCTACTGTTCCTCTTCCTAGCAATGTAAAAAGAAGTAAAAATAGACCATTTTAAAGGATATCATTCTACATTTTATAGCAGTGCACACATATAGATACCCATATAAACATCTATAAACATCTAGTTAAACAAAAGCTATGTGGTCATAGGCTTAGTGAATGTGCCTCCTTCATTGATTTAACATAGCATACCTGGCTTCTATGTCCAACTTTAGCCTTGAATACCCGCTGTTGGCTGTTATACATGATACTGTATTATTTTCTCTCTTCCTTAGTCTATGTGTTGAATTCCCAACCCCTAATGTGAGTGTATTTGGGCCTTTATGAATGTAATTAACTAACTCTCATCATAAAAGACAAGAAGGAGTTGCCCTATCCTCACCTTGCAGGGCACAGAGATGTCAGAACTCAGGAATTCAATTTAATTTTGGACTTCTGTTTTCTAGATCTTTAAGAAATTAACACATTTCCACTTCTCCCCTTTAAAAACAAAAACAAAAACAAAACAAAAACAAAACAAAACCAAAGCATACCCCAGGATCTCACTGTGTAAATTAGGATAGTCTGAGATTAGAGATCCTCCTGCCTCAGTCCCCCAAGTTCTGGGACTGCAGACATGCACTTTAGACTAGCTTGAAAAATATAGTTTTGCTTGTTGATTAGTCTGCGTAGTTTACTATATTTTGTCATGACAACTCAAGGTTACTATTGTAATTTGTCTTCTAGTTGATAAAAATATATACAGTGAAAATGACCATCCTACTTAAAGCAGTCTACAGATCCAGTGCAATCTCCATCAAAATCCTAAAATATTTCCTCACAGAAATTGAAAGGATATTGTTCAGCTTCATATGGAAACACACACACACACACACACACACACACACACACACACACACACACAGAGAGACACACACACAGACACACACACAGACACACACACACACACACACACACCAGTATAGCTGCAAAAAATTCTGGATATTAAAAGAGGTGCTGGACGTATCACCATCTCCAATTTGTACTACAGAGCTATAGTAATGAAAAGAGAATGGTATTACCATAAATGTGGACATGTTGGTCAACAAAATTGAATTGAAGATCCAGACATAAATCCAAATGCTTATAGACACGTGATTTTTGATAAAGAAGCCAGAAATACACAGTGGGAAAAATATAGCATCTTCAACAAATGATGCTAGTCAAATGCAAATAGATCTATACTTACTACCCTACACAAAACTCAACTCCAAATGGATCAAAGACCTCGACATAAGGTCAGATACATGGAGTCTGATAGAAGAGAAAGTGGAGAATAGTCTTGGACTCATTGACACAGGAGAAGACTTCTTGAACAGAACACTGATAGCACAGGCACTAAGAACCACAATTTATTAATGGGGATTCATGAGACAGAGAAGTTTCTACATGAACTCATCACATAATAGGGGTGCAATAGCCGCAACTTCATGTTATTTTGTAATAGCAAGGCCGTGTTCTCCACACAGCCTAGAACTTACTTCCTTCTATTCGTAATGGTTGATCAAAAGAGTTACTGAGTTGCTTTTCCTCCAAGCTTATTGCTGACATTTGAAGCCAGGAATCATCTTGTATATGATGTGCTGTTGACATGTTTCCAGTTATCATCAGTGGTTTCTGGGTACCAAATATCAGTATCCCTTCTCACTGCTATAGTAGTAACCCCCAAAGTCTCAGTTTCAACCTTAAGTGCTTCTCCTAGAACCTATAAAACATATACTACATTTGCAAGTCAGCTAATGTAAAAAGCTTTGAAACCTATACATTTGTTATAAATGAATTATTTTACTACACAGTTATTGGGTCAATTCTAGTATTTTCTTGGTAAGCAAATCTTCAATTTAGGGTACAGTTTTTATAATTCCTTTGGGCTGGGTGTAGCTCAATGGTAGAATGTATGTTTGGCATTCTCTCAATCTCTGGACAACCCCCTCACGAGAGGGACTTAATTCATAGTATCAGTCATTTTGAAAGAAAAGTTTCAAGTGCAGCATAAGGACTAGCTTATAATTATTTGGTATTTGTTTGTTTCTTTGGGACACACATGTGTTTGTCTCATCGTTCATGTTGTGATGCTCAGGCTAGCCTCGATCTGCCACATTTCCTTTCTGCTCCAGTTCCAAGATTAGAGGCATGTACTACCATGCCAGGCTGCACTACTCAGTTAAAAAATTACATTAAAATTTTATTTATGTACTTATTGTGTATGGGTGTGGGCATGTACACTAAACATTTAGTGAGTGGAAGCCAGCAGACAACTTTCAGAGCACCTGTTGTCACTTTCCATCTTGTGGGTCTGATGATGGAACTCAATGGTTGGGTTTGGTAGCAATGCCATTGTTTACCAGGAGAGCATTTCCATGGCCCTGAACTACCCAGTTTTAATAAAGTAACATGGTTCTACTTCAGTTCAGGAAATAGCAGTTTGTGGACTGCTTGCCTCACTCAAGGAGGCCCTGTGTCCAACCCCCAATATGGCTAAAACCAAAGTTTTCCTTCAGAAAAATAAGGCATATTACAGAAGGTGTAAGATATAGCCCCTTTTATATTAGCAACTTGCCCTTTTGTATCTTTATTCAGCAACTTCCATTAAATCAGGGTGTATATCCTTCTACCTAATTTCTGATGGAATAGTGAGCCTATGAGGTCCTAACCTAATGAACCCATGAAAAAAGGTGGCAAAGGGGAACCAAAGGCTGAAGGAACGAATAGGTTAAGGATTAGGAGAGTTGCTTGGGTTATCCAGGTGATACTTGGATACTTCTTTGAGGTGTGGTCAGTGAAGGGCAGACATGATAATGGTGATTTAGAACACAGAAGGCAGAAAAACAGATTTTCCTGAGCCTCTAGCATTAAGTTATTCCAGCCTAAAGCTGTTCAGATGGGGAGGGGGGACCTATTTTTCTGGACTTCTGACCCACACACCATAAGATGATGAATTTAGGCTTGATTTATACCATTATAATTGTGGTAATTTGTTGCAATAGTGATTAAAAAATTATTACTCGCTTCCAAACACTATTATATAGATTTTGGTGTAATCAGAGACAAAGTGGCAGCTCAGGCCTTTGGGTTTAAGATAGGTTGTGAGGTAAACATATAAGCCGAGAGAAAATGAAGTTAGGTAAACAATGAATAAGACATTCATTGAGACATATATTACTGGTTAAGCCTGCAACTGTGGGTCCAAGACTCATTTCTCAGTCTGATCTTAAAATCTGAGTATGAATGCCTGGTCCACTGAGATGTTTAATTCAAACAAACTAAAACCACTCAAAGGTCATATATCAAGCTTCTCCAAAGACTGATGTCAGGAGATTTGGCCTCTTTGGTATGGATGGCCTGCAGTGTGGCGAACTCTGCCAGCTTGAAGTACCCAAGAAAGTGGCCTGGGCACGGCGGCCTGTTGCGCGGTCCAGCAGTTTTGTCCTCTCTAGGCTTCCGTCCTCCACTGCGGTCACGTGCCACTGCTCACGTGCCAGACGCTGCTGTCACTTTGCAGCTGTTCCGGCTTCTTTTCTGTGAGGCTCTTAACGTCTCCCGCGAGTCGCCTTCGCTTTGCTCCGTGTCTCCCGTGGCCACTGAGGCCTCGGAGCTCGACCGGCGCTTGCCCGCTCGTACGGCCCTCACTTTCCGAGGCTATCCAGGTGAGGCCGCCTGGGGCCCCTCCCTGGCTCCGGAGAGCCGGCTGGTTTCCGTGCTGGCCGCTCCAGGGTCTGCGGAGCTGCATGGCCTTCCCAGCAGAGGGAAGTGGAGAGCGCGGGGGTGGGCAGGCTTGGGCCAGGGCCTCCAGGGGAGGCTGCGCTGTGCCCTTGGGTTCCAGCCTTTCCGGGATGGAGCCGGTTCTACCTGGGACCCGCATCTGTGCCGACCTTGCTTGTTTAGGCAGCAAGTCCCCACTAAGAGAAATTAAGTTCCACACTGACTAAGCACATTGGGAACACGGAATAGAATTTGGGTATGATTTTTTTTTTTTACCTCCTTTTACTTGTGGGCAAGAACGTAAGTTTTGGGAATGCAAAGTTAGGTTTTTGCATCGTAGTAAAATGAGGTGTAACTTATCTATTACGTTGAGGAATGAGGACTTTGTTTTTTTTGTAGCTCATTGTATATTTTTCTTGTTAGAATAGACTCCCATTCTTGGCCTGACCTAAGTTTCAGAAATTTCTTTCAATATTGATTTTGAAAATGTTTTGTCAATTTTTGTTTGAAAAGAAGGTACTGGTATATCACACCTCTTGGTATATTTTATTTTGAATCAGTAATTTTAAAGAAAGGAATTACTATAATGTCTTTGTAAATCAAAGCATAATAGATGCTAATGAAATACAATAGTTGGCCCTTTTCTGTATTTTAATTTTTGTAGAAGAGATTGGAACGTGTTTGAATAGATTTAAAGTAATGGACTTCTGGGTTATTTTTAGCAAATTCAAAGCACTGGGTATGATTGTATTAAAGGTGGTTGAAGTTCTGCTTAATATTCTGTTTAGTTCAAATTTTGCTGTCAGTCCCTTAAATGGCCATTTAAAAATTTTTAGTGTATATTGAGGCTAATAATTGAAAACTCTTTTTTGGAAAAGAACAAGTCAATAGAAAGCCCTTTTATGGGGTGGTAGTCAAAATTTGAAATATGTTAATGCTTTTCAGACCTAGGATGTATAATATTCAAGCTAAGTGAAATTAATATGGTTAATACTAGTAGTTCAAAAAATAAAATGCCTGTTATCCTGTTTTTATCTTGACCCTAAATTGAAGGTCTGTGGAGAAAAATTCAAAATCATAAAGTTTAGATGACCAAGATGGACATTCGAGGTGCGGTGGATGCTGCTGTCCCAACTAACATCATTGCGGCCAAGGCTGCTGAAGTTCGTGCCAACAAAGTGAACTGGCAGTCCTATCTTCAGTGCGTACTGGTTTGTTGTGAGTCATGGATGTCATGTGCTTTTGCATCAGGCTTTTTCATGGTCATGCTTCTATGAGAGAAATACTGGAAAAATACTTAAATTAATTTTAACATTTCCTCCCCTCCATAACTAGCTGTCTTAGGGAGTCTACCTGGTATGGTAGGAACAGCTTGGGGAAATAGAACAAGTTCATGGTAGTTATTTTATTTTGCCTGCATGCATGTATGTGTGCCACATGCATGCTAGTGCCCTCAGAGCTTGAAGACGATCTCAGATAACCTGGAACCGGAGTTACAGATGATTGTAATACACTGTGTGTATGCTGCATGCCATGCCTTTGCAAGTCAGAGGACAACTTGTGGAAGAACTGGTTCTCTGATCCTAGGGGTCAAATTGAGGTTGCCAGATTTGAATGGCAGGTGTGTTTACTATTCCCCTGGCCCTAGCCATTTCATCAGCTCTTATTTATTCTTCATAATATTTCATCATTTTATTTCATATGGGTTTATTTTGGCATATTTATATCTGAGTTACTAAGGGTCAGATTTGAATATGCACATTGAAAAATCAATTAAGAAATCTTGCTTATTTTTTGTCTTGCCTACACAAAGGTTATATAGAATAGCATTTCAAAAGGAACTCAGTATCAAAACAGACCTTTACTTCATTATTAGCTATGATGATAGGAAGATAGGCTTATAAGTATACAAAGAAAGGTAGCTGATTCCACCATCAGAAGTTACCTGATGCGGTGATCCTTCCGTTGAGGCTTCAAGGATGAGTGCTAGTTGACCATGTGGCAGAAAAGAGGACTTGTCTGAATCCAACAGAGATTGTCATAAAGAGAAGATTGTGCTGGAAGTTATTTATAGTTTGGAGGTGAGCAGTGGTGAGAGCTGAAGCTCACAGCAAGGCAGGGGATGGTTGTGATATTCTGGGTATCTGGGTACCCTTGGGAGGAGTTGAGGGTGTTCCTGTCACTTGATGCTTTCCGAGATGATTCTTTAGTTTCATCCACAATGTATTTGAAGTCTGAGAAGGTCAATATGAACAAAGGTTCATATTGTAGAGCTGCCTTTTCAAAACATTGTATCCTCATGGGGAGCTTTGAGGATCCCAGCTGTAGATTGCTTGCACAGTGAGTCTGAATGTGGATGCACTGTACTACTACGAGAACCCAAATGCCCAGTCTCCTGAAAGTCACTGCTAAGGCTGCTTAGCCTGGAGAAGATGACCCAGTTCACTACTTGACGGCTTGTTTGTGTTCAGTGTAAGAGGTGGGGTTGTGGGAAGTAGCTAAGTCTTAGGGAGGAGTTGTGGTGGGTGGTAGTGTTAAGGTTGTTGGAATGCTCCGAACTGGACAGATTTGAAAAAGATAGTGCTCAACTCGACGTGTGTGTGTGTGTGTGTGTGAAAAGATTTTTAGGATGACATCCACATCCCTATCTTAAAGGACCTGTTTTATTGTGGGGCCAGTCACTAAAGGACTGGCAAAGAAAGATGTACACACAATTTTCCCCGTTGGTCAATGTGTAATTATTTAAATCCTCTGAACTCCTTACTTATTTAGTCGAGAGAGCTTTTAGATTAGAGGACAAGAAGTTGCATGCTTGTAGAGCCTGACTGTTTGTGATGCAAACAGAAGAGTGTTGATCGGAAAGCACTAGCAGGGCAGCAGGACAGAAGGCTTGCTTTTGGAGTGATTTTTCAATTGTGTACTTTTCCACCCCTGAGGCTTTGGTGCTACATACATCTTACTTTCTTTTTCCCTAGTTTGACCTTTATTTTGTTGTCTGAGTTATAGATTCCTTTGTAAGCCCCCTCTGCTCTGCATGTTTATGTGCAAATGTTCCTCAAATATATCCAAATGTTTGTTCTTGAGCCTTCTGATATGGGGACACTAGTGGGTATGAAGTGCCCTGAAAGAACAGTTATATCGTGGATATGATATACAGTATAATCAGTGGATTTTGTATCACAACATCTATGGAAGATATAAAACCTGTAGGGGAGTTATCTTGTGCCAAAGTCAAATATGCTTCTGTCCTCATGTATTAATGTTATGAAAATACAATGTTCAAAAATATATTTGTGGGCTGGAGAAACAGCTGAGGTTAGGAACACTGACTGCTCTTCCAGAGGTCCTGAATTCAATTCCCAGCAACCACATGGTGGCTAACAACCATCTCTGTAATGGGATCCGATGCCCTCTGAAGACAGTGACAATGTACTTACATAAAACAAAGAAATCTAAAAAAAAAAAAGAATGTTCATCTATTTAATAAAATGTATTGTATTTGATTAAGCTTTTACTTAACTAGGCAGTATAAAAATACGAGTGGGGATGGGTTTGTGTTTGTCAAACAGGAATCCAGCAAAGGCATATGTTGAGGATACAAGAATCACTACAGTAATAGACCCTTACAAATTAAATAATAAACTATGCTAAGTATTAAGTGAAGAAATCTGACACATGTATATATACATAGATATAAAGCAAAAGAAGACACATGTCAAGGAAGGATTAAATAGCTGTGTAGGAGCATTGTGGAAGTCTTCACAGAGCACATGAAGAGCCTCACAGTAGTAATTAAACAGAAGGAATGGGGACTGCAGTGTAGGGAGCCCTGGCTACAGAGTTCAGGCTGGAATGTGTAGTGATTGAGGGCTTCAAGTAGCTTATTGTGGTTCAGTTTCTTTTAGGGCAAGTCTGTGTCTTGAAGTGAGTCATGGAGACTTGCAGGGTTGTTCTGCTGTCATGTCTTATCAATGAGGGCCTGGATTTAGACCTTAGTATTTTTTTTTTTTGGGGGGGTGGTGGTAGTTATTGCGACATACCAGAGTTCTTGATGAATAGAACAGCTAGAAGGGTTAAAGCCATCCTGGGATTGGAGCTGAATCTGTTCTTACTTGGAAATAAGAGATAGCTGGAGATGATTTGGTCGAGAGAGGAAGATCCGATTCTCTTGACTTGAATCTCTAGAAAGGAGTTCAGGAAGAAAAGCCAAGTTTTAAGGGTTAACAGTTGGATACAAATTGTGAAGAACAAAAAGCCAATGGTGAAGGAACTCTACTGGGAGGAAAATGGATCTAGGAAGATTTTGAAGAGGGCAGAGATCAGAATGAAGAGGTTATTTTTCTTTCTTTTCTTCCTTTTTTTAAAAACAAAAACAAAAACAAAAACAAAAACAAAAACAAAAACAAAAACA
>NW_021604671.1:2092960-2157760 GCF_004785775.1 Grammomys surdaster | reverse complement strand
AAACAAAAACAAAAACAAAAACAAAAACAAAAACAAAAACAAAAACAGGGTCTCATTGTACAGTTCTGGTTGCCCTGAAACATATTATATAGACCAGGGTGGCTCTGCCTTTGCCTTACAGTGCTGGGATTAAAGACATGAGCCACTATGCCTGGCTAAGGAGAGGTTAATTTTTAAAGAGAAGGAAAATGATGTATTCTTAACTGGAAGAGAAAAAAAAAGTCAGAAAATGACTGTAGCACTTGACTATAAAGTGGCTTTGGGACTGCCAGATCGCAGCCAACCAATGGACTGAGCACAGGGATCCCAATGGAGGAGTTAGGGAAAGGACTGAAGGAGACTTAGCTGGCATCAGTGGGAAGGGAGGCCCTTGGTCCTATGAAGGCTTGATGCCCCAGTGTAGAGGAATGCTAGGGCAGTGAGGTGGGAGTGAGTGGGTGGGTGGGTGAGCTCCCTCATTGAAGCAGGGTAAGGGGAAATGGAACAGGGAGTTTGCAGAGGGGAAACCGGGAAAGGGGATAACATTTGAAATGTAAATAAATAAAATATCCAATTAAAAATTTTTAAAAAGTGGCTTTGGTTGTAATGAGTTTAGGGTGAGACTTTGAGTAAAAGAGGTGACATTGTATTGAATCCTTACAATGAGCCAGGTGCAGTATTAATTGTGTCTTGATTATGTAGTTCTGACCTTTATATAAGCCCTTTAAAAGTCATGTGGTTCTTGTTCTTTTGCTTAGGTAAATTAATCCAGACCACACGGAGGTCACTCAGTCACTAAGTGGTAGAGCTAAACTTTTGGATGATGACAAGTGGTAGTCAGCACTTGTCTCTTATAAATATCAAAAGACAAATTTCAACGAGTTAAAAGATGTTTACTAGTTTCCATAGTCAGGGAATACTGTTCCATAAAATGGAGTGTTTTCTGATGTGCTGACCACAGGAGGCTAGTTTAATGGGCACGGTGAGCATACAGATCAGGAAGTTCATTCCTCATGTCTAAGTTACTGTCCTATGGTGGGGATGGAGAGCCAGAATAGTAGATTTGGTTATGGTTAGGTTAGTCAGGTGTGTTTTTTGGCTAGGATTTAAACACAGGATGCTTCTTACTGTGCCCATTGACATTACACGGTTTGGGAAATTGGCTGTCTTTTCTGGTTATGTTAGACTCTTTAGTTCTGTGGGGACCAATACAGGAACCTAGTACAAAACACTGCCCTCTTGTAATTTTCTAGAACACACCAAGGAGGAAGGAAAAATATTTTGAGTTTCTGTGTCTCTCACAGTGGCTGCTTAGGACTTACTGAACAGAATAATTCATCCTTCATTTCTAGGGGACAGATGATTTCTGCTGAAGATTGTGAATTTATTCAAAGGTTTGAAATGAAAAGAAGTTCTGAGGAGAAACAAGAGATGCTTCAAACTGAAGGCAGCCAGGTGATCCTTTTATTTTATAAGGAACACTTATTTCCCTATCATTATAAAGTCTGGAAAGGCTTGGGGTATAGCTCAAGTATTAGTGTACCTAGTTAGCATGTACAAGAAAGACCATGGCTTCAACTTCCAGTCTCAAACTACAACGTAGAAATTAAAATGCTAGGAAACCAGTAATGACTATGTAATAGTATATTGTTTTATGTTATTAACATTAGTACTAACTCCTTTTCGCCATGGTAGCGATAAAACCCATTGGATTTTTGCTTGCTTGGCAAGTGCTCTACCAATGAGCTATGTTTCAGCCTTTATTATTAGGAGACAAGATACTGTTAAATTGTGCTTAGCTGGCCTCCAGATTGTGGCCCTCCTACAAAATATCTGGAACTGCAACTCTATGCCATTATAGCAATGTTTTTATTACAGTTTTGAATTCCTTCTTTTTTCTTTACTTTTTGCAGTATTGAGGATTAAACATGCCCATGCAAGTTTTCTACAATCACCCTATATTCTAGGCCTCTTTTTAAACCTTTAAAAAAAGATTTATTTATTTAATTTGTGTATAAGGGTTAGGCCTGCATGTAAGTACAGTGCAGTACATGTGTATGTGGTTCCCATGGAGCTCAGATGAGGATTTTGGATCTCTGGAGTTACAAACAGTTAAGCTGCTATGTGGGTCCTAGGAATGGAACCTGGGTCTTCTTCAAGAGCAACAAATGCTCTTAACCTCTGAGCTCTCTCTCCAGTCTTTTTTTCCTCCTTCCTTCTTTTTTTACTTTAAAATTTTATTTTCTTTTTGGAGATAAGATTTTACTAAGTTGCTGAGGCTACCTTGAACTCACTCTGTAGTCCAGGTTTTTCTTGAACCTACAAGCCTCCTGGCTTAGTCTCTTTTGTGGCAGTGATTATGTGCTTGTACAACTAAGCCTTCTGAGTTTGTGGAATAGAAGTCACTTTTTTGAAATATATGCAATATTCAAACTTGTTAGTTAAAATTATTTTTTACATTACATTATCAGTAGTAATATTTGAAATGCCTAATATAAGTAAAATATTTGAATTTGTAGCTGAAAGGGGTACCCTATTACTTTGACTATGTGGGACTTATATTTTTTTCTCATTAATTATTTATAACTATATGTTCTGGACTTTTTGAGTCCCCTGTATTTTAATCTAAAATATTTTGGTACTGCCTTCTCTTTCTTTCTTCCTTTCCTCTTCTCCCTCTCTTCACACACATAGTTATACACACTTATACTTACATATATACACACTTTAAAAAATTTTTTTTTTCTTTAAAGAGGTGATGGTGCTGCCATTGAGCCTAGGGCATCATGTATGTTAAGTTCTTGTTCTGCCTCTGATCTGCACTCATGGTCCCCTCATACTGTCTCTGTATAGATACATCCATTGATATTTGCCATGTTTATATCAAAGATGGGTTTCTATTCATTGTTTGTTTTTAAATTGTTTTAGAGCTTTTCATGTACGATAATTTAAGATATTTATTTACTTAATATGCTTTTGTAATTTATGTTATTAAACAACTATAAGAAAAAAAGCATTATTCAACCTAATAGTGTTTCTGTTCAAGAGACCTGTGTTATCACTTAGTACTTTTACTTTAGTCTCAAGACATTTTTTCAGCTTACATTCTTAATGCAAATAATGACTTTTAAAAGTAATTCTGAGCTGGGCACAGTGCACTTGCCTTTATTGCCAGCACTCAGGAGGCAGAGTTAGGCAGATCTCTATGAGTATGAGGCCAGCCTGATCTACTTAATGAGTTCCAGGACAGCTAGAGCTACATAGCTCTGCTGAAGATTGTGAATTTATTAAAAGGTTTGAAATGAAAAGAAGTTCCGAGGAGAAGTCTTCCCTTGGAAGAAGTTCTGTCTCAAAATAAACAAACAAAAATCTGGAGCTATCTATTAAGTGGATGAATCATAAAATGCTTGAAACCAATACTTTACATATTTTGGTAATTTATATATTTTTTCCTGTTACAAGGAGTTTTGAGGTGAATAGTCTTAATAATTGCCTGATATTAAGTTCTATAAATGTGATTGTTGATTACATGATTTAAACATTTATAAGGTTTTGATACACATTATAAAGATTCCTTCTTGATTGACTACCAATTTTTCATGCCTGCCAGCACTATATGAATCACTGTATCACTGTAAGAGTGGAGAAAGGCCTTAATATATGAAGAGCCTCATTAAAGGAATAAACTAGTTCTTTTGGAGTCTAGTATCTGGTGTGGTGGGCATTTTATGTTTATGCCATGAAATCAGTACCTGCTGGTAATCAAATAAAATGACAGTATATTAAAAAAGTTATATTGAGAATTATATGTGGAATTTATGTTTTGCTAAGAGATTACAATTTAATGTTTGACTAAATTATCTAAGTATTTTTAATTTTAACTTTGACAGTATTGTAAAGGTTATTTTAGAAATGCTATTGTAAGCTTAGATTTTTCTAAACCTACTTTTACTTAGGATTCTAGAATCCTTCAACATCCCTTCTAGCCCATTGACCAGAGGCAGAAGAAAAAGAAGGTTTATAGGAAAAGAGGGTTGTGGACCTGTTTAGAAGTAGTTCTTTTAGGGGATTCCACTCTTCACTGTCAGGATACCACCAGTCCAATCCAATAGCAAACACCGAACATGTATCCGTAACAGCAGTTTTATCCAGCAGAAACCTCAAGGTTCCACCGAATTGAGACATTGAAGTAGCAAGAATCAGTTGGAACATGAGAAGTTCTTTGGTCCATTTCTCTCTATGTAGTGAAGGCCAGTGAAAACCAGCAAAGTGTTGCATGACTAACAAAGACCAATGAAGCTAGCAAAGACCAATGAAGACCAGTGAAGTGTTGCCAAGTGTAGCAGTGCAAGAGTGTCCTCTCACTGTCTGTGGGGTTATATTTATATTCTTTCTAAGCATCTGATTGAGCAAAATATGATATGCCCTTTCACATGTCTGCTTCAGCAAAAGATCCTCTCACAAGACAGCTTCCAGGAAAAACATCATGAGACTTTTCACAAGACAGTTTTGAGGAAAACATCACATGACACTACTGAGTTTCCAAAGAAACCAGAAATTTCCACTTCATAATATTTAATTTAAAAAATTTGTTCCACATAGTATGTGGACTATCTGTCCATGGAAGGAATGAAAAAAAATATATTCCAGAGAGTATGTAATGTATGTATGTATGTATGTATGTATGTACATATACTTAGATGTATATCTCAGATACCACACACACACACACACACTGTTAGATACAGTAAGTTTTAGAAGAGTATGACTTTGATTAGGTATCATTTTTTTGTTGCTTCCTACATGGAGGATTTACTGAATGAGTGGATACAGAATTGAATCTTGTCAATCTGTACTGCCTTAGAGTAGGCAAAGATTTTCAAACTGTGACTCCAAACTTGTTACTGAATTGTGTTACTTATGCAAAGGCACATGTTTTGGGATGATATAAAAGACTTATATGAAGCAGTTTTAACTGTGCTTTATTTGACTTACATGCTGAATTTAGAACCTGGTGCCCAAATAAGATGCTATTCTACTGTCCATCTCATTTTCTGCTGCAGATCTATGCTTGGGCAAAAGAGTCCAAGTACAGTTCAGACTATTATAATGGTCTTGAGAAAATTGTTAGATATCAAGTTTTTGGTTCCAATTTTTATTGTGTTCTAGAGAGATCCATCTTGTTGATATGCTGTAGGGTGTAGTAGACCAAGGCTCTCTGATTGCAGTCTCCAGCACTCTTGAGTGTTCTGCTTCCAAGTTAGTCTCAAAAATAATGAATAAATATATTTTAGAATCATATTTAGTCTTTGTCTTTAAGATGTTATGCTATTATGCTGTCCTGAATAATAAAGAGTGATAATGACTAGGTGGGTATCCATAAAAACAGTAACTATTTTAAAGCTTATCACTATAAGCAGTGAAAAATCCGGCACAAGTCATAATGAAGTCCTCAGGTCTCATCGTAATGTGTATCAAAAGTACACATTTTCTATAATTGGCTATCTAATGGCATTTCTGTCTTGTTCTATAAAACAGGAATAATATATAGAAGTGGCATTAAAATTGTAAAAAAAATGAAAATAATATGCTGGTGTAGTGGTGCTTTTAGTTTCAGTACTTGGGAGGCTAAGGCAAGGGAATCTCTGAGCTTGTGGCCAGCCTGTTCTACATAGTGAGGACTAGGACAGCCAGGCCTACATAGTGAGACACTGTTTCAAAATTAAAAAAAAAGAAGAGAATAATAACATTAATTTGATGTTTTGCAGTGTGCTAAAACGTTTATAAATCTGATGACACACATCTCCAAAGAACAGACAGTGCAGTACATACTAACCATGGTTGATGATATGCTTCAGGTAAGTATTCAATAACAGCAGTTGAGAAAGGCTTCATTTTCAGGTATAATGAGGCAAAGAGGAACCTTGTACAAGTATTCTTTCAAAAATTCTTGTTTATAGTACAATTTTCAGGAGTCACAATGCTGGGTAAAGGATAACTGCATTTGTATCTGTTAAGAGATGGTCCAATGTTGTACTTTGAAATTTCACTAGCAGCATGTGAGAATAGTGTTTCTCTGCAGCCTTGCTGGTAGTGGACATTGTCAGATGTTTTCATTTTTCCTATTTGAAATGATATATGAAGTTGAATATTTTCTGTTGTCTTTTAAGGGAATGGTTTTAAATCCCATCTTTGAATTATTTGACTTTGCCTATTCTATATTTCTGTCTGGTTTAGGTCCTATTTTATTTTATGTAATGTATATGGGTGTTTTGCTTGTATGTTTGCTTGGCATCACTTATATGACTGCAGAGGCCAGAACAGGATGTTTGAATCAATGGAACTGGAATTGTCCTGTGGATTATTAGCAGCCATCTCTCCAGCCCCAAGTTTTGCTTTTTCCGTAAATTTGCAGAGTTCATTATGAGCCCACGAGACGTATACCTGTATGTATAGTGCAGCTTTTTTTCTGTTTATATTTTAATTTTGCCTATGCTTATGTTGTTTTTTTCCATGGTAAAAATTATTTTGTAGTCTAATTTTGTTGTTATTCTTGGCTTTTTGAAACAGGGTCCTTTTGTATCTGTCTGATCTGAGATTTCACTGTGTAGCCTTGAATTCATGGCAGTCCTCTGCTCAGCATTCCAAGGACTGAGATTACAGGAGTGAGCCAAACGTACCTGGATCTTAGTCTAGTTGATTACTTTTTGTTTTGTTTAATTGAGACAGGATCTTGCTTTGTAGCCCAGGGTAGATCATCTTCAAATTCTAGATGGTCTTGCCTGAATCTACTGAATGCTGGGATGAAAAGTGTGTGCCATTTTAGCCAGCCTGATATTAGGCTATGTATCTCTGTCCTTCCCTTCCCCCTTCCATTCCCATCCCTTTTCCTTCCCTTCCTCTTCACTTCTCTATCCCTTGCTCCCTTCCAACCCCCCTCTTTCTTCCTGTGTATATTTTTGCGGTACTGAGAATTGAACTCAGGTCCTTTAAACATGCTAGGCAAGCAGTTTATCATGCAATATATTTCACACATACACTCTTTAAATAGCACTTTTTGTTTTGATACAGTCTTAAAAAGTTGCTTGGATTGACCTTGAAGTCACTCTTTTCGGGTAGGCCTTGAAATTGTGACCTTTCAATCTTAGCCTTCTGAGTAGCTAGCTGGATTTCATGTCTGAGTCACCAGGCCTGGCTTCCTACCTCTTTCTACACTAAGTTGTAAAGCTCATGAAAGTATTCTTCTAGTACTTACAGAGTTTTACCTTTAACATTTAGATACTTAGTTTACTTGGAGTTGGTTCTTGTGTATGCTGTAAGGAATCCATATAACTTTATGCCTATAAGATGACTGCAGTTGGTACAGCATTATTTGTTAAAATGTCAGTCCTTATCGCTGTGGTCAGTCTTTGTCTTTAAATTTCCCATCTCTGTCTCTGTCTCTGTCTCTGTGTCTCTGTCTCTGTCTCTCTCTCTCTCTCTCTCTCTCTCTCTATCTATCTATCTCTATCTCATCTCTATATATCTATTTTTAGGTCTTCTGTATAGTTCTTTGGGAATTCATGTGTGTTCATGCATAGTACCTACCAGTTTTAATTACAGAGTAGCTTCCAGGTAGCTTTTCTCTGTTTCTCTCTCTTTTTTTTGTCTTTGTTGCTGTTGTTCTTTGTGATACTGAACATTGCTTGTCCTGATCTGTGGAATAGTTTGTTGAATGTAAAATTTAGAAGGAATAGTATGCTCATCATACTTTTTTTTTTTTAGATAGAAAAATAAAATATAAGGGATAATAACAAGGGATGTTCTTAGTATAAAAACTTTTGCATATTAAAATTTATTCCTAAATATTTTATCTTCTTTATTGTTGTTATAAATTTCATTTCTGTTCTATCATTAGTTTGGTTACTTATCCATTTATTTTATATTTTGGAATCTTAGAGATTTATTTTATTTGAATTAATTTTCAGTTGAATTTTTCTTTAGTTTATAAAGGTATACTCTGTTTAATTATTCTCAGATTGTTTTGGTTAATGTCTCCAATATAATATTAAATAGAAGTTGAGCTAGTGAGAACCCTGCTTTGTTTATGATCTTGGTGGAGGTGTCTCCATATTTTCTTGGAAGTACAACTTGCCTCTTAGGCTAAGATATTGCTGGAGTCCATGAGTTGCCCACAGACAGGATGGTTTATTGAATGCAAACCCTAATACTGATCATTCAGGGACATAGCTGAGAATTATCTGAGACTATGACTGTGAACATCTTTCTCTGTCAGCTTCTAAAGGAAGAATCCCACAAAAACCGTAATGAGTTCATACTCAGGTGCAGAAAGTGCTGCCTGGTGGTTGGCCTGACTGAAGCCATTTTAGACGTAACAGTTCATATTGGCCTTTGATTTGATGGGTCCTATGTAAAGTTTTGTGGAATTTCTTAAGATTAACAAACCTCATACAGAACATAAGAGGATATGTGATGAGCATGACCTTGCTCTGAGTCCATTTATTTTTCTGTGTCAGTGACTGGCAGGTATATTATAGCAACAATATGAAATAGCTGGCAGGCATGGAACAAGATCGGGGGGTATCAAACCTCAACAATATATGTAATTATCATTTATATACACATATATACATATATGTATGTGTATGTATATATGTGTATATATATATATATATGTATATAAAATATTTATTTTATTTTGCTTGCATATATGTCTGTGTACCATGTGGTGCCTGGTGCCAGTGAAGGCCAGAAGAGAGAATTGCATTCTCTGGGACTGGAGTTATGAACCTAAGCTAGTGCTGGGAATTGAACCCCTCCCTGTCTTATGGCACAGTCATACCCTACCATATGGCACATGCTCTTACTCACTGAGCCATCTCTGCAGTTAATTATCATATTTTGAAAATATACTCCTTTATGAAATTTACTAATGCTTTCCTTGTTAGTGTTCTGTAGTTGTTTGTGTATGAAGTTTGATTATATATACAGTATACTTTCTTGATGTTATTATGATGGTTGTTTTTTAAAAAAAATATTATTTATTTATTTGTTTAGGTTAATTTTAATAGTCAACCCAATACATTCTGTAATCACCTGGGAAGGTAGTCTCAATGAGAGATTATCTAGATCATTTTGCCTATGGACATGTTTGTGGGAGATTACCTAGGTTATGTAAATTGAGCCAGGAAGACCTGCCCACTGAGGATGGTTTCATACCTAGGCAGGGAATCCTGAATTTTATGAATGAAGAAAGTGAGTTGAACACTAGCACTCACACTTTAATTTATTCTCTTGGCTCTTGACTCTCGATAAGTAATCAGTTTTTTCAAGTTCTTGTTACTGTTACCTAATAATGACAGAGACAAATTATATATGTATAGTAGAAAAAACCATACATATTAATGGAATATAAATACGTAGGTGAGAAGCACTGTATAATCATTATATTCTTGGTTTTCTTTTAGGAAAATCACCAGCGTGTCAGCATTTTCTTTGACTATGCGAAACGAAGCAAGAGCACTGCCTGGCCATACTTTTTGCCAATGTTGAATCGCCAGGATCCCTTTACTGTTCATATGGTAAATTTTGAATTGATCACATTCTTTTCCTTTGTATATTTTATTCTTTTCCTTTTACTGTGACAAAATAACTGAAAAGAAGCAGCATCAGAGAGAAGAGGTTTATTTCGTCTCAGAGTTCTAAGGAATTATAACCCATCATAGTGGTCAAGATAAGTGGTTCTGTGGTAGTAGGAAGAGGAAGCAGGGCCAGGTTGTAAAACTTGAAGCCCTACCCTTAGGGACTTACTTCCTCCAGTGAGATTCCTGTTCCTCAAGGTTTTAGAACTTCCCAAAACAGTACATCAAGCTGGGGACCAGGCGCTCAACACAGGAGCCTGTGGGGGACATTTCATACCATATAGGAAAGGAGTTTATTTTTTAAACTGGCAAACATAAGAAACAAACCTGGGTTGGTTGTGACTTGATATTTACCTGCTCCAGAGGAGTGACTACTTTCTTAGTGGTACTGAGTAAAGAGAGGCTGATTGGGAGCTTGTGTTGGTCTGAATCAGTTATAAACTTTAATAGATGAGTGCATTCATTATGTTATTGTACATGGTGAGTTTACAAGTGTGAATAGCTCATGATTGCGTACAGCAAGAAAGATCACATTTTACTATGTAGAAATTAAATGTTTTGAAATAACTGCAGTATTTTATTTTAATTTGTTATTCTTAATATCTTGAACCTCTTGCTTTAAACTTAGCTTTAGGAACTATAGTTAGAAGAGTTTTTATGGTATCAGTGAAAACATAAAAAAGGCTGACAGAATTGGTCTGGGCCAAGCAAACTTCCTGTTCCCACTGTAGAGTGGGTTTTAGGAACCTTAGTAAATATCTTCCATTCTGAAGTCAAGGACCACTGTCAATGAAACATTTCTGTGCAAGTGTGTCCCTTGCCTATCCAAATGTGTGTTCTTGTATATGCACCTATATTTATATGTTTGTCTACTCATACTTTATATGTTATAGACACTCTTAAAAACAATTTCCAAAAAAATAATGATAAACAAAAAAAAAGCCTCAAGACAAAAGAGTCACAAGAAAGATACATTTTTTAGGAGTAATGTTTTAAAAACCAATAATATATTTTCTTTTCCCTCTTTTCAGTTGTATAGGTTTGTTTCCATTGTCTGGTGTAGTTTAAATGTCTTCATACTGTTATAAATTGATGTAGCTCTAGTTAGAGCATCATTATTAAAAGTGAAGACATAGCTAGGTCAAATTTTGATGTTATATTGCTGGAGCCTGTACATTTTGGCAAATGCTCTCCCACTGAGCTAAATTTCCAGATCACAAATAACTTTTTTTTTTAAAGACAGAATTTCATGTAACCCAGGCTGGCTTCCAACTATCTAAATAGCTACAAATGATCTTGAACAACTAATCATCCTGCCCCCATCTTCCCAGAGCCCAAGTCTGCTTCCATACCCATTTTATGATGCTAGACTCAGGGCTTCCTGAATGCCAGGCAAATACTCTTCCAACTGAACTATATTTTGTGGGTCTCTAAATAATTTTTTTAATTTAAATTACTCCGGATTAACTTTTCAAATGGAAGGTCAGTCAGACTGTTGTTGGATTACTTGTTATTGTGATTGCCCCCAGCTTATGCTGGAGTATAAATGTCAGGTGTCATTCCTAGTCATTTCTTTTTGCTTGTACATATTCTGCTAATATATTTTCAGCATATGGGTTCCAAATAGGAATTCTTTTAAATCACTTGACTCCTACTTTATTTATTGCATGGCCCATGTGCCCTAGTGCAAATGAAGGTCAGAGGATAACTTCTGGCAGTTGTTTTTTGCTACATGAGTCCTGGGATTGAATTCAGATTTTAAGGCTTATGAGTAAGCACCGTTGCCTTCTGAGATGTCTTGCCAGCCTTTAACTATGTTTTGGGTAATTTATATTGGTATTAATATTAATTCTAAATCTTATTTTTTTTCTTTTTATGATAGTTTCTTACCATGTAGCCCATTCTGGTCTCAAATAGTTGATTTTCCTGTCTCAGACTCCCCAGTACTGAAGTACTGGGATTATATATGTATGTCACCACTATGGCTCTAAATCTTATTTTGAAATGCAAAATAATCTAGGGAATGCTATGTAATTTTTTAAAGCACAATTAATTTTTGTTCATTTTAAAGGAACTATTTTAAAACACCATTTAAGTGTATTGTTTTAAGAAACGAATCATATCCCTCCCATCCTCCACAACCCCACAACCCTCAGGAATTGAGTGTTATGAAAACCACTTAGCAAAGTGATTTATAAGAGCTGTCTCTTAAGGTATAGGATGTGAGGCATAGGATATGATTGCCATTCAGATGTACTTTTTATTCATTTTCAGGCAGCAAGAATTATTGCTAAGTTAGCAGCTTGGGGGAAAGAACTGATGGAAGGCAGTGACTTAAATTACTATTTCAATTGGATAAAAACTCAGCTGAGTTCACAGGTAACAGAAATTTCCTTTATTATCCAAAAGAAATGTGGTATTAGAATCTATGTTTTCATATGTTGTTTAAGGTAAATATACTAAATTATACAGGATGCATTATTAAAGTAATTTTGCTTTGAATTTGTTAAGTAAGTCCAGCTCCAGCTGATGTGACGGCATGCTTAACTGTTCTTTCACTGGCTACAACTCAAACCTTCCGTCTTCTCTGCCACTTGAGTTTCTCTCCTTGCTTTTGAACAGTCAGGGACTTACGTTCTTTTTAGGCAGTTACCAGGATTACATAGCTTATAGAACTGTCAGGACCAAAAGGAAGCAATTTAGTGAGTGGTCACAGAGAGTTTCTATGTAGGAAAACAAATGGTCCATCAGGAGACTGCATGTGAACAGGCTCTGGGGTCAGAGACTTCCAGGGGGAGTATCTGCCTTAACCTAGGTGTTTGAACATTTATATGA
This sequence comes from Grammomys surdaster, assembly GCF_004785775.1. Lineage (NCBI taxonomy): Eukaryota > Metazoa > Chordata > Mammalia > Rodentia > Muridae > Grammomys > Grammomys surdaster. Next base: position 2,145,305 of record NW_021604671.1, on the reverse strand, counting down.
GAAATCTTGGTTTGGAGGAGAGAATGCTAGAGGTTTTTGAGTGAGGTCTTTTATGCCTTACTGATTGCATAACTAAGAGTATCTTGTTTAAATGGTTACACAAAAAACAAACTGGTCTTGCATGCTGCCAGGGGAGTTTTTAACTTCAGGTAACATGTTATAGACCATTAGTCAATCTGCTTGTCCTTACCTTGGCCAAGAGTTTGTACCAGGCTTCTACGTATCCTTTGGGAAGTGTGGGGTTCCCAATCCAACTGTCGTACAATTCTGTCTTACACAGTGGCTCATTCCCACAGTATCATATGAAATTATGGGATTAAACACTTAGGTACAGTTGGGACATCCTGCTTACTGGGTTGTCTAGCTCCATGTCTCCAAGGAGAAGAGAGTTTGCTGATGTAACATCTGGGAAAATGTCAGTTATCTTTGTGTATCTTTAGAATGGGACAAAAATAGGATATTTATGATCGCTTTTGGAAATGTTTGTTTTAGGCCTCCAGTGACTGTTAGATGGTGGGTAGGACTGATGCTTGTAAAAGGAAGGAAACAAAGGCTGGCGTGGGGAAGAGTGTTCTGGAGTGAGGACCACAGCCAGAACTTGGTGTAAGGGTGGGTGACATGGAGGAGCTAAACCAGGGAAAATAATATTGACAGTTACTGTATTGTCAATTTTAGGTTAAAAATAAATATTGCTTGGTAGGTTTTAACTTAAGGCATGAGAGACACCTGATATTTTGATTAGATGTTTTTCTCTTACTGCCTTAGAGAAATTAATTTGTAGTTAGAGAATGTTTTGAACGAAATTCTTTACAACATCATCAAGCTGTAAGTTTTACTGAATTTGTAAGATATTTAAAATGTATTTAAAACATGAAAATGTATGCATGAAGATGAAAATTTAAGTTTCTAAATGTAGATCATTTGGAATCAGAATACTACATTTGGTAAACAAGAAACACTTCTCTCCCTTCATTAAAAAAATTACATATAAAAATTAAGTGTTCTTTTAAATGAATCTCATTCTGCTTTCATGCTAACTTTCTTGTAAGAAGCAGATGTACCTGAATTTACAAAGTGAAACATGGTATGAAAGAACTGCATACTACTGCATGCTCCGTGGACAGTTTATCTTTGACATTTATTCAGAGTAGGACCATTTCTATTGCGCCTCAGATGAATTGACACTCCTGAAATGATTAACACCCATTTAATGCTTGCACAGTTGTAAACGTTTCCTACGATGTGTGGAAGTCTCTCATCACTAGTGGATGAAATATTTCAGAGGCCAGAACAGTTTTCCTCAGAGTTGGGCTTCTTAGTGTTGAGTAGATGTTCTTTAAGATCTTTCTGTATCTTTCCAGTGCTCTGTCTCTGCCATCATCTTTTGGCTTTCTGATGTGGCTTGATGGCTATCCTCTGCAAATCCTTCTGCTTGCTATAGGGCACCTACTGAAGGTCCCAAGCTCAGCCTGGCTTTGCTTCTCAGAGTCTGGGCACCACCTCTGCTTGGTTCTGATCACACTGGCTTTCTTGTTACTGGCAGAAAATTCTTCCATAGCCTTTTATCAGGATTAAATTGTAAATGTGTTGTTTAAAGAAAGGTAGGATTATTTGAAATTTTATCTGCTATTTTACTCAAATGTTTTTAATAGTATGTGAAAAGTCTTTTTCCTCACCAAAAGTATTTTCTCTTTCATAAAAGATTTATAATTTCATGATTATAAAGTGGAAATAAACTTTGAAATGCCCCAGTCAGTTGCTACATTGCAATTTTTTTTTTTTTTAAGCAAGGGCAGTTTTTTTGTTTTTGTCCTTATACTTACTAGGTATGGATAAAAGAAAAAAAAAACAGCTCCCCCAAAATTCATTATTAGTTTTCTCTTGATTTGCTACATGCCATTCTGTTTGGTAATTTCTTTGTAATATTTGTGATGGTGAATATTGAGATCACTTCATAGCATTGCTTTATCTTCCTATTATTAAGTACCTATTTAAAAAAGTTTTATCAAAAATGTTGAGAGTGGTAGGGTAGGCAGTCATCTGATTGAAAACACCATTCATTTAGTAAATACTGAAGCAGAAATTTTTGCAAGCTTCACCTTTGAAACTTATCTTGTGTCTGTTAGACTACTGTTCAGCTCATAGTAATCTGTTGATTATCTGGTGGAGGATAATAACTTTTATATCATCTTTATGTTCTTTATAAAGTAGGATTAGGGAAAATGATAAAATTCATCCAACTCATTTTATAAGCTGATAGGTTAGGATAAAATAAAAAACAAAACTAAGTAATAAGTCATTTATTTTGTAATAGAAACTTCGTGGTAGCGGTGTTGCTGTTGAAACAGGAACAATCTCTTCAAGTGATGTAAGTATGTTCCTTCCAATTGACTGGTTTCTTAACACCTTGAAAATAAATTGTTTTGACTCACAGGCATTTAAAAACAAGAAGATTTTTACTAGTTCCACAAATGTAAATCCTTGTATCTGATGTGTCACCTCCCCACAGTGAAGTTAATTCTATTGCCTTTTTTTCTGGGAGATACAAATCCTGCCCTTCTTTGTTGCTATCTTTGCAGGACATCCTATTTTAGATCTTTCAATCAATGTAAGATGTAGAATTTTGGTATACTGCACAGGAGATTAATCATGTCATTTGTGTCACAATTCAGTAGTTTGTGAACTGTGTGGTCTGACCTGGGTATAAATGATGCTTCAGTTGACTGATAACACAGAACCACTGTTGTGCTGAAGCCTTTGTAGACTGTGGTGCACAGCATGTACCTCCTTACCCCTTCTTCAGCCAGTCTCTTCCCACTTGGAAGTGGTTAAATGTTAATACTAATAGGACTATAGGTTCTTAGCTAACATCATCTTTCTCATTTGGGAATGGTTTAACTTTGCTGTATTTGAGTAGCTCAGGGACTGACCATAAGTTTGAACAAATAAGGACAGATATGGTTTGGAGCCAGGGGATAAAACCTTCAGGACAAAGGAGAGAAACAGGAGGTAGATGTAGCTACATGTGATGGAAATACCTAAGGGATGCTAGAAAGCTGGAAAAGCTCTGTCTAAACCATGTAACAGCTGTATTGATTATTATAACGTACATTATCTGAATGGAATATACCTGCATGTTTGTGTAAAAATGGACATAGTTTCAAAATCTACATTGAAAGCTAGTAGACAAGCTTCCCTTTGGAACATGGGTTGAAAGATGTGATGAATATTGTGTGAAACCAAAAAAGAAGTTTGAAGTATAATCAGAACAATGTATAGAGAGTTAGATGAATCCACTAGGCCCAGAGTGAGGAGAGAAAGCAGTAAACAGGAAGAAGATTTAGTTGGTTTCTGTTTGTTTGCTTTTTTTTTTTTTTAAACGACAGTGCTTCTCTGTGTAGTACTGGCTGTCCTGGAACTCACTTTGTAGAGCAGGCTGGTCCTGAACTTAGAGATCCACCCGCCTCTCGGCTTTGAGTGCTATGCCAGTTTTATCTGCATGTATGTCTATATACCCTATCTACAAAGTGGAGGCCAGAAGATTAATTTGGATCCCTGAGACTGGATTTACAGATCCTTATTAGCTGCCACATTGATGTTGGGAATTCCCCAATATTCTGGAAAAATAGCCAAGTCTGTTAACTCCTGAGTCATTTACCACCCTCCACTGACATTTTTATTTCTTGTGGAGTTTCTATTAGTATGAAGTTCAGAAAAGTTGATTGTATTTTATCTTAGGAGGTATTTTTAGAATAATTGTTTTATAAGCTTATTTTAGTGGTTTTTTTAATTCAAATTTTTATTTCTATTTTTTTCAACTTTTTTTTAAAATTGGATGTTTTATTTACATTTCATATGTTTTCCCCTTACCCCACCCCCCACTCACCCAGGAACCCCCTATCCCCTAATCCCTCCTCCTGCTTCTCTGTTGATGTACCCCAACCTATCCACCCCACTCCCCTCCCCCCCCAATTCCCACCCCTTGGGGCGTCCAGCCTTCAGGAGACCAAGGATCTCTTCTCCCACCTATGCTCAGCAGGGCCCTTCACTCTTACATGTACAGCTGAAGCCATGGATCCCTCCTTAAGTGCTCACAGGCTGGTGGTTTAGACTTGGTTGGTATTGTTGCTCTCCTCATGGGGCTGCAAACCCTTTTAGCTCCTACAGTCTTCACTCTAACTCCTCCATTGGGAACCCCATGATCAGTTCAGTGGTTAGCTGTGAACATTTGCCTTTGAATATGTCAGACTCTTGCATACTTCTGAGGAGACATCTATATCAGGATCTTATCAGCATGCACTTCCTGACTTCCACATCAGCATCTACCTTTGGTGACTGCACATGGGATGGATACTCAGGTGGAATGGTCTTCAGACGGCCCCTCCTTCTGTTTCTGTCCCTCACTTTGTCTCCATATTTGCTCCCTTGAGTATTTTGTTGCTCCTTCTAAGAAGGACCGAATCACCCCCACTTGGTCTTCCTTCTTCATGAGCTTCATGTGACCTGTGAGTTGAATCTTGGGCATTTCAAGGTTCTGAGCTACTATCCAGTAATCAGTGAGTGAATACCATGTGTGTTCTTTTGTGATTGGCTTACCTCACTCAGGATGATATTTTCTAGTTCCATCCATTTACCTAGGAATTTCTCGAATTGATCGTTTTTAATTGCTGAGTAATACTCCATTGTGTAAATATACCACATTTTTTGTATCCATTCCTCAGTTGAAGGACATCTGGATTCTTTCCAGCTTCTGGCTATTATAACTATGAACATATTATAACTGCTATGAACATAGTTGAGCATGTGTCCTTGTTATATGTTCGAGCATCTTCTGGGTATATGTCTAGGAGTGGTATAGCTGGATCCTCAGGTAATGCTATGTCCAATTTTCTGAGGAACCACCACACTGATTTCCAAAGTGGTTGCACCATCTTGCAGTCCCACCAAAAATGGAGGAGTGTTCCTCTTTCTCCACACCCTCAACAGCTTCTACTATCACCTGAGTTTTTGATCTTAGCCATTCTGACTGGTGTGAGATGGAATCTCAGGGTTGTTTTGATTTTCATTTCCGTGATGACTAAGGATACTGAACATTTCTTTAGGTGCTTCTCGGCCATTCAAGTTTCCTCTGTTGATAATTCTTTGTTAAGCTCTATACCCCATTTTTAATAGGGTTATTTGGTTGTCTGGAGTCTAATTTCTTGAGTTCTTTGTATATATTGGATATTAGCCCTCTATCAGATGTAGGATTGGTAAAGATCTTTTCCCAATTTGTTGGTTGTCATTTTGTCCTATTGACAGTGTCCTTTGCCTTACAGAAACTTTGCAATTTTATGAAGTCCCATTTGTCAATTCTTGATCTTAGAGCATATGCCATTGGTGTTCTGTTCAGGAACTTTTCCCTTGTGCCCACGTATTCGAGGTTCTTCCCCACTTTCTCTTCTATTAGTTTCAGTGTATCTGGTTTTATGTGGAGGTCCTTTATCCATTTAGACTTGAGTTTTGTACAAGGAGATAAGAATGGATCAATTTTCATTCTTCTACATGTTGTCCTCCAGTTGAACCAGCACCATTTGTTGAAAATGCTGTCCTTTTCCCACTGGATCGTTTTAGCTCCTTTGTCAAAGATCAAGTGACCATAGGAGTGTGGGTTCATTTCTGGGTCTTCAATTCTATTTCATTGATCTTCCTGCCTCTGTACCAATACCAGGTAGTTTTTATCACTATTGCTCTGTAGTACAGCTTGAGGTCAGGGATGGTGATTCCTCCAGAAGTTTTTTTATTGTTGAGAATAGTTTTTGCTATCCTGGGTTTTTTGTTATTCTAAATGAATTTGAGAATTTCCTTTTCTAACTCTGTGAAGAATTGAGTTGGGATTTTAATGGGGATTGCATTGAATCTGTAGATTGCTTTTGGCAAGATGGCCATTTTTATTATATTAATCCTGCCAATCCATGAGCATGGGAGATCTTCCCATTTTCTGAGATCTTCTTTGATTTCTTTCTTCAGAGACTTGAAGTTCTTGTCCTACAGATCTTTCACTTGCTTGGTTAGATTCACTCCAATATATTTTATATTATTTGTGACTATTGTGAAGGGTGTCATTTCCCTAATTTCTTTTTTAGCCTGTTTATTTTTCATGTAGAGGAAGGCTACTATTTGAGTTGATTTTATAACCAGCCACTTTGCTGAAGTTCTTTATCAGATTTAGGAGTTCTCTGGTGGAAGTTCTGGGGTCACTTAAGTATGCTATCATATCATCTGCAAATAGTGAAATTTTAACTTCTTCATTTCCAATTTGTATTCTTTTGACCTCCTTGTGTTGTCTAAGTGCTCTGGCTAGGACTCTGAGTACTATATTGAATAGGTAGGGAGAGAGTGGGCATCCTTGTCTAGTCCCTGATTTGATTGGGATTGCTTCAAGTTTCTCTCCATTTAGTTTGATGTTGGCTACTGGTTTGCTGTAAATTGCTTTTACTATGTTTAGGTATGGGCCTTGAATTCCTGATCTTTCCAAGACTTTTATCATGAAGAGATGTTGAATTTTGTCAAATGCTTTCTCAGCATCTAGATGATCATGTGATTTTTTTTCTTTGAGTTTGTTTATATAGTGGATTACGTTGATGGATTTCCATATATTGAACCGTCCTGGGATAAAACCTACTTGATCATGATGGATGATTGTTTTGATGTGTTCTTGGATTCGGTTTGCTAGAATTTTATTGAGTATTTGTCCATCGATGTTCATAAGGGAGATTGGTCTGAAGTTCTCTTTCTTTGTTGGGTCTTTGTGAGGTTTGGGTTTGAGTTTGTACCTATTGTAGCTTCATAGAACGAATTGGGTAGTGTTCCTTCTGTTTCTATTTTGTGGAATAGTTTGAAGAGAACTGGTATTAGATCTTCCTTGAAGGTCTGATAGAATTCTGTACTAAAACCATCTGGTCCTGGGCTTTTTTTGGTGAGGAGACTTTTAATGACTGCTGCTATTTCCTTAGTGGTTATGGAACTGTTTAGATGGTTTATCTGCTCCTGATTTAACTTTGGTACCTGGTAATCTGTCTAGGAAGTTGTCCATTTCATCCAGGTTTTGTTGAGTATAGGTCTTTGTAGTAGGATCTGATGATTTTTTGAATTTCTTCTGTTTCTGTTGTTGTGTCTCCCTTTTCAGTTCTGATTTTATTAATTTGGATACTGTTGCTATGCTCCCTGGTTAATCTGGGTAAGGGTTTATCTATTTTGTTGATTTTCTCAACCAGCTCCTGGTTTTGTTGATATTTTGTATTGTTCTTTCTGTTTCTATTTGGTTGATTTCAGCCCTGAGTTTGATTATTTCCTGCCTTCTACTCCTCCTGGGTATATTTGCTTCTTTTTGTTCTAGAGCTTTTAGTTGTGCAGTCAAGTTGTTAGTGTATGCTCTCTCCAGTTTCTTTTTGTAGGCACTTAGAGCTATGAGTTTTCCTCTTAGCACTGCCTTCATGGAGTCCCACAAGTTTTGGTATGATGTGTCCTCATTTTCATTGAATTCTAAAAAGTCTTTAATTTCTTTCTTTATTTCTTCCTTGACCAAGTCATCATTGAGTAGAGAGTTGTTCAGTTTCCATGTGCCTGTGGAATTTCCATTGGTTTTGTCATTTTTAAAGGCCTGTCTTAGTCCGTGGTGATCTGATAAGATGCAAGGGACTATTTCAATTTTTTTGTATCTGTAGTGGCCTGTTTTGTGACCAATTATATGGTCTATTTTGGAGAAGGTACCATGAGGTGCTAAGAAAAAGGCATATTCTTTTGTTTTAGGTTAAAATGTTCTATAGATGTCTGTTAAGTCCATTTGGTTCACAACTGTTAATTTCAAAGTGTCTCGGTTTAGTTTCTGTTTCTATGATCTGTCCATTGCTGAGAGTCGGGTGTTGAAATCCCCCACTATTATTGTGTGAGGTGTAATGTGTGTTTTGAGATTTAGTAAAGTTTCTTTTGTGTATGTAGGTGCCCTTGCATTTGGAGCATAGATGTTCAGAATTGAGTGTTCACCTTGGTAGATTTTTCGTTCCATGAATATGAAGTGTCCTTCCTTATCTTTTTTGATTAATTTTGGATGAAAGTCGATTTTATTTGATATTAGAATGGCTACTCCAGCTTGTTTCTTGGGACCATTGGCTTGGAAAATTGTTTTCCATCCTTTTATTCTGAGGTAGTGCCTGTCTTTGTCACTGAGGTGCGTTTCTTGTATGCAGCAAAATTCTGGGTCCTGTTTGTGTATCCAGTCTGATAGTCTGCATCTTTTTATTGGGAAATTGAGTCCATTGATGTTAAGAGATATTAAGGAAAAATGATGTGGCTTCCTGTTATTTTTGTTATTAGAGGTAGAATTATGTTTGTATAGCTATCTTCTTTTGGGGTTGCTTTTTCTAGGTTGTAGTTTCCCTCCTTGTGTTAGCATTTTCCATCAATTATCCTTCGAAGTGCTGGGTTTGTGGGAAGATATTGTTCAAATTTGGTTTTGTCATTGAATATCTTGGTTTCACCATCTATAGTGATTGAGAGTTTTGCTGGGTATAGTAGTCTGTGCTGGCATTTATGTTCTCTTAGGGTCTGTATGATGTCAGTCCAGGCTCTTCTGGCTTTTATAGTCTCTGGTGAGAAGTCTGGTGTAATTCTTATAGGTCTGCCTTTATATGTTACTTGACCTTTTTCCCTTTCTGCTTTTAGTATTTTTTCTTTGTTTTGTGCATTTGATGTTTTGATTATTATATGATGGGAGGTATTTCTTTTCTGGTGTAATCTATTTGGTTTACTGTAGGCTTCTTGTATGTTTATGGTCATTTCGTTCTTTAGGTTAGGGAAGTTTTCCTCAATAATTTTGTTGAAGATATTTACTGACCCTTTAAGTTGGGAATCTTTACTCTCATCTATACCTATTTTTGGTCTTCTCATTGTGTCCTGAACTTCTTGACTTCTTGGTTATTTTGGGTTAGGAGTTTTTTGCATTTTGCATTTTCTTTTTTTTTTTTTTTCAAGACAGGGTTTCTCTGCATAGCCTGGGCTGTCCTGGAACTCACTCTGTAGACCAGGCTGGCCTCGAACTCAGAAATCCGCCAGCCTCTGCCTCCCAAGTGCTGGGATTAAAGGTGTGCACCACCACCACCGGGCTCATTTTGCATTTTCTTTGACAGCTGTGTCAATGTTTTCCATGGTATCTTCTGCACATGAGAGTCTCTCTTCTATCTCTTGTATTCGGTTGGTGATGCTTGTGTCTATGACTCCTGATCTCTTTCCTAGGTTTTCTATCTCCACGGTTGTCTTCCTTTGAGCTTTCTTTATTGTTTCTATTTCTATTTTCAGATCCTGAATGTTTTTGTTTAATTCCTTCTTTGTGTTTTCTTGCAGGTCTTTAAGAGATTTCTGTGTTTTCTCTTTAAGGGCTTCTACCTGTTTATTTGTACTCTCCTGTATTTCTTTTTTTTTTCTTTCTTTCTTTTTAATTTATTTTTTTCTCAAATCGTAATTCATTCACAGAGGGGTTATAAACACAGAAAGGCGGGATGTGGGGAAGGGAATGACACTGGAGTGTGGGTGTTCAGGAGGAATACAGATATCTTCAGCACCGGGTATCGGCTGGGTGAAGGTTCAAGGGACAAGTCACTATGACTCTGCCTATGACTCGCTTGTCCTTATCTAAGTTGGTATTGTCTGCCAAGGCTACCTATTTACAAGGTCTATGACTAGTCAGGCTTGTAGATTTCCACAAAAGCTGCCTGTTGACATTAGCTTATAGCCATCTGTTTCAATGTTTTTCCACTGAGACCCAAGACTTGGTATTAGTATACATGTATGACAGGCCTATTGCTGATTTTAGGCCTGTGGCTGATTTTAGGCCTTCAGTGTGTAAGCAGGGCTGCCCCTGACATCTCCTCCCTTCTCTAAGTATAGAAGGGCTGTGGCAATTCTAAACTTTCAAAGGCGGGGGTAGAGGCCTGACCTCCAGTATTTGAAGGGGACCTTGTAATGGCTCCAGTCCCCCTGTCATTGCCCAGTGAGGCATGAGGGCCATACCCGTCCTGATATCTTTTTCCTGGAGAGGGGATACTTTTGACATCAACCCCTATGCAGTCAGGCTTGTCCCTCAGGGAACCCAGATAGATATTTTTATCTTTTATTTATATTCCCTTGCAGTGCTCAGCCTCACAGCCTAAGCAAGAATTCAGATCACCTGTCAGAGGGGTTTCTGGGTGGCCCCTCTCTGATTGGTCTAAGGGCAGAAGTCCCCCCTTTTAGGTTGGGTGTAGATAGGTTTTGGGAACACCCTGTATAAAGTAACAACCTCATCTTGAGTCTTGTGGTCCTCCATAGCTAACTAATGATAATGTATCTGAGTAGGTTTTGCTACCAAATTATTTATCTGCTGTATCACAGAGTTAGTCCACCTATTTGAGGGCCAGGGATCAGCAGAAAAAAGCAAAAAGAACCCAAATAATGGTCCGAAGATGGGAGGAAATAGGGTTGACAACCTTGGAGAGGCTGAAAACCAATTCTTGTACCAGCATTCATCTGTCTCTTTCCCTCTCTGATTTTTCTCAGGGCCTTCACTGACCTATTTCATGCTCTCTTTAACCCTCCTTGTCTTGTCTATGTAAAGGCAACATTCTTCTTTAAGGGCTGTACACAGTCAAGAGCTGTATACAGCCTTTCTTATTGTAATAGAGTAAATCAAGTCCAATAAGGATCTTTGCGATTTTAGGAAGTCTCTTCAGACAGCGAAACAAGGGATTTCTTCAGATTCGTGATGTCAATCTCTAGCTGTTTGATGTTCTTGTCAGTGGCCCTTCAAAGGTCTGAGTAGTAGAAGTTCGGAGGCCAGCATCTGGATTAGAACTTCTAACAGCAGACATAACGGGTGATTCATTTTTACCTGGGATGTTGCCTGAGTTAAAGCTCCTGGGAGTCCCTCTTTCTCTCGGTTTTCTGGGCTTGGGTACAGGGCTGCCGCCTGTGACCTGCTCTATGCTCGGGCCCAGACCAGAAGAGTAGTGTTTAACTTAAAAAAAATCTCTCCTGTATTTCTTTAAGGGAGTTACTTATGTCCTTCTTAAAATCTTCTATCATCATCATGAGAAGTGATTTTAATTCTGAATCCTGCTTTTCTGGTGTGATGGGGTGTCCAGGGCTTGCTATATTGGGAGAACTGGGTACTAATGATGCCACGTAACGTTGGTTTCTGTTGCTTATGTTCTTGCACTTGCCTTTCGCCATCTGGTTAACTCTAGTGTTACCTGTCCTCTCTATGTAAGACTGGAGTCTGTATTTCCAGTTATCTTGCTTGTTGCAGAGCTCCTCAGAGTCCAGTTGTCTCTGTGGTCTTATCATCCTAATCTCGTGGGTGGAAGAACTCCTGGGACTCAGGCCACCTCTTGGATCTGGAAATCCTTCCTCTCTGGGTGCGGTGGTTCCTCTAGGATGGCTCAGGATAGGAATGTCTCCACAAGTACAAACCAGCTAGGTGTCTGCTTCTCTGAGTGCAGTGGCGCCTTGGCTGCTCTGAGTGCAGTGGGTCCTCTAGGATTGCTCAGGATTCAGTGTCTCCACAGGAGTAGACCAGCTCTGTGTCCACTACTCTGAGTGCAGTCGCTCCTCTAGGATGGCTCAGGGTTCAGTATCTCTATAGGAGCAGACCGATTCTGTGTCTGCCCCAGCCAAAAGGACCAGGCAGGGGCAGAAGGGAAGTGGAATTCCAGAGGGGCGTGGTTTGGGTAGCTGCTGTGTCCTGAGCGCCCCTGGATCCCAGATGTAACTCTGTGGCTTAGGGAGTGAGATGGGATTCTTACTCACTGCTCTGAGTGCAGTCGCTCCTCTAGGATGGCTCAGGATTAAGTATCTCCACAGCAGCAGACCAGCTCGGTGTCTGCCTTAGCCAAAAGGATTTTAGTGTTTTTAATACATTAAACCTTATATATGTAGAGGTAAGCTGAGCTGTGGTATGTGGTATATGTAGAAGTTCTTAGTTTATACTTTTCTGTTCATTGTATTAGGTAGAATTGGTTGTGCCAGTATTGGCTTACTGTAAATGGTTTATCTCATAGACACACACACACACACACACACACACACACACACACACACACCATAAATAGTAAATATAAGATTTCATACCTTGTCTTTAATTTCCCTCAGGCAGACTCTCTTAATTTTTCCTGAGTTCTTTTGTTTTTGAGTTAGGCACTGATTTCAAAAGCAGACTTCAAGTTGAGAATATTGCCAGCCTTTTCTTTGATATTATTTTAAAGGGCAAATCTTAGCTAGTATTTATTGAGCACTTACTATGTAACTACCCATGTTACTAACTTTATATTTACATTGTCTTTTATAGCTTTTTATTTATATGTTATTTGATGTAGGTTATAATGTTAGTTACATCTTTTGCAAAAGCAATGAGGCTGGGCAAGAAAGCTAATCATATAGCTCATCATATAGCTAATGAATGTCAGAAACACTAATGCAGTACATTGCTTATTGAGAAAATTGTTTCTAGAGGCACCTGAACTGGAATTGACTATTTAGGTATTTCTCCAAACCATTGCATAATGCAGGACTTTTGTTATATCTGTATTATGCCTTTGGATAGCTTTTAGATTGTTAGTGTGAAAATAAGTTTGGTAGGCTGCATTGTGCAATATTGCCACTTGAGGGCAGTATAAAGCAGCAGTTGACACTGCAAAGTGAGATCCATGACTCTTTCAGAGGCTTCATTAATAAGTAAAGGGTTGATTGTTACAGACATTTTCATTTAGTAATACATAAGTAAAGTTTGCTTAAAATGTGTTGATATTGTTTTCATACAGTTACCGGAAGTATCTGATCATGTTTCTCTACCTTTTCTGTTAAGTTCTTTACTGCTTTTAATGCAAATTATAGATCATGTCTTCTGAGGAGCAGTCTTACCTTGGACATGGACTTCTGCACTGAGGCCCGGACCAAGGAGTGCTGTGATCTCTCAAGAGCTGTGATCTCAAAGCTGTGAGCTCTTTCTTAGGAAGACTGACAATGACTGGACATTTCTGTTTACTTCCTTCTCACTTTCCTTTTTCCATGTCCTCTTTTCACTGTTACCTGAGTGCTGGGGGAAATGGCATCTCACATCAGTGTTTGATGTGTCTCTATTGTGGACCGATCCCCACTAATTCCAAGCTATTGTTTCATGGGTAGAGTGGCTAGGTTTTCCTTCCTGCTTGTTCTTACTTGCTTCTCAGTGCCCGGAGTGGTTCCCTCTGACAGAATTTCTTGTAATATAAGTCTTGTGTGCTATCTGGCCTGTCCATGGAGGCAGCCCCTCGCCACCTGTGACTAGTGTGATTGAGGAGACTGTCTTGAAATATTTCATGTTCTCTGAAACTCATGGATTTGTAGTTCAGTGTTTTGTATTTATGGAACTGTGTAACCATTACTATAATCTGCATTTGTAGTATTTTCAGCAATCCAGACACTTAAGAACTACCTTGTACATATGAACTGTTTGCTTGATCCCCACTCTTCTTCTTCCAACATCTGCAGCTACTAATCCAATTTCTGGCTCTGGATTTACCTCTTGTGGATTGTAATGTGAATAAAACTCTGTGCCTTGGTTTTTGTGTGACAGACCTTCCTTCATCATCTAGTGTAGTATGTTTAAGGTTCATGCATGTTTGTGCATATAGCATTTTGGAATAAGAAACAGAAAAACCTAGGAAGGCTAATTTTCTTGCTTTTCAGCCACATTTCTTCAGTGATTTCTATGGCAGCTCGGATGCCATTACTAGTGGGGATTGATTTTGCTGCTTTGGCTTTGTTTTTATTGAATGTTGTGGTCCTATCAGAAGTGCTGCCTATGTTATTCACCCTGCTCTTAAGTTGTAGGTTACCCTGGCTGGAACCTAGAACAACTTAGAGTCAGTAGTTATTAGGAGATGACTGTAGTCTAAACATACTAAATAGAAATTTCAGAAATAAACAACTCATAAGTTTTAAATGGCTTCTATTTTATTGTGTTGTTATAATTGCTCTTTTATTTGTGTTAATTGCTTACTATGCCTAAATGATAAATTAAATTATTATAGGTATCTGTGTATAGGAGGAAATAAAACCTGTGTCCATAGAATTCAGTGCTTGTAGTCTTGGGATCTGTTAGGGGTCTGGGAGCATGGTGGAATGGGGACCACTAAACTTGTCTTACTGTGTAGGCAAGTTCTTACTCTGGGCAATTATTAATAGCTTTTCAGTCTTTTAGATTCTTATTACAAAGTTAACACTTTGTGATAAATTGCATTGGGATCATTGAAATATGTGTGTGTGTGTGTGTGTGTGTGTGTAAAAGTACAGATATAATACTCTTGTTTTTCTGATCAGGAGTTTGGAAGGGTTGACTGGGGTTATATTGTGTTATATAAAAGAAAATGAAATCAGATATTTGAGCAGTTACAAGACTTCTTTTAATGTGCCTTTGAAAGTATAGCACCTATAACAATAATAAGGTAATCTATTACTATGTGCTTAATATGCTTTTGGAATTGTATGTAAAACATTGATTTATAAAGCAAATCATGCGTAGTGATAGCAATAATACTTTTTCCTTGTAATAGTTGATGGCATTAAAGTTGTAAATAATAGTGAATCACTGTATTTTGTTTTCCGAGGTAAAGTTTCTTAATGTAGCCTTGGCTGTCCTGGAACTCATTCTGTAGACTGGGCTGCCCTTGAACTCAGATGTCTGCCTTCCTTCTGAGTGCTTGGATTAAAGGCATGCACCACTACCTCCACCTGGCTGGAAGTCTGATATTGATATTTTTTGGACATTGACTAAGGAATTTCTTTTTATTAACCCCATTTTAAGAAATTCTTTGCTATATGCATTTTAGTCTGTGAATATCCACTGACAGTAATAGTGTAACTTAAAATTATTTAATGTTTTATAGAAACTGATTATAGTGGATAGATTTTTAATTTTTAATTTTGATATAGCTGGCACTATTTTCCTTTATTGATAATAAAACAATTTTGAAGAAGTTATTTCCTCAAGATATCAAGATAAATCTTCTCATTCCTGTTCTAGTGTTTCTCCTCCGACCCCTTCTTGGTGTTGGGGATAAAAGCAGAGTCTCATGTTTGCTAAGCAAGTAGTCTGTAACTAAATTACCACCATTCCTCCCTTGAGTTGAGTTTACACATTTTGTTTTTTTCCTACTTCGGCCTTTTCACCATACCACCTTTAATAGTGATTACTATGAGATCTGTTAGTGTAGATTTGGTCTGGACTCATCTTGAGCTGCATGGAAAAGGATATGAATTCACTAGGTCAGCATTGTATCATGTTGCATTTGTCAATATGCTTTATTTTTGCTGTGTAGTGATTTGCTGTGTGTACCTTAGTATCTATTATTGATAGTTATTGGGTTACTTTAAGTTTTTGATTATTGTGAATAATTTGACTGTGAACAGTCTGTGCATGTCTTTTGTTAGATACATGTATTATATCTATTGTATCTATGTAACAATTTTTTTAAACCTTATTTTTAATGATGGTTCTTAAACACTTTAACCTCCCTATAGCCCACCATCCACCAGAGGTTGTGGGAAAGAAAGGATACGAGGGAAGTGGACCTGTTTAGAAAAGTTCTTCGGAGCAACTCTAGCTGTGTTGTCTGGAAAGTGGCAGTTCAGTTCACAGGTTAGCAGGCAGTGTCAGCTTGATCCACTGCAAATGCTTCACAGGTACACCAGCAGTCCAGTTCAGTAGAGTTGTGCTAGCAACAGCAGTGACCAGACCTAACAGAGACAGCCAGGCCTAAGCCTTGGCTTGAGTCAGCAGGAGGGACCTGCCCAGAGAAGTTCTTGGCTGTGCCTCTCTCAGGGAAGGGAAGATCGGCGAAGATGGGCAATTCACAAGCGTTGCACAGCTAGCTGTACCAGCAAGCAAGCCAAGCTCTGTCTCCATCATTCAGTGGACTCCTATTTATACCCTCCAAACGTCATGTGTCCTCCATGTGCCTTGCCTTAGCATGTGTCTTGCCTCAGCATGTGCATCCAATCAGCCTGAGTCTGCAGAAGTGTCAAGAGACTGCAGTACACCACCAGAAGTTTTTTGATGTATTTCTCTATGTGGAGTCCCAACAAATGCAGCTCAACTACGCAGTGTAAGATGGACCAATACATGCGAGTTGTTAGCAAAGAATCCTTCATCACGTGTCCTTTCATCTGCTTGCCTTAGCAGAAGATCCTTTCTCCTGTTTCTGCTTCAGCTAAATGTTCCTTCATGAGTCTGCATTAGCCTTTCACACCTGTGTCCACTTTAATGAAATGTTCCTTCATATGTTAGCCCTAGCAAGACACCATCTGACCAACTTTCCAAAGAACCCATAAGTTTCTACTTCATACCTATGTCCAAAGTGGAGTTTTAAGTAATGACGTTATGTAAATTTACCATTAATAGATGTTGCCAGTCAGTTTTCTAAGCCACTTTAGGACCCTTCAACAAGGTACAAGAATTCCATTTGTTCTAGTTTCCTGCTGACAACTCCTGGGTCTTTGTTGTTGTTGCTATTTGGCTTATTATATTTTGTTTTGTGACAGGCCTTGTTGGCTAGAACTTGAGAACTTCTTCCTTCTAAGTGCTGGGATTACAAACATATACCATAACATCTGGCTTCTGTGTAATTTTTAAGTGAATGTCTGTCTGATAGAAGCTAAACAAATAAGGGATTAATTGCTAGAGCCTTTTCCCTCTTGTCCAGATGCTTCTCACTTATCAGGCTAGCGGGGAGGTTTGGAGCAATAAACTTCTATAAAATCAGAAGAAGAGAGTCACACTTGCAGAAGGAAAACTTTTACATAAGCCAATATAAACACACATACATTCATAGATAAATTCATGCTTACATGTTCACACATCTCCATTCAAACCAGTTGTGCCTAGCTACATACTTACCTCATTTATATGAAGCAAAAGACCCAGGACTAGTCAGAAAAAACTCACTCATTCTGGAAGAAAAATGAGCTCCAATTTTTATTGTATAGAGAAAGAAAAAGCTTATACCTTTTATTGCTAATGAGTTAAACCCAAGTCTGAAAGAAGAAAGCTTTGTTTCCTTTAGTAAGACTAAGCCTGCTTTGTTGTTAAGAAAAGACCTGTTCTGTCATATGGTAAGGAGAAGCCTGTCTGTGCCTTTTGCTCTCTCTGTAGCTTCTTTTTTCTTTTACCCTCTGCATTAGGCATATTTCTCTCTCAATTTCTTAAGTTGCCTTATAATTCTAAGTTATTCCACTCTGCATTCTCTTTGTAGTCTTGCTCTCTCTCTTCCTGCTCTGATGTAACAATGCTCTTGCTCCCAATGCCTTACTCCTAATGCCTTACTCTTAATACTGTGTTCCCAATGCTATGCCTGCCAATGTAATCTTTCCTAGTCTTTTGAACCTTGTTGAGGAGAATAGATCACATTGTTTTTCTAGCATCCTTTTTAAACAAAAGCTCACTAGAAGTTCAAACATAAATTCAAATTACAAATTGAATAGGAAGTATACAAGAAAGAATGTTTATATGCGTATCCATTAAGAATAATTATCTGGCTAAATATTCATTATCTGTTACTAGCTCTACAGGTTCGTGGAGAGTTAAAAACCATAATTTTTGTGACTAGGTTATTAGTGAAGTTTCGTATAGATAGACCCAGTCAATATTTTATCTTCTGTCCTTGCACTTATAGTATCCTTATATCCTTAGTTCCTTTTTTAGGACCTTTCGTTAATGGAACAACTTGGAATGTGCTCTAAGTTGTAGATGCCTGCTTGCTATCTCAGAAGCAATTAACTCCTGACACTAAAGACTGACAGAGTTCTCATTGCAGTTTTGACATCAGAAAAGACTTAGTAGCAGTCTAGTATAAAAGAGCTTAATAATTACTAATATAATAATTCTTATAGGATCATCATTAAGTTTGTCTATATAGCATCACCACAAGGCAGTGTGTCTTCGTTGTTCTACAGTGATCTGCTCAAAAGGGTGGGCTAATACTTAGTGTTTGTTATATATATTTAATAATAACAGGCAAAGCATATTAATAGTAGAAATCTTTCCTTAGACAAAAATCCTTTCAGCCTTGGCTAGAGAAGTAAATTTGTTATTAACTTTAATAGTCTATGGCAGAACCAACTCAGGAAGATCACCTGCTAGTTTTTAGCTTTTCCTTGATGGCTTCTGACAGTTAACTATACTTGGCTCAAGCTAGGTGGTGGGGCAGCTTCTATACCTCCTGATTGGGTGCCCATGAGGTTGGCTCAGACTAGATGGTGGGGCAGCTTCCTTATTTGCTGCTCGTGAGGGGTGATTTTTCCCAGAATTGACTTGTTTTGGGCTTTTCCAGTTCTAAGAAACAGAAACTTTGGTCTAGTCTCCCAAACTGCCAGTTTGCAGCTTGTCATGGAGTCAGCTTCTCTCTGGCTAACTCTGTCCTCTTATTTGTAGCACTGCCATAAAGGGATAGGCATAGGCCTTTTGCTAGGGTACAATGAACGGTCACATGCATAGGCTTAGTTTCCTTAAGCTGCTCATAAAAGTGTAAGGAAGGAGAGGGTAAGCCTGTAGGACAGGATTCTGAGTGGTGGAGCATAATGGGGCAAAAAGTGTATGTGTGACAGAGAGGGGGGAGAGGGGGAGAGCGAGGGAGGGGGGAAGAGGGGAGAGGGGAGAGGGGAGGGAAGGAGAGGAGAGGGGAGGTGAGAGGGGGGAGAGAAGAGAGGGGAGAGGGGAAGAAAGGGGAGAGGGAAGAGGGGAGGAGAGGAAAGAGGAGAGGAGAGGGGAGAAGGGAGGAGAGGGGAGGGGGGAGAGAGGAGAGAGAGACAGATATCTTGCCAAAGCTATGAGCTTTTCTCTTAGATAAAGGACAGAGAAGAATAGCTACAGTGTGGTTCAGCTTGGGGGTGGTGGTGAGATATTTGAAGTGGAGTACATCTCTAAGGAGTTGTCTCTATGGTTTTTCATGGTTGCATGATTTTTCTCTAGTAGTATTTCTTGAATTGCCTTTCTGTAGATTTTTTTTTTTTTTTTTGATAGGGTTTCTTTTTGTAGCCGTGGCTCTCCTGGAACTAGCTTTGTAGACCAGGCTGACCTTGAATTCACAGAGATCTACCTGTCTCTGCCTCCTGAGTGCATGCACCATCATCACCCAGCATCTTTTTGTAGGATTAAAAGGAAGACTGGTCAGATTGATTTAATTAAGGCCTATGATTTTCTTTTAAAAATGTTTAAATTATTTATAAAAGAAACTAAAAAGTAATGTAATGAAAAGTAAAGGAGCAGGTGCTTTTCATCGTAATTGAAGGCAAGAGTTCAGCTGAGTGTAGTGGTGTACACCAGCATTTGGGAGGTAGATTAAGGCCAGCCTAATCTACATAGTGAGTTCTAGGATAGCCATGGCTACACAGAGAGACCTTGTCTCAAAACAAAAGAGTTAGGTCATTTGTATACTGTCTGTGTGTATGAAAGAGTCCTGTAACCTGTAGGACCAGTACCTTAATATACTCATGCTGTATATGCAGTAAAGTTGTAACTGATACTGCTGAGCCCATGTCTTCTGTGTGTACTGTGTGTACTACCCTAGCATGATGAACAGGCATAAAAAAGACTTGGGTGAACCAAGACATTTTTGTATTCAGAGAAAATAGAGTAAAATTAATAGTAGAGTAAAGATGTCTTCGTTGCATTTGTATCTAGAAATCTCTCTGAGATTCTCTCAAAAAAGGAGATGGGATTTGCATTCTTCTGTAGAAGCTTCTAACTATTGATGCAATTGGGAAAATTCATAGTTTTTCCATTGCATATAGTTTTGTCATTTGCTTGTGTTTGACTTTTGAGACAAGACTCTACTCTGTAGCCCAGGCTGGTCTGGAATGAAGTATGCAGTTCAGGCCGGTCTTAGACTTGTTTCAGCCTCCCAAGTACTGAGCTTATGGGCATGAGCGATGATATTGAGTTTCTGTTAATGTTGTATGTGAAATTATATTTGTGTGTATATTATATGGCTACTACTATCTAGGTAGAAATAAGGTTCCCTTTTCTTTATCTGTTTTTACCAAGTATATACATACTGTGTTTTGTGTTTGACTGCTGTAAATTTCTTTGGCATGTTCAGCTCGTATGTATTATTTAAATTAGAACACTAAGCTTAATAGTATCGTATTTTAGACTTTATAAGGTTTTGTGATATCTATGATTTCTTTTAAATTTCTAATTTGTTCATTATGGAGGCTAGAGCTTAAATTTTCTTTTGTCTCTCCACTTTTTAAAGACATAAATCTCATGTTAAATACTTAGACAAGAGTTTGGACCAAAAATTCGTACTAGCTGTGGTAAAATGGAAGAGCTTATTATATTTAGGAGATATGATTTTCATTTATTTCAAGTTATAGATTTAAACATAGTTTTATGAAATACAGCTATTGAACTAAGTCTTAAAAATATATATTGTCTTTTACCAATGTTAATTTGATTTTTTTTCTCAAGATGGATTTCTCTGTATAGCCCTGGCTGTCCTGGAATTTGCTCTATAGACCAGGCTAGGCTCTGTTTCCTGAGTGCACCATCATGCCCAGCTTTAATTAGATATTTTTTATATCCAAAGCCCAAGTTTCTTCATATTTCTAGTTGTGTGCTGAGTGGATCACTGCCTTCAACCTTGGCTGTGTCCCTGTAGGTGTTGTTTCTTCATAGTAGTGTCCTTAGATGAGTGAAGAAACTGAGAACTACAGTAAAGGTTTATAATGTGTTGAAAAGTACTCAAGTATAAGCCTACCTTTTTGTTGTTTTGACTTTTTTTATATTTGTGTAATTGCGTAGAACAGCATTTTGTTTATAGATTCTCTCTCCAAGATTTGTAAATGGCAAAGAGAAGTAAGTACTTATCCAACACTATCATAGGTACAGTTACTTTGTTAATTAATTTGTCAAAATATATTATGTTATTCTGAATATATAGATTTATTTTGGGAAACAACAATCACCTTAATTTCTAAGAGGCAAAGATAAAAACAGACACAAGAATTGACCTTTGAAAAGATATTAGGAGACTTTGGGTGCTCTAAATCTAACAAATTGTAGTAAAAATTATAGTGTAGACTCTTCCTACAGAAGTGTGTGTGCTTGATCTCATGACTTAGAATGCTTTTCAATCTAACACTGTACACTTTTCCTGTGTAGAGTTCTCAGTATGTGCAGTGTGTTGCTGGCTGTCTGCAGCTGATGCTCCGGGTCAATGAGTACCGTTTTGCCTGGGTGGAAGCAGACGGGGTGAACTGGTGAGTTAGTGTCCTTTACTTTTATTATAGAATGACATTTAAAAACATTTCTCCTTGACATTTTTAAAATAAGTTAATATATTTAATCATTTTAAAGAAGCATTTTATTATCTTCATATCTGTTTAACAATGGATTATATTAACGTTTTTAGAAATCAATATCTAGCTGGGCAGTGGTGGCGCACGCCTGTAATCCCAGCACTTAGGAGGCAGAGGCAGGCGGATTTCTGAGTTCGAGGCCAGCCTGGTCTACAGAGTGAGTTCCAGGACAGCCAGCCAGGGCTACACAGAAAAACCCTGTCTCTAAAAACCAAAAAAAAAAAAAAAAAAACAGAAAAGAAAAAAGAAATCAATATCTATCAAACTGAACATCTCTCCCTATCCCTTGCTTGGCCTGTTTCATAAGAGGTTAAGCTAGCCTCTTAAGAACCTAATGCTGGACAAAACAAACGCTAGCACTGAGATTATAAGATAATTATAAAAGTATTTTGTAGCAAATGCAGGCAGAAATCAATAAGGAAAAGACAGTATCTAAACAATGGACATTATATGTCACTATTTGAAAGCCAATTAATTTCATACTTAATAAAGGTCTAAATGCATTTAAAACAGATATTGCTTAGTTAGGAGAAGGGCATAATTTCTCTTGTAAAATATATATAGGATGCTCAGACTCAACAGTAGAATTTGATGAGGAATTAAAGTGAGAGTTGATTGAATGCTGTGTCGTCAGACTGTTACTCTAAATCCCCTCAGCAGACAGGTGCATGCAGTTTCTTAAACCGTTACTTTCACAAATTATGCAATCTTTATTGAATAGTTATTGCTGTTTTAATTCACAATTTTTAAATCTGTTGAGCTTGCATGGTAGTATACACTGATCTCAGTACTCAGTAGGAAGAGACAGCAGATCTCTATGAATTCAAGGCCAGCCACAGATATAGTAATACCATTTCAATTTTTTAAAACTAATTATTATTTAGTCCTCTGCCTTCTAAGACCTGGAGACTGGGTGAATAACTTCAAGGAAACAATGTTTTCTAGATATAAAAGAGTAGTTGTACTATTAACTCACAGAAATTATGACAGCATGCACAAAGACCTGTTCCAGTTCAAGAAAGACATAATCTTGAGATGGATTGGGGATGTAGGTTTAAAGTCCCATCAGTATAACTGAGGTGCTATTGGCATTTGATAGCTAGTGGGAGAGATAGAGTCTGTTTTCTTCAATGATGTGATGATCCCTGTAGATCGACCACACTCCAGGGCAGCCCTACTCCCAGTAATAGTTGGGGAAAGCAAATTAGAGGTGATGTTTTTTGTTTTTTAAGGAAACTCAAAGTTAGGTGGGTAGGGAGCTGAGAGTATACCTTGAAGGAATAAGGAGTATGAATATGACCAAAGTAACAGTGTATGGATTTCTCAAGGAATTAATGAAAATATTGCTTGCAGTTTTAATATATTTTAACTTAATTGTGTTTATGTATGTGTGTATACATGAAAGTATGTATGTATGTATGTATGTATGTATATATGTATATATGTATGTATGTATGTATGTATTGTGTGTTCCACATGTATGTATGTATGTATGTATGTATGTATGTATGTACATATGTATTGTGTGTTCCACACGTATTCCAAAGAGCATGTACAGAGCTCAGAGGATAACCTATGAGAATTGGTTCTTTAACTCTGGGGATTGAACTCAGAGGATTGAGCTTGGCAGCAAATGCTTTTACCTACTAAGCCCTATCTTGCTGGCCCTTGGTTTTTGTTGAATACTATTACCTAGAAGTCTTTCATCTTGAATGTCAGCTGGATAAGGATACTGTGTTTCCTTTTTGTTCTTATTTCAATTTTATGTATTTATTTTTTTAAATTTACATACACACACATGTAAAATATATGTGTTTCCCTTTAGGGTTGAGCATTCTGTGATCTCTTATTTTCTTTACTTTGGTTGACTGTAGGTCTCTGTGTTAATCCCCATATTCAGCAAACTTCTAAGCTAATGGTTGAGAGATGGATTAATGTATGGGCATAACGATAAGTCATTAGTAGTAGTTTAATACTATGTCGATTTCCCAGAATAATAGTGGTAACTTCTTCCATAGCAACGATGTCTTGTCTAGTCTGATGTTGGTGGTAGGTATGGATTTCAATTTTTGGAGGGGGATTTGAATAAGTCCAGTCAGAAAGTGATTGGTTACTCCCATAACATTCATGTCACTATTGCACTGGTAGGCATATCTTGCAAGGCCAGTCATTGTTGTTATTTGCAGGGCTCACAGCTGGGTATGATTGGTGGTTCTTTGTTAGCCTGCATAGTACCTTTTAGCACTATGAAAACTAGTCAGTATGGATATAGCTTCCAGGTCTTTACCAGCTTGATATTGTCATGTTGTATGATTGAGGTATGTAGCGTCTTGAGCAGCAGGCTCATACTATCAAGTTTTGGAAGGTTAACAAGAGTATTGGCAATAGCCTGTGATATTTGAGGGTCTGTGGAACCTCACTGGCTAACAACTCCAAACAAAGAAGTCCATTCCTGCCCTGAGATTTTTTTTTTTGAGATAGTCATTTTGTTTCCTTCCTTCCTTCCTTCCTTCCTTCCTTCCTTCCTTCCTTCCTTCCTTTCTTTCTTTCTTTCTTTCTTTCTTTCTTTCTTTTTTGCATGTGGCTTGTGTAACTTTATTATTTTTTTAAATCTACTTGGCTAGTTGCATTTTTATTATTTTTTTAAATTTATTTTTTCTCAAATCGTAATTCATTCACACAGGGGTTATAAACACCGAAAGGCAGGATGTGGGGAAGGGAATGACACTGGAGTGTGGGTGATCAGGGGGAATACAGATATCATCAGAACCGGGTATCGGCTGGGTGAAGGTTCAGGGGACAAGTCACTATGACTCTGCCTATGACTTGCTTGTCCTTATCTAAGATGGTATTGTCTGCCCAGTCTACCTATTTACAAGGTCTATGACTACTTAGGCTTGTAGATTTCTACAAAAGCTGCCTGTTTATATTAGCTTATAGCCATCTGTTTCAATGTTGTTCCACAGAGACCCAAGACTTGGTATTAGTATACATGTATGACAGGCCTATTGCTGATTTTAGGCCTATGGCTGATTTTAGGCCTTCAGTGTGTAAGCAGGGCTGCCCCTGACATCTCCTCCCTTCTCTAAGTATAGAAGGGCTGTGGCAATTCTAAACTTGCGAAGGCGGGGATAGAGGCCTGACCTCCAGTATTTGAAGGGGACCTTGTAATGGCTCCAGTCCCCCTGTCGTTGCCCAGTGAGGCATGAGGGCCATACCCGTCCCGATGTCTTTTTCCTGGAGAGGGGATACTTTTGACATCAACCCCTATGCAGTCACTGCCCTGAGATTTTTACTTTTGTGTGTACTAGAAACATTATTGAGCAATTATAGGATAGCTCCATTTTAATGTTATTATTTTAAATCAGTTCTTGAGTTTAAAAAAAATCTACATTCTTCTAATTTTAAGGGTGTGCTTATAAAGCCAGTTCCATCATTGTTAGAGAATAAGATAGTATTGCTTTCTTCTTCTGTTCACGCATTGAAATGCCTTCTGTTAGTTGCTATTGTGGAAAGTAAAAGAAACTGAGTTCTCAGGTATGGTTATACTGTGTTGGAGGATATATTAGAATGGTATTGGTACTCATAGCTATAGGGATTGCTAAAAATACACTGCTGGACCATGAAGCCCAAAGACATGGCTGAATTTTGAGGAATCCGTGTGTAATCCTCCTCATGTTCTCTTTCTTCCATGAGACCTTGGATTGCATCTTCCTCAGCAGTGAACATTTGTAATTCTGTTCAGGAAGAGTATTACAAACTAGCTCCTCAGGGTTTCACCAGATGTTAGTTATGTATGCACTCTGGGCTGATAGCATATCTCTTAGTTACTTTTACTGCTGTGATAAAACACCTCGATCACGGTATCTTATAGGAGGAAAAGGTGTATTTGGACTTATAGTTCAGAGGGATGAGTCCATCACCTTCAAAGGTAGGCAGTATGGCAGTACTGTAGCAGCAGTTGAGAACAGACACCAGGAACTACAAGCAGGAAGCAGAGGCCCTGGGGATTTTAAGAGGTTTTTAAAACCCTAAAATATGCCCCAAGTGATAAACCTCCTCCAATAGGGCCATACCGCTTAATCCTTCCCAAAAAGCCACTGACTGAGGATAAAGTATTCAACCACAACACCAGAAACATTCTAGACTTCTAACTGGAAAGCCCTTACCTAAACCAAAATGCTGAGAGCTGAGTGGCTTCCAAACAAGGGAAATACAAGATCAAGGCTATGTGAGATTTGGTGTATGGTGAGCTGTAATTTCATATAAAAGAAGGGCAAAGGGTCTCTCTTATGCTCATTTATTTGATACTTATGAAGGCTCTCCCTGTGTGACCCAGTTTCCTCAGAGCTCTGCGTCACAATACTGTCAATTTGGGGATTATGATTTTAATTTATGAATTTGGGAGGGACACAGACTTTCAAACCATAGTTGTAGGTACCAAGCATGAACCATATGGTTTGTGCAAACTGAATAGGTACTGTGAGCTATGTTATCTAAGACTGGCAGTCTCGGGTATGATGCTCTTTTCTGTTCAGAAACTAAAGATAAAACGACAACCAACAAATTGGGAAAAGATCTTTACCAATCCTTCATCTGATAGAGGGCTAATATCCAATATATACAAAGAACTCAAGAAATTAGACTCCAGGCAACCAAATTACCCTATTAAAAAATGGGGTATAGAGCTTAACAAAGAATTTTCAACAGAAGAAACTCGAATGGCCGAGAAGCACCTAAAGAAATGCTCGGCATCCTTAGTCGTCAGGGAAATGCAAATCAAAACAACCCTGAGATTCCATCTCACACCAGTCAGAATGGCTAAGATTAAAAACTCAGGTGATAGTAGATGCTGGCGAGGGTGTGGAGAAAGAGGAACACTCCTCCATTGTTGGTGGGACTGCAAGATGGTGCAACCACTTTGGAAATCAGTGTGGCGGTTCCTCAGAAAATTGGACATAGCATTACCCGAGGATCCAGCTATACCACTCCTAGGCATATACCCAGAAGGTGCTCGAACATATAATAAGGACATATGCTCAACTATGTTCATAGCAGCCTTATTTATAATAGCCAGGAGCTGGAAAGAACCCAGATGTCCTTCAACTGAGGAATGGATTAAAAAAATGTGGTATATTTACACAATGGAGTATTACTCAGCTATTAAAAACAATGAATTTGAGAGGTTCCTAGGTAAATGGATGGAACTAGAAATTATCATACTGAGTGAGGTAAGCCAATCACAAAAGAACACACATGGTATTCACTCACTGATTATTGGATATTAGCCCAGAACCTTAAAATGCCCAAGATGCAACTCACAGGCCACATGAAGTCCATAAAGAATGAAGACCAAGTGGGGGTGATTCGGTCCTTCTTAGAAGGAGCAACAAAATACTCAAGGGAGCAAATATGGAGACAAAGCGAGGGACAAAAACTGAAGGAGGGGCCGTCTGAAGACCTTTCCACCTGAGTATCCATCCCATGTACAGTCACCAAAGGTAGATGCTGATGTGGAAGTCAGGAAGTGCATGCTGATAAGAGCCTGATATGGATGTCTCCTCAGAGGTCTTCAAGAGTCTGACATATTCAGAGGCAGATGCTCACAACTAGCCATTGAAGTGATCATGGGGTTCTCAATGGAGGAGTTAGAGTGAAGACTGAAGGAGCTGAAAGGATTTGTGGCCCCATGAGGAGAGCAACAATACCAACCAACCACAGCTCCCAGGGTCTAAACCACCAGCCTGGGAGCACTTATGGAGGGATCCAGGGCCTTAGCTGAATATATAAGAGTGGAGGGCCCTGCTGGGCACAGATGGAAGATGAGATCTTGACCTCATGAAGGCTGGACGCCCCAGGGGGTGGGAGTTTTGAGGGTGGGGAGGTGGGAGTGGGGGGGTAGATAGAGGTTACATCCACAAAGAAGAAGGAGGAGGTGTGAGGGGATTGGGGGTTCCGGGGTGGGTGGGGGATGGGGTAAGGGGACAACATATGAAATGTAAATAAAACATCCAATAAAAAAAAAAAAAAAGAAACTAAAGATAAATGTTGTTTTATCTTTTACATTCCTAAAAGATGCTGCAGTATTTGGGGCAGTAAAATTAGAATAGATAATGATTTTATTGCATCATCTTTGTAAGGAATTTTATATAAATGTAGCTTTCATTTTTTATAATTGCAAATGAATTATAATTAATAAGATATTAATATAATTAGTGAAATAATATCTATTAAGATGAAATAGCAAAATGTCACTATAATTTCATAATATGTTATAGGTTTATAAAATGTCTAGTTAGCCCATATGGTTATTGCAAGATACAATGAGTTTTAATTTACTAAGCTAAAAGAAGACACCCTTTCCCCAAATCAGGGGACATGTAAGAATGAATTAAAGTTACAAAATAGCAACCTGTCTACAGATATTATTTCTTTTTCAATTTTCCCCCTGCTACCCCCCCCCCCCCATATAAAAGTTGTTGTCTTGGATCCCTTTGGTATATAAAGGTAGGTCAAATCTTGATATCATCATTACTAATATTAAACAACTTTGAAGGAGAGTTCACAATATTAAGTATCTGCTTTTTTTGTTCTCAGAAAGGAAATGCACTTTATAATTTTTCTTTTGCAATGCCATTTTCTGTTTCTTTTTGATGCTTTTCAAATTATAACTAGGAAAGATGTGAGGAGAAACAATTTCAGGTGTTGTCTGTTCAAAGAGCTGGTCACTAATTACTAAAACTACTCTACATTTTTTTAATCAGCATTTTGAGTTTTCTGGTTAAAGACCTATAACATACACAATATAGTATTTTCTGAATATTTATATATAAGAACTATCCTTTTCACTGTTGTATGTTGACTGTACTAGCTATCTGAAGGTTAACATTTTTTTTTTTTTGTCTATTAATTTTAAGCTCCCTCTAGCTCCTAAAAGATTTATCATTGTTGATGCCTAGCTCCTTGGAAACTTTTGTACTTTGGTTTATCAGCTGTGTTCTTTCTCTGTGCTCCCCACAACTCCTGTGATGACAAATTTTTCTTAGAAATTAATTGGATGTGAAGAATTAACTAGATATACAGTTTCTTTTTTTTCTGAAACTAAAGCAAAAGATGTTATCATCTCTAGGTCTGGGTTTAGGTTCACAGAAACTCACATGCTTGGAGAACTGAGTAAAGCTCCTCTGTTACTGGTGTCTGTGATTTCTGAGGAAGAACGTTGTGCAGGGACCAAGTCCACTTGAGTAGGGGCACACATGGCTAGTGATGGTGCCTCGTGAGTCTGCAAGGAGACTTATGAATGACCTGGAACACTGCATCTGAACCGGGTACTGCCATGGGAAAGATGGGCTACTTTGTGAGGAAGTATTTGCTAGGGTAATGCTCACTTTGAGTAAGTACCTTTAGTCTGCGATTATAGTCAACGTTTAGCTTCCTTTCCTAGAACCTAGAATCTAACTAGCTGGTACCTAGGGCGTCAGAAAAGCAAAGTGTAGGAAGCTTGACTTAGTTACTAGGAGAGAACAAAGGAACCAGGAAGATATCAGGATGTTGATGCTATAAAAAATTTTTGCAACAGTTGAAATACTGATAGTGTTTAATATAAGCAAGTTTTTAATGTAACAAATTAAGCTGAAAAGAACTTCTCTAAGCAGAAGAAACAATGCATTACAAACCTAGGAATAGTACAATAAACTCAGAAGTATATACAAGTCACAAAAATAAAGAATTGCCATAGATATATACTGACAACTAAGTTAATAATTGTTAGATTTTAAAAACTGGAGAATTTTATTAGAACAACTTTAGATTAAAAGAAAAAAATAATCAAAGTACAAATGACTTTCCCTCCTCTCCATTTTCCCATTTTGACATCTTGGGTAAGTATGATTCTCTTTTTCAAACTGATGAATCAGTATTGATATATTTGTTAAAAGCTATAGTTTATATGGGGGCACTGTGTTGGAAATTTTATGGATTTTATGCCTCTTTAGTTCCAGTAGTCATTTTATTTGTCTTATCTGGTGATTTCTTTCCTTTGTGGAATGTACACATTCTCCAGGGATTTTTCTTTAGGCGTTTTTTTTTCTTTTTTTTAAATTTTTTATATATTCTCTCCTTCACAACTTTCATTTCAAGGGAATGTTCTCAGTTTTCTAGTTTTCTAGAAGTTTTTGACATTTTGCTGAACCCCAAATTCTTTGGCAGGCTATATTTTCCCAAAATTACTGCCTCATTTTTCTGGATTTCTTAACTTTCTTAAAAATTCTTCCCTTGGTTGTCTAAACTCAAAACCAAAAATCACATGGAAGTTGTACATTCATTTTTGTCAGTACCCCCCTGTTGATTTTAATTGTTATATTCCTTGTACCATTCTTTCTTCCAATCTTGGTTCCATTTCTCATTTCTTAGTGTTTCCCTGTAGCAGTCCTTTGTCTTCCCAAGTCTCCATGCCTTCCAGAGAGAGGATTATAATCCTAGTGTGCTGTAAACTAGCTATGAGTTAGCTGAGTGCTATGTGAGTGCCACAGGCAGGTAGAAAAGAAATTGAAGACGTAGTATAGATACTTGCTCTTTAAATGTACTCTCATTTCGTGTTTTGCTGTGCTGTTGTGCGAAATGTTTTGTCTGTTCTTTTTCAGTATAATGGGCGTTTTGAGTAACAAGTGTGGTTTTCAACTTCAATATCAAATGATTTTTTCAATATGGCTCCTGGCATTCAGCCCTCAAATGTGTGAACACCTCCGTCGCTATAATATCATTCCTGTTCTATCAGACATCCTTCAAGAATCTGTCAAAGAGAAAGTAACAAGAATCATTCTTGCAGCATTCCGTGTAAGTACTCAGTGAGGGAGTTTGTTATTGTTGCTGATGTGTGTATATGTGTGGGATTTGTTGCTGTGATCTCTCTTTAAAAGTTGGGAAGTAATGTAAGCGAATGGAATGTATGAATTGTAGTATACTTGTAAAAATTGTACTATGGTTATATTCAGATGGAGGAAGTCCTGTTTGTTACAGTGCCTGCTACAGGAATATTATTACTGGGCCCATATTTTAGTTTGGAGTTATGTTTCAGATCTTGGATCTCCTGTCTAGCAACATGTTTTTGAGTCAACAGCAGAACTTTCCAATTATTATAAACATTACAGTTATGTTGTTAGGATATTAGAATTTTGTTAGTTATAAAAATGAACAAAAGATAGTGAAGCATGAGGACAAGAAAGGAGTTTTGTTATATCACATAAGGTATTGTTAAGTGTTTCCCCACAGCCATTATGTTCTGTCAGTCAGTGGTCTGCTTAGTCATTTTGTTGGTTGCCTTAGGATTCAGATGGGTTTCTGGGAGATATCTAACCAAGTGATATTACTGAACATGTGTCATGTGCTGCTTGTTACTCTGTGGCAGGTATCCTTCTCAGGGATTTTATGTTGACTAGTGGTTACCAGAACACTATTATAATGCTATTGTTAATATATGAGAATTTTGGTATTTGGGTTAGTCTTTACTTTGCAAATGGGAATGCTAGATAGATGTGGCATTCCCAGTAGGCATCCAGTTTGCAAATGCAGATGATTTGCTTCAGAATTTTTGCTTTGAACCATTTGTTCTTGTGTTTATCTGAAATAAACAGCAAGAAGTCGAAAACAAAATGAGATATTGTTGTGTTTGAAAAATTTAAGAAGTATTGCTATCAGATTTGTTAACTAATAGTCACTAATATTTTTTAGACATGGGATAAATACATAAATAAGTGTTATGATTTTGATTTATACTTAAACATAGAGATGGCATATATGGCTATCCAATTTTTTTAAATTAAAAATACTAATTATGTGCATATGTGAGAGGGGTTGTACAAGTGTAGGTGGCCAGAAGTGTACATTGGATCCCCTGGGGCTAGAGTTACAGTTAGAGTCAGCTGTCCAGTGACAGTGCTGGGAACTGAACCAGGACCTGTCCTCTAGAAAAGCAGTAAGTGTGCTTAACCTCTGAGCCATATCTGTAGCCTCTACAACTTTATTCTTAACAGTATGAAATATGTATGCTTTAATTTCTTTCTATGTAGAACTTTAATATTCCTTTAGTTATGTTACGTTCTACTGTGGTATTGGTGGAGGCATGAGGTATTCACAATTTATTTGACACTTCCATGAATAATTTTGTATATGTTTCTGCTGAGTCAAATGTGCTTTTATTTATTTATTTATTTAATTTATTTATTTATTTAATTTATTTACTTTTGCTGTTGGTTGTAGTTTTAGTCACAAATGAAGCAGAATA
The DNA here is from genome assembly GCF_004785775.1 of Grammomys surdaster. Classification (NCBI taxonomy): domain Eukaryota; kingdom Metazoa; phylum Chordata; class Mammalia; order Rodentia; family Muridae; genus Grammomys; species Grammomys surdaster. Next base: position 2,113,618 of record NW_021604671.1, on the reverse strand, counting down.
ATCTCCTCAATTAAGGTTTGTAGTTATGGAATGTCAGAAGATATTATTGGCCATGGCCAAGACATTACATTATCCTAAAATTCCAAGTAGCTATTAATACATATCTTAACTTATTCCATGCCTTTCTATGAAATTGATAATACTACTACTACTCAGAATTTTTTTCTTTCTTTATTAAAATTTTTATTGTTTATTTTATTTATTTACATTTCAAATGTTATCCCTCTTCCCAGTTTCCCCTCCACAACTCCCCTATCCCATGCCCCCTGCTTCTATGAGTGTGCTCCCCCCCCGCCACCCCAGCATTCCCCTATGCTGAGGCATTGAGCCTTCACAGGACAAAGGGCCTCCCCTCCCATTGATGCCAGATAAGGCCATACTCTGCTACATATGCAGTTGAAGCCATGGGTCCATCCATGTGTATTCTTTGGTCCCTGGGGATTTTGGGAAGTCTGGTTGATTGATATTGTCCTTCCTATGGAGTTGCAAACCCCTTTAGCTCCATCAGTCCTTCCCCTAATTCCTCCATTGGGGTCCCTGTGCTCAGTCCGATGGTTGGCTGTGTGCATGTCAGGCACTAGCAGAGCCTCTTAGGAGACAGCTAGATCAGGCTCATGTCAGCAAGGACTTCTTGTGATCAGCAATAATGTCTAGGTTTGGTGGGGCAGTCTCTGGATGGCCTTTCCTTCAATCTCTGCTCCACTCTTTGTCTCCCTTTTTAATAGTTAATATCAAATGAGCTTTCAAAAATTTGCCAGCTTATGTTACCATTTGTTATGCTTTAAGTTTGTTGTTCTTTTGTCTTACTAATACTTAATATTATCACTCTTGGTTTTTATAGAATTCTGGATGAATAGTGAAATAGTTGTTTTAAATTTTCATGCTATTAGTAATAAAGCAAAACATCTTTTATTTATTTTCTTTTATTAATTTTTTGAGAATTACATGCAAGTGTTTTTGGTCATATTTATCCTCCTTTAACTCTTCCAAGATCCACTTCTCTTTCCCTTTTCACCCAACTTTGTGTCCTTTTTTGGGGTTTTCTTTTTCCCATCAAGGCCAATTTGTGTTGATGTTCTCATACTCCTAGATTCCATTCGAGTATGGTCGACTTATCAGGGCCTATACTGCTGAGAAAATTAACCCTTTCTCTTCCCAGCTGCTCAAAGTTGCCAGTAATTTCTCAGCTAGTGGGATTTTCTCTTTCTTCCAAAATGATCTGTGAACCTTTTGAAGAGGGAACATAGTATATATGTTTCATTTAGGGTTGAGCATTCTGAAGAGTCTCATTCTCTGTACCTTCATTAGTTATCTCTATGTTGATTGTCATCTGCTGTAAGCAGAGGGTAGAGAGATGCTACAATCTATAGGTATAGCGGTAGGTCATTGGAAGTTGGTTTGATACTATGTCCATTTAGCAGAATAATAGTGGTATGTTCTCCTCTAAAATCTATGTTCTGTCTAGCCAGAGGTTCTTGGCCTGATGTTGGTGCCAAGTATGGGTTTCATCTTGTGAACTGGGTCTAGAGTCAAGTCAGAAGATCTGTAATGCTAATAATTTTTGACCAAATGTTCTGAGCATTATATTTGATTTGTTACTATGGTTACAAAAAGTTATACCCTTTTAAATATAACAATTGTCCTATTATCCTTAAATAGTTTCTTCTGAAATTTAGGCAAATAGGCTCGTGAGATGGCTCAGTGGGTAAAGGTTTCTGGATATGACCTGACTTTGATCACCACCAATTCTTTGAAGTTGTCTCCTGATTGTTTCATACATACCATGACACTAGTGCAGCATGGATGTACCCAAAGTACACACACAGTCATGGATGCAGAACAGAGCAATAATTGATGAAATAAAATTTAAAAGCAATTAAGCAAGTGCTGTGCTTTATTCTTTCTCTCACTCACCGGGTAGCTAACATTTGTATTTCTAGCAAATTCTGTGTACACAAGTTGTCAAGACACATTCTTAAGTGTGGTCCAGATAATTCTTAAACTCAAGTAAGTTGTATTAATGAGACATTACTTTGAAATAACTCAGGAACTGATGTTATTGTTTTTCTTCTTAAGAGTTCATTTTCTACATTCTTATTGTGTAGAAAAGATGAAAAATTCCTGAAGTTGTCTTCTTTAGTCTCATTTATCTTAAAATATGACTTTCTTTGAGTTGTCAGACACTTTTTTTTTTGTGTCAGACACTTGGATAATTGTTGGAGAATACAGATGAAGCTGTAGTTTGCCATTGAAGGTCTTAATAGTTGCATTGTCTGAAGACAGTTTATGTAAATAACTATATAGTTATAACTATAGTTATAGTTTAGTTATTAACTAAATAACTATAACTGTATCATGATCATTTAATTCTGAGTTTGCCTGGGTAAGTATCATTGATAAATATTTCTACAGGACTGGTGGGTTTTACAGAGAAGATGCTTGGTTGTTCTTTCATATTTCTTGTACTTTTAGAATTGACTCCAAACATGTGGACCTCTTTTGTTACTTCTAAGTTTCTAATGGACAGAGCAAGTTGTGGGCAGAAGAGTGGATATTCTGGTGGGTTGTGTCTGGAGGGTAGAAATGAACTGGTGGAATGAAGTCAGGTGACAGAGGGTACTGGTCTGGTGTACAGGATGTGCTTCTTGTTTGAAGCTTTGAGTGTGGAGAGGTAGATCTTGCTGGGTAAAAATGTTGGCCATGATATGGAAGAGTTCTGTGGCTTGGAGGATATATAGAAAGGAACCGGCTGAAGCCTAGAACTCCTTTGTTGTGTAGGCAAGGGAGGTGGGCTTGAGGATGTGAGACGTCTGAATACTGAGTTGGGTGGTATAAGTGGATACAGGTAAGATGTGTCCTGGAGGAAGCCTACAGGTTGGCTGGGGCATAGGCTGGGGATATCAGACTAGCCTGGCACATAGGTTGTTGGACTAGAGTATCTCTAGCTTGTTGAGGGAAAGGCATGTATGGGGAGGTCAAGAGGAGTGACCAGGGTAAACCTGGAAGAGGTCATGGGAACTCAGGGGAGAGAGTGACTGATCTGACTTCTTCAAGGAGATTGCATCTCTTAATAATTCTACCATGTCACAAAAATACTATAGGCTGACAGCTAAACTTTTATAGTAGTGATCTTTGGAGGACATTTCACATTTAATCTAGAGGTATTTCATACTTAGAGGTAGGCTTCTGATTATATGATTATAGATAGTCACCTTTTAAAAGTGCTGGTTAAATGGGAAACTCAAAGGAAAGTGTAAAGAAATATGGATGGCTGCAAACATCATGTCTCTTTGTCTACTCAGAATTTCTTAGAAAAATCAACAGAAAGAGAAACTCGCCAGGAGTATGCTTTGGCTATGATTCAATGCAAAGTCCTAAAGCAGTTGGAGAATTTGGAGCAGCAGAAGTATGATGATGAAGATATCAGTGAAGACATCAAATTTCTTTTGGAAAAACTTGGTGAGAGTGTCCAGGACCTTAGGTGTGTTATCATCTTCATCATTGTCACCTAATTACTTGAGATAGGGTCTCTTTATGTAGCCCTGTCTGTCCTGGAACTCACTGTGTAGACCAGACTGACCTGGAACTCAATGATCCGCCACCTCTCTGCTGGAATAAAGGTGTATACCACCCATCCTGGCATTAACATGCTTTTTAAAATTGCCATATATTAAATCTGTTGGGGTTAATTTGACCTTGAACTCCTGGACAGAAGTGATCTTGCCTTGGTCTTCTGAGTGTTTGGACCCTATTGGCGTGCATGGTGGATTATATAACTTTTAAAGAAAATTAGAATTGATTCCAAAATATGAAAATCATATTTTCCTATAATATGCTATGTTTTCTGCTGAAACATTCTACATTGTTGACTGTAGCTTAGAGCATTTGCCTATTCTTATTTGGAGAGATTCCCATTTTCTTCACAGAACACGAGTTGAGTAATATGTATATAGTTAGCTTATATCTGTTTTCATTATTAGGCTTAGGATATGATTATTTTAAAATGCTGGTTTACTTATACTCACTTGTCTGCATTAAGTATCTATTCAAAGAGGACATTCTTGTCAATGTACCCTCTTTATCCTGGTTATGTTGAATTGTCAGTCAATATTAATGGTTCCATCTTTTAAAACTGTACTTAAACATATGTCCAAGCATGTCTCCATACAGTCTGTTTAGTGGCTCTATCAGCTATTTTTCTCATTCTGTTAATCACACTGAATGAGAGTAAAGACCATTACTCAAAATCTGTGGTCAAATTAAGCAAGCTTTCTTTTCTGTCAGATATGGCTAACTCTCTAAAGCATGGTTTGAAAAAATAGCATTTATCATAGGAAAAGTAGGCTTTATATAGTCCAGAAAACTACAAGACTAGGGAGTTTTCAGGGGTTAGGAGATTTCCAGAAGGATTTTGGTTGCACCAGAGCTTGGCTGAACATTCCAAAATGATTTGGCAGAACATCTTATCATCTGGGTATAGTCAAGGCATGAATCAAACTCCAGGGCTGGGGATCATGTCAGATTCCAACAACAGGCTAAAGCACAGCCAACTTGAAGTGGTGGCACACACCTTTAATCCCAGCACTTGGGAGGCAGAGGTACACAGATTTCTGAGTTCAAGGCCAGCCTGGTCTATAGAGTGAGTTCCAGGACAGCCAGGACTACACAGAGAAACTCTGTATTGAAAAACCAAAGAAGAAAAAGAAAAAAGAAATTAACTTATTCTAATCTTATAACAAAAATGGTGGCCATCCTTAAGATGGAGTCAGGCTGGTACATCAATTCCTGTAATAAAATTCCCTGACAGAGGAAAAAGGTTTGTTTATTTTGACTCAGTTCCAGAGTGTGTGCCTTCTTTTCTGTTGTAGAAGTCATGGTGGCAGGAGCTTGTGACAGCTGATCATATTGTATCTGTAGTCAGGAAATAGGAAGGATGAATGGTTGTGCTCAGGTCCCTTTCTCCTTCCTATGCAGTCCAGGACCCAAGAATAGGGATGAGTGCCATTTAAAAATGCACAAGTCTTTGTGCCTTGTCTTCATTGCTTTCTTGTTGCTGTGATAAAGTAATAAAATAACTCAAAAAAAGCAATTTAAGGGAGAAAGTATTTATATTAGCTTACAGTTGTCAAAAGATGAGAAAGTTGATGATGAGAAAGACTTGTGAAGGCAGCAGCCGGACTCTGGTTGGTCACATTTAGAAAGCAGAGAGTGAACAGAAAATTTGGATCTGAAAACCCCCAAGGTCCATCCTCAGCAACCTACTTCTTCCAAGACTCCACCTTCTAAAAATCCCACAGTCATTTCAAACAGCACCCCCACCTAGGGACCAAGTATTAAAGATGAGACTAAATGGGCTGTTTCACATTCAAACCAGAAACTTCAATTAACCCAATCACGATAAGCCCCACAGTTGTGTCCAAAGGTATGTCTCATTGTATTCTATATCTCATCAAGTTGACAAATCAACTCACAGTAACTAAACCACACTTTAAAAACAACCAATTACTGGACATCTAGTTACTAATTTTTGAATTACAGTGCATTGAGTTTGTTAACATATATAGATTTTTTGCTTTTAATTTTGAGAGATTATTTCAACAAACCATGTTTATATTAATAGTCATACTTAGTATTTATATGAATACATGTGGGATATTGTTTTTGTGATGTAATAGTGTATTTTAACATTTATTTTAAGATTATCTGCTTTTTACATATGTTGTAATAATATTTCTACTGACTTGGAAAAATTACATTACTTTGACTCTCAGGGTAGAAATTATCATTTTCTACTAATACATATTCATATATTAATTGGGAATATAGATTTTGGGACCAAGTCATAATTTTAATATTCCACACCAAACATTCAATTTTGGCAATGTTGGACCTTAGTTCCTATGATTTGTTGATGATTAAACTGTTCAAGTTTATAGTAGTGGTTAATATTTAGAGGGCAGTAAGTCGTTGTAGTTGTTATTCCTGTTATTTTTTGAGACAGAATCTTACTATGTAGCCTTGTCTGTCCTAGAACTGGATATATAGATCAGATTGGGCTTGAACTAACAGAGGTCGGCCTGCCTCTGCTTTTTGAATGCTGGGATTTAAAGTGTGTATAAAGCCTAGACTCAGTCTTTGTAACTAAGTCATATTTTAATTTGCTTAATTTTGTAGTAGCTCTTAGATTCTTATAACTGAAATTTTAAAATAATTTTATAGCTCATTTGATGAATACAGTTCAGAACTTAAATCTGGAAGGTTGGAATGGAGTCCTGTACACAAGTCCGAGAAATTTTGGAGAGAAAATGCTGTGAGGTTAAATGAGAAGAACTATGAACTCTTGAAGTAAGTTTGGATCCCATGGTCTGCTTTATCATTATACAGATCTTCATCAACATTTAGCTTTGTTATTAGATGTTCTGTGGTTTTAATTGATGTTTTCTTGCTAAGTAATAAGTTGAATGGTTTGTATGCTTTCGATCAGTTAGGTGTTACCTTCTCTAAGAGAAATGCCTGCCAATTTCATCAGCTTTTTTTTTTTTTTAAATGGGATTTGATATTCTGAACATGATTTTTTTGGTCATGTATTCATTTGAGACGATTTTACCTTTTATTTCACAGCATTTTACTGTTTACCTGTGACCTTTATACATATAAGCTATTAATTTTAAGAGATTCAATCTCCTAATATTTCTATATATGGCTAGTGCTTTTTTGTGTCTTGGTTAAGATTTTGCCTATCAAGGGCACAGAGATATCCTTGAATTTTTATTTTGATCTTTTTTTCTGTGGTACTGGGATTAACCCTAGGACCTAGAACATTCCAGGTAAGTTCTCAACTCACTAGGCTGTATTCCATCTTTCTAAAAAAATTTTTTTTCTCTTTCTTTTCTTCTTCTTTTTTTTCCTTTTACCTTCTTCCTCAGTGACCTCTTTTTTCCTGTAGCCTAGGCCTGACCTGGAACTCATGACAATCCTCCTGACTCAGCTTCCCACATGCTGGGATTACAGGTGTGTGTTAGCTGGTCTATGCCTGCTTGTTCTTCTCTTCCTTTCTGTTTTGAAAGATCCTTACTAAATAGTATTTCTAAGGTTGGCTATGTCAGTTAATAAGTTTCAAGTATGTAACAGTTTTTTACATTGAAACAACCTATTAATTGTTATTTACACTATGAAGATATCTTTTTTTCCTGCTATTTTATTCATAGAAGCTTTAGTGTTTGACCTTATTTTGATCTCCAGTCTATCTGGAGTTATAGTTGTGAAGTAGGAGACAAAATTTACCCTTTATATAATATCTAATTGAAACTTGTACTTTCTAGGTTGGGGATGTGACTCAGTGGCTATGAGTGGTGCTTGCTGCGTAGTCATTAGGATCCCTAGCACATACAGAAAAAGCTGGGTGTGGTCTCATTCACTGTAACCTTCATTGTGGTGTGATCAGGGGTGGCAGGGTGGACAGAGACAGGAAGATCACCAGAGCTTACCAGCAGCCAATCTAGAAAAAAAAAAAAAAAAAAAGGCAAGTCCATGTTCAGTGAAAGACTGTCAAGGAAATAAGGCAGAGAGTGATAAGAGAAAGATGGCTGTCTCTGGCCTCTAGGCATGTATGCACACACAATTAAAAGACTAAAATAGCATTTCCCTTTGGGTTCTGTAGTTCTGTTCTTGTCATGATAATATGACTAAATGTGTGCTCCTTCATTTTGAAGTGAAATATTTATATGCCATATAATTAATCTACTTAAAAATATAATTCAGTGATTTGGTAAGTATATTTCCAGTAGTGTAGGACTACTGAAACTCTCAGTTTTGAAACATTTTTATCACTTCAAAAAGAAATTTCAATGCCCCTTAGCTGTTACTTCTTCACACAGTTCATTTGTCTAGCCTTAAAACCTTTCATCTGTTTTATGTTTCTATGGATGTGCTTATTACAGAAATCTTATATGTAAATGTAATAATCTATTTATCTTTAAAATATCCTATTAAGTTTCTGACAATTTTGTACATATTTAGTGCATTCTGATTGCTGTTACTCTCACCCTGTCTTTTTTCCCCTCTCATCTCTAACTCACCTATCTCCTTTGTACAAAACCCTGTTCCCCCATCATGTCCTTTTTGTTCTTTTGACACTGGTATCTTTCATTTAACAGTTGTTAATGGTTCATCCACGCTGACGTGCTCATGAGTACTTATTCCTTCATATGGATGAATAGCACTCCAGTGTACATACAAGACCATTGATTATTTTAATGCACAAGCTCATGGACAGTAGAGTTCTTTTTGCCTATGACTGTGAATAGTGATTCACTAGTAGTGCTTACTGTACAAGTTGGAATAGAGCATATATTTTCATATCTTTTGCTTGAGGCAGCTAGTCATATTGCATCTGTAGTCAAGAAGTAGGAGGAAGGCTGGGATCTTGGAGAGATGGCTGAGTGGTTAAGAGTACTTGCTGCTCTTCCAGAGGACCCAGATTTGATTTCTAGCAACCACATAGTGGTTCATACCATCTGTAACTCCAGTTCCAGAGGATTGACTGCCCTCTTCTGGTATCTGCAGGTACTAGGTGTACATGTAGACAAAATACCCAAACACATTAAAACAACAAAACAAAACAAAACAAAACAAACAAAAAACAGAGAGGGATGAATTCTGTGTTCAGCCTACTTTTTTCCTTTTTATGCAATCCAAAATTTCAGCCTACTAGTAGGATAGCAAGTCTTACGGTAACTAGTTGTAGAATTGACAAACTAGTTTTCAAAGGGGCTGTTCAGCTTTATATTCGTACCATCATTGTATAAGGATTCTGGTTTCTGTACCTTTTAACCAAAATTGGGGATTGAACCAGGCTTTCATCCGTAATGGCAAGTTCTGTACTACTGAACACTGGCCAAAGACTTATAATTATTTGGACATGGGCCTTATATTTTAAGTATTTTAGGATATGTAGTTATATTTCACTTCCACCCCCTCCCACACACACTGGGATTTATTTCCTGTTGGTTAATTATCTCAAGTATCTTTTTTTATATTTACTGATCTATCTTCTTAGGAAAGCACATATTTTGATCTTGGCTTCTTTTGTTTTTTTTTTTTTTTTTTTTTTAAATTAGATTGCTTTTTGGTATTTTGTTGTGAGGGTTCTTTATACAGATGCTCCTTAACTTACAATGGGGTTGCATATTAAGAAACCTCATTGTATGTTGAAAATTTATTTAAACACTTAGCCTACCAGCCATCATAGCTTTAGTAACACAGTGCACTGTTGGCTGTCAGTTGTTTACCCTTATGATCATGGGAAAGCCATGGTTCCCTGTCTGCCCCGTTTTACAGGAGAACAGCATAGTACATGCTGATAGCCTGACAGAGGCTATAAGTAAAATCTCAAATGATGAGTTGGTCCTTGTAAGTTTTGGGAGAACATCTGAACTTTGTGGCTGCAAATCCCCAGCATATTTAATTGGAAATATTTGTCTAGTTTTGTATGCTGTCTTCTTATTTTCTTGATAGTGTCCTTTGAAGGGCAAAAGCTTTAAAATCAACGTTCACTTTTAACTTTTTTTGGTTCCTTATACTTTTGGTATCATCACAAAGGATTTATTGTCAAACTTAGGTTATGAAAATGTTCCTAAGAATTTCTCTTTTTCCTTTCATTTCTTCCCTTCTCTGAACATGCCCACATGCACACACAAACACACACACACACACACACACACACACACACACACACACAGTGTCATATAATACATACACTTTTAAAATTGACTTAAACTTTAGACCAGTTTTAAGTTACAAAAATTGAGCACAAGGAATATCCTCATATATCCTCTTCACCCTCAGCACATAGTTTCTGTTAGCATATTTTGTATTTTTAATACAGGGTCATTCTGGATAATTCTGAGTAGCCTTGAACTTAAGAGTCTCTTCCCTTGGCCTCACAAATCCTAGAATTGCAGGTATGTACCACCTTACCCAGTTGATTTCCTATATTACATTAGTGTGGTACATTCATTACAGTCAGTGAACCTTTGTCTCAGGGAAGGATGAGTAGTCACAATGCTTATTTTCTCTGCTTTCACAGTACACAGATAAAAGCTGTCATTTGTTCCCATGTCCTGCAGTCTCTCTAGTCTGGCTCTGAGTGGTTCTATCCATTCTTGCTTCACAGACTTTGTCAAATTAAGCAGTTTAGAGGCAAAGATCTTCTCTATCCTAATTTCCTGCACGTGCCCATTGTTAAAGCTTTCACCTGCAGGAAGAATCATGTATTTTTCCCTTTTTCTGTATTAAAAATTGGAGTTGAAGATTATCTTCTATCACTTCTACTTTGCTTTTTTCCCTTCTCGATTTAATTCTTCCAGTGGGTTCCACATCATAGCCTGGGAGTTCTTGAACACAGATCTGGTGTATATCTTTTCCTTTTTGGTCCCTCAGAAATCTTCAGCTATAGAAAATGTCAAGCTAGTACCTTTATCTCATCCTGTCTTTATACAACTTACCCGTCAAGTCAGTGGCTTAAGTGGAGGGTGATAGCCATATGTCTTTTCTCCATTGTAATTCCTTCCGTACATAAATGAGTTTCTGCTGGGTAGCCATGCCAACTTCAGTTGCATGTTTTATTACACATAGCAGCAGCTTGGCAACTGCCATGGGTTACTGCTTGCTTAGCAGTTTTGTCCCGTATTTGCTATTTTCAAAGAATGTAGCATATACTCTAGACCTTGGACAACTGTTAGAATGTTCCCATACTCACAGAACAGACCCTGTTCATCAAGCAGGGACACTACTAGATGTGATGTAAAAGATAGCCATCTAAGGCTCCTGAATAAGCCAACTTCAGCTGGCTTAGTGTTAGTTATATGTCTTGCTCCCCATAGGAAGGCTCATGTAATTCTTCCATAACAACAAGATACCATATTCCACACAGGGAGAAGCTACTTGCTGAGACTGCCTTCATGGATGGTCTACCCTCAGATTGGAGTCCAAAGCAAGGACAGTGCAGTTGCTCCTCCCAAAGTCACCTTTAGTTTTATCACACCCTTTGTTGGGTGCAGAGTTGTACTAACTTTTCCTGGTGAGACACAAACAAATATTTACTCACCCCAAATAGTGCTCTAGTGACAGTCCAAAGTACCATGCCACCAAAGTCTAGCTTAGTGAACTGATGAGTTCATTCAGTTGGCTTACAGAGCATGGGTTAATGCCTCATCTCTAGAATCCTTTAAATTATAGGAAGGAAGGTTGCTTTCAGGAGTGTGGGTAACTCTGAAACAACTATATTAACAACTATTGTTAAGTGCTACCCCATCATTGATGATGACCTCATGAAAACTGCATCATGGAGTCCTGCTTTTGTTAGCAGCTTACAACTAAAACTCCAGTCCTGGGGATTCTGTCGCTCTCTTCTGGCTTCCACAGGCATTGCATGCACATGGTACATACATATTCAGGTAAAACATCCATACACATAGAATGAAAATAAAATAGGATAATTTAAAGAAGAACATGGACAGTTTGGAGTATTCAAAAATATAAATAAATATTTGGAAAGCTGAGTGTATATTTTGTTTAAAAAAGACCATGGACAGTTTGGAGTATTCAAGAATATAAATATTTGGAAAGCTGAATATTTATTTTGTTTTTTATCTTCTAGATTTTCATGTGCTTACTTTGAAGGAGTTATTGTCAAGGTGCTATTGTGTGTAGAATATGGATAAGCAGGCAGCAGATAATAATTTGATTCACTTTCAACACTTGTTATATCCTTAGATACATTAACTTCTGAGTTTCATTTCATCAAAAATGGTTTGTGAAGAATGTATGTATGTCAGTATGAAAATGACTATGTATTACTCTCATGCTTTTTTGTCCTGGTGATTTGGGAATCCAGATTTTTCAGTTAATCTAGAAGATAGAAGGTGTGTAATTACTGCATAACAAAATGATCCTCTGATTGACAGTGTTTTTGTTTGTCTTCCTATCATTTATAGATTCAGTAGATGACACATTGAGATGACCGCAGTTTTATGGTTAGACTTTGAAGTGTTAGTATTAGCAAATGTCAGATAAATGGGATTTAGAAACTAAGCAGCTTTTGTAGATTTGAACATGTTTGGCATTATTTTTGTTTTTGACATAGGCTGACATAGAACTCTTGGATTCCTAGTCTTGGTGTCTCCCTTCCAGTGATAGGGTTATGGATAGATTATCTAAACTGGAGCATTATATCCAGTTTAGAGTAACATAAAATTGTAGAAAACCTAGTATTTTATTACAAGTAAACATTGATTCTAATTCTAGTAACATAAGCAAAGATAGTGTGATTTAAGTTGTTTCCTAGTAAACCATTTTAGAAGGCTCATATTTTGTGAACATGTGGCTTATATGCGAACAAACAACTAAATGGTTTTAATTGTTTTCTATTTAATATTTATTTCATTTGTATATTTGTGTGCTAAGTGTGCCTTCATGCTTGTGTAGCCATGTGCATGCAGAAGCCTGTGGAGGTTAGGCATCAGATCCCCTGAAACTAGAGTTGCAGACAGTTGTGAGCCACTATGTGGGTGGGTCCTAGGAATTAAGCCCCAGTCCTCTGCAAAAGCAGTAAGTGCTCTCAACCACTGGGCCATCTCTTAAAAAAAAACTTGTTTTTTTGAGATTATGATATAATTACATCCTCCTACTCCTTCGTCCAAAACCTCCTCAATACTCCTCCCTGCTCTCCTTCAAATTCATAGCTTCTTTTTCACTAAGTTGCTATGCATGCATATGTGTATAGATAAATAGTCCTGACTGTGGTCTCATCAGTCTTTATAGTGTTACCTATAAGTTTGTTTGAGAGCTGACTGTCACTGGACAACCAATCGCTGTGTTCTTCCCAGGGGAAGACTACCTCTTCCATTGAGTCATCTCTTGAGCCCTCCTTTAAGTAGCAATTTTAAAGGGACGGTAATACTAGAGCATCTTAGAAAAGTTAGATGACCTTTAAAAAAAATTGTGTGTGTGTATGTGCATGTCTATGTCTTAGTTAGGTTTCTACTCCTGTGATAAAAACCATGACCTAAAACATCCTGGGAATAGCTTTTTCCCTTTGCCAGCAGATATTAATTACAAATAGCTTTTTGATTAGGGGTATGACCCTATGTCTGTTCCCGACTCTCATTGCTGGCACCCTGTCTGGCTTGAATCTGTGCAGGTCTTACGTGTGTTGCTAAAGTTTCTGTGATCTCATATATACATCAGTCCTGCTGTAGCTGGAAGATACTGTTTTCCTTGGAGTCGTCCATCACTTCTGTTTCTTTCAGTGTTTCTGCCTCTTCTTCTTCATAGATCCCTGATCCTTGAGGAAAGGGTTTGATAAAGACATACCACTTAGGATTTAGTGCTCCAAAGTCTTTCACTCTCTGCACATTGTCCAGTTATTAGTCTCTATTAATTTTCATCTACTGCTAACAGAAGCTTCTCTGATTTATGAGGATAGTAGTATCTTATTAGAAGTCATTTTATTGCCATGTATCTTGAGCAGAATAATAGTAGTATGTTTTCTCTTAGACTGATGACCTATCTAGTCCCAAATTATGTTTTTGGAATTGTATATAAATGTATCTAAATGTATATATAAATTATATAATTTATATATTATATAAATATTATATATAAATATATCATATATATATTATATATATATACAATTGTATATAAATTATAAAGCTGGAGTAACCTGTATATATGTACAAAGGTTTGAAAAGTTCTAACATGGATATCATGGTGAAATCCTTAGAAACTTCTGCTTTGAGTATGATATCTATATTATACATATATTAATTGTACTCTAGAAAAACACATAGCTTGATATGTCTGGATTAAATTTATTTCAGAATCTTGACAAAACTTCTGGAGGTATCAGATGATCCACAAGTCTTAGCTGTTGCTGCTCATGATGTTGGAGAATATGTCCGGCATTATCCCCGGGGTAAACGGTAAAAGACAAAGATAAATCTATGTTTCATTTTGGTTTCTTAAAACAATCCAAAGTAATGTTCTTTTCCAAATCAAAGTAATTCAGTAGAGAAACTAATGAAGAAAATGAACACATTTAAAAATGAGTACTACAAGCATTAATACTTTTGTGTAATTGTCAGTGGAGATTATTAGAAGCTTCTCATTAAAAGTATCCTTTGTTTACAAACTTTAATTCCATAGCCATTTTGTGAACACTATTTTCCCCTACTACTCATAGTTATGGATGTGAATGAGAGGTCTTTATTGACTGCAGTTATAAACCGTAGAATTAAATACAGAGTCTGTAAGTAAAAGTTACAGTAGATGCATAGTAATATAATTATGCATTCCAAAATACTGAGGTGTGGTTATATAATTAAATGTACTTATATATCTTGACAACAAAACAATGATATGTTTATTTTGCAAAGTAGTATATGAAGGCATTCAATACCTTATTAGGCACACAGTTGACTAGCATGTTCCCAACAGAAGCAGAAACATGGAATGTCTCCTGGGGTAGATCATCAGCAGAAAGTTATCTAGCTTTCTGTTTATATTCAGCAGCACAAGCCTTCCCATAATCAAATGCAGCCCCACCTCCTGGATTTTTTGTTGTTCTCATTCTTTTCCTTGCAAATTATCTTCTATGATGTGGAATAATCTTTCATGTTATATCCATTTCACTGTGATCTTAGAAAACTGCTTTGGTATCTCATATTTGATGATATTTGAATGATATGCTTATTAAGGTCATCATAGCTGCTAAAGATATGTCATCATAGAATGGCAGGATTCATTCAAGAGTCATTATCAAAAAAAAATTGTCTCATTTATTAGATAGCTGTAAAAAAACAAGCAGTGGACAATTCTTCTGATTCAGTGAAAAGAATACCAGCAAAGACCTTGAATTTTTGAGGGAATCAAATTCAGAAGAAATAAAAGGAAAGGGGCAGATTCAGTTACATGTCTGACTGGAAAGGTCCAGTTTCATACCGCCTAACTCTTCAGACAGCATTCACTGTTTCTAACAGGTGCCAACATGGATTGCCACTTATTCCTGTTTTATATGTTTGTTTGCTTTTTTGTTTTATTTTTTCCTCTTACTGAAAATAGATTTTTTTTCATGTAATGTTCTGATTACAGTTACCTCTCTCTCTTCTTCCTTCCAGTTGTTCTTCACCTTCCCTGCCATCTGTATACACTCCTTTTCTCCCATTAGAAGACTAACAGGCTTCTAAATGATAATAATAAAATATAATAAGATAAAAAATAACATATTGTAATTGGACAAAACAAGCAAACAGAAGAAAAAGAACCCAAGAGAATGTACAGAAACAGAGTCCCAGTCATTGACACACTTAGGAATCCTATATAAAAAAAGAAAATAACCTAAAGTGGAAGCCATAATATATACACAAAGGACCTGGTTTAGACCCATGCAGGCCATGTGCATGGTGCCTTAGTCTCTGTGAGTTTATATGAGCTTTGATCATGTTGATTTAGAGGGCCTTGCTTTTTTGGTGTTCTTGGTATTTCATGTTATTTTCATAGTTGATTTTGTGGTTAGAAGGTCCACTTTTGAATCAGTAGCCTGAATTCAGATAGAAAACATTTCCATCTCTAGCACTCCCTACAATATGTCCTCAATAAATTCAAATAGTAGATTGGTCATATTTATACTTGTGACAGTTTCAATACTAGGAACCCCTTTGTCCACATAGCATTAACTGCTGGATATAACTAGTCTTTCACTTAGTCTTGCATAGTTAGTATTATCTATTCAGTACAAACAGTGTGCCAGCAATTTGAACACTCTTTCAAGCTCTTTACAAGGGGCTAGTGTAGCTCCAAAACCTGGAATGCCATAGTGGGCTTTTAATTTTATTTTTCTTAAAACAATTAAGTATCAAAACTCACTATCCTAGAGTTGAAGAAATCACTTTAAAAAGCACATGTTGTTGTTCAAGATGGCTGTGACTCCCTTTCCCAAATCCATACACGTAGGCACACTCCCATGGCCTGAGCTCATGAAGGTAGATGTTCCTGCTCAAGTGTTCCATAGGAATGGGTGGGGAAGGAAACAGAAGCAGCAGGCTTGAGGGTCAGGTCTAGGCATGAACAGACTAGAACAACACTTGCATAACGGCTGCCTGAATTAGCAGTTTAATCTTGACAGCTTTCAAAGATGCTTCTCCAGCTTTTGAACTGCTCCTGCCGTTCTGTTAGTTCTTTTGGCTGCTGAATCAGACTCAAGTTTCTGTAAGTTGTGAACAGAAATACTGACGGATGTATAAGTTTATTTTAAAAAATCTGATAAATCATTATATACTGTCTTGAAACTAAAACACTAATGCTCAAGTCTTTGTTATATTTTTTATAACTTTATAATAGTGATAAACTGGTTCTATTATTTCTTAAAATTAGACTGTAAACTTCTGCAAATGATTATCTGATGAGGAAAAGTATTCACCTGTTCAGCAGGGTATAATCAATCTGGAGAGAGTTATCCAGAGAACTCATGCTTGTTCCCTTAAGATACAGATTTCTATACCAGGTACATGGGTGGTCTTCAGTATGCAGAGCTTAGCACAGCACATGAAAGTGAATTATTTTTATAGTGGCACACAGTTATATAGCAAACCCAAAAATTATAGTTCTGACCATTACAGATGCTAATTGTAGAAAATATGAAGAGAAGCAGGGCCTTTAGCACCATAGTCACGGTGACTTTTCAAATGTCTTTCTGTCCTTTGGAAACTGACCACATCATGGCTTACGCTTTGTTACTTTCTTTTACTTTACTTTTTTTTTTTTTTGTTAAACTGTCATTTGCTTGGGTTCTGATTTTTTATTATTGTGAAAACAGAATGAACTGCTGTGCATTTTGATTACTCCCTGCCACCCCGGAAATAGACAAAAGGAGATAAAGTGTGTATTTATGAGGTTTTAAAAACATTATTATGATGCAGATGAATTCAGACTCCCAGCCACTAGTAAGTGAGAATATCATTTTCATGATCCCTTTCCAGCAGCAGCAGGAAGTGCTACTGTTTCTTTTTAGGCTTGTAGGAAGGAAAATACAGCATCTTTTATATTTTGGTTATTTAACATCGTTTAGGAGTCCACTGTTACATTTAAAATAAATATTGTTAAGACTTGCTGTTTGCATTATGTCAAACATTTAGTTACGCTTTATGCTTTTTATCATATATTAGTGAATAATAGTGAAATATGTTAAGTTATGGGTACTCTTGAGTGTTAGTTTTGCCTTGGGCTCTGAGCATTGCTTCATGGAGCTCTTCATAGAAACCTCCATGAAGTGCTTTCTTCTACTTTGGCAGTTAGCACAGTGCCCTATATTATGCTCATGCTCATAATTATACATGTAATATGACAGCTTTCTGAAGTATATTGATTTTTATTGTTCATGGATTCCAAACTAGTGAATTTGCTTACCTCCTAAAATTACATCATTTTAAAGCTCATATAAATATGCCACTTCTGCAGTCATTCATGAACACATGTAGAGCCATGGAAAACACTGAGTCCTTGACAGACACATTCCCAGCTGAGTTAGAACAAGGTTGAGTGCTGCCTTCTTGTGTTCCCTCTTCTACTACAAACAAGTGCTGTTTACATGGTCTGTTTGTTGCCATGCTTCTATCTTCTGTCTGCTTTTTTGTTTTTGAATTTTGCCGTTTAAAATGGCTCATGAGTATGGTGCTGAAGTGCTATGTACGTTTGCAAGTTCAAGAGGCTATACCACTTGGAGAAAATGTGCATGTATCAGGAATGCTGCTTTCAGGCCACAGTAATAGTACTTCCTGTTGGTTATGAGCTCAGGGCCCAGAACAAGACCACAGGACAGGGGTATGTGGTCCTTTTCTCTGAAGCTGAATAGGAACTCAACATGTGATAAGGCAGTGCTAAGGATTTTGGTACCTTTGTTAAAAAACAGAGTCACTGAACTTTAAATTGGGAAAATGATATTGAAGGTTTTGCAAAGATTGCTTTGATGACACAGTGGAGAGTGGATTGAGCAGGAACAGCCCCTACCACTATTAGCCAAGCAGCAGGGCTTGTCACACTAAGGAACATGGGCTATATATCTTTGGATCATCACCAGTGACGATGTAATGGATTTATAAATGCTCTTTGTATTTGGCAGTGACTGTAAATTACCTGCTTAATGTGATATATCTGACTAGTAGCTGAGCATTTCAAATTCAGTGGCTGACATATTGTAGGCACTTAATGTTTGTATTGTACTTTCACCTGTCCATTCAGGACTGGAGGCAGAGAAAGCAGGCTGGGAATAACATAAGTCTCTTGAAACCTTAACCCTACCCCTAGTGACACATTTATTATGTTTCCCAAATAGTTTCATCACCTGTGGATTCATGAACCTTTGTAGTCTATTCTCATTCAACCACCACAGTCTATAATTCATTGAGAGTGTTGTAAGATGTAATTCTAGCTTACTTTAGTCAATTGTAACTTTTGTTTCAGAAATCCTTTGGGAATTTGGTATTTGGATTTTGCGTTTGTAACTAGCATCAATTTAAAAGAAGTGACATCTTCACTAAGTCTTTTCTGTTCTGTAGGGTTATTGAACAGCTTGGTGGAAAGCAGCTGGTGATGAACCACATGCACCATGAAGACCAGCAGGTCCGCTACAATGCTCTTCTGGCTGTGCAGAAGCTCATGGTGCACAACTGGTATGTCTTGGTGTCTATCTTACCTGCACATTGCTTTGTGAACTCTCACATGCTTATCCTACGAGCTCTTATGGAAATAAATACTTTAGTGGCTTACTGGTGATTTTACAAATAAGTCTACGCACATATTGCTAATATAGAGCAAACACTTAATTTTAAAGAGATGAGCTGCATTAATAGTCTTCGGGAAGGAACAGACTTCCGATACCACAAATTACTTCAGCTGTAATCGAAAAGACCCTTGTGACAAAACAAATGCAGGTTCCTTAGAGTTGTGTGAACACAGCTGGACTACAGATGCCTTTCTAGGTCTGCAAGGTGTTTAAGTGTTAACTAGACTGCATTGTACCAGTTCACAGGAAGGAAGCTTGTTGGTTGACTCAAATTCCATGATCATGCTTTATTAATGACAATCTTTTGCCTTAGAAGTAACCAGAGTCATTCTTTTTTCCTGTCTTTTTACTTTTTAAATTTCAAATTATTAACCTTTTTGTATTTCTTCTAAAGACTGAAGATAATAGTGAGCCCTTGGTGCACTGTATAGAACAAGCTAGTTTCAGCTGTGGGTTGGTTGTTCAGCACTTGGAACAGATCACGTGGTTGTACTATACTGAAGAGTGTTCAACTTGAGGCTATTTTTGTTAAAGTACAAGGGATAAATATAAATCGTTTATAACTGACAGAAATGTCATTAGCATTTTCAAAGGAAAGAATTAATGGTACATTAGAATGTGTCAGTCAAATACCCTACAGGATAATATTTAGTTGTGCTGCTGTTACCTTGTGTGTAAAATGTTATAGTCCTGACAGTAAGCAGTTTTCCCATAAACACTGACATGCAGGCTTACAACAGTGTCTTTTTGAGTGTTTACATTGTTTCTGTTAAGTGCTGGGCTGAAGAATAGAATAGAGGTGGGTACATCTTTATATAGGTAAATTAGACAGGTGTCTCTGAATAGGCCAAAACACTTATGCTGAGATGACAGTGGTAAGGAGCCAGCTATGCAGCCTGATTATTGGGGTTAATTGGTAATTCAGATGTAAGGAATGAGACAGAAAATATAGGAAGCAGAAATGATCGTAGATTGTTTAAAGCAATGCATAGAGAAAGGTTTCAGTTCCTGGATTGTACTGAGACATTGCCAGGAGATACTGGGTGCTGGAAATACTCTTCAGGGCACGGGTAGCTCCCACAGTAGAAAACTTTGGTGCTCTATGTTTTTATTAAGACTGAGGAAGTAACATGAAGGTACAGAGTACTCATCAGTGAGTAAGCCTACATTTAGGGGTATAGTTGCTGGGTGTCTTGTGTGCTGTGTATGAGGCTTAGATGAATTAAAAGCATTGAAAAGGGTTTGTTTTTGTTATTGTTTGAATATTTATTCATTTTTATTTTATGTGTATGAGTGTTTTGTCTGTGTAAATATGTGCATATAGAGGCCAGAAGAGGGTGTTAGAGGGAATGGAGCTTCAGAACGTTGTGAGCTGCTATGTGAGTCTTGGGAACTCAGCCTGGGTCCTCTGGAAGAGGAACCATTTCTCTTTCACTGGGGAGCCATTTTTCCAGCTTGTTTATTTTTGTTTGTTTGTTTGTTTTTTAGAGACAAGGTCTCACTCAGTATCCCTGGCTGGCCTCAAACTCATTTTGTAAATCGGACTGACTCTGAACTTACAGAGATCTGATTCACAAGTGCTGGAATTAAAAGCATGTGTTACCACACCTGGCTTCATTGAAAGTTTTTTTTAACTGGGGAACAGCAAGATTGAGTTTATGTTTTTTTAAAAAAAATTCTATGGCTCCTTTCTGGATAATAGAGTAAGTCTGAGAGCGAGAAGGTTGTTTGGGTTAGTTTAGCTCTTAGAGCCAAGAGCCAGTGCTAGCAGTGTGTGTGTGTGTGTGTGTGTGTGTGTGTGTGTGTGTGTGTGTGTG
>NW_021604671.1:1997979-2092950 GCF_004785775.1 Grammomys surdaster | reverse complement strand
TGTGTGTGTGTGTGTGTGTGTGTGTGTGTGTGTGTGTGTGTGTGTGTTTGTGTGTGTTATTCTGAAATGTCTCTACTTTTCCTAACTTGTGCAAGAAGAACATCAACAAAGCCGAGGGCCCTACAGAATAGCTTTGAGTCAACTCAGGAGGTGGACAAACTTTGGGTGTCACTAAAAATACAGATTGTGTCACTGGGTTTCTTTTTGTGTTATTCTTCTTTTGAGTTAGGTTTTTCAATACAAATCAGTAATTTGAGAGTTTAATATTTTGTATCTCTTAAGGAATTAATTTGACAAATGTTTACATTTAATAGTTGGAGGCATTTTGTGACTATAAACCATATTTCCTAGATGTGTTTCTAAGGTATTTTAAAAAATAAGTTTAATTTCCCTTCTTTTTGAAATTATAAATGCCATAGCAGAATTTATATATTAGTAATTAAACGAAAACAACTTTCTTTTTGTCTTCCTGTTAAATGTCTTCAGGCATAGTAGTTTTGTTTTGTTTGTTTGTTTGTTTTTCTTTGAGGGGCAGGGTACTGTTTGTTTAAATGTTTATTTCTGACATGATAAAAAAAAGTATATGCAGCAGAATGCTGACCTTATTCTTTGCCAGTAGAAAGTAATTTTGGTTGAGGATTTTTGTTGTTAAATGATCATGCATTGAAGGTTTGTTTCCCCTTGTGTATGTTATATATTGTTTATGCCTGGTTTATACTTCGTGACTGATTCTGTAGATAGAAACTGGTTTGTGTCTCCTCAGCTAGCTGGTGAGTATACACCTTTTTTCCTCCTTCCCCAGTATTTGACCATCTGTTTTTACTTTGGTGACTTGATGCTTAGTGTTAGTGTTTCTCCAATAGATTTTTATAGAAAGATTAGAATTCAGTTGTGACTTTTACATTTTGATGCACCTTTTGTAAGTTTTCATAGATGCTTGTGCCAGCGAATGAAAATTACTCATGTAATGGCAGTTTATTTCTATGTCAGATTACTGTAGAATAGAGTGTCATATGGAACATAAGCCTTCTGCACAGTCACCAGTGGAAGGGTAGTCTGGATGCATATCTTGGTGTAGTGTCTATATGCAACATGATTATAACTGCTGGTACAGACTGCCTTTCTGTTTTCCTAAGATAGCACAGTGGTGTTTTGCTTTGATTTGTTTGCTTGGTTTTTTCTTTGTCTGTTTGTTTGTTTTGGTTTTTTGAGACAGGATTCATTCTAGGACAGTTTGGAATTTACTATGTAGCCCAGACACATTGGCCATGAACTTACTGCTGTTCTGGCTCTATTCCCAAGTGTTGGGATTGCAGGTACAAGCTCTTATGCCTGTTAGGTTTCTTGGGGCATATGTTTGGGCTCTCTCTCTCTCTCTCTCTCTCTCTCTCTCTCTCTCTCTCTCTTAAAAAACCCGCTAAAATAAGCTCTGGTATTTTTCATGCTTATTATTTTCATACTGTGAAGTTTTCAGGAAATTGTTTATATTTATACCAAGTAAAAATTTTGTTTTTGTTCATAAATGTAAAAACTTGAAGTATAATTTCAAATTTTTATTTAAAGTGTTGATTGTATATTTATAAAGTCATAGGATAGGCCAGGCATGAATCTTGATTTAGAGTCTTTTGTAATAAAGTTAACTTGTAAGTTTCTTTAGATTTGAGTTTATATAATGTGGAATCTGGAGTTATACACCATGTCCTTAGCCCCTAACGATGACTAGTATTAGAGCTCCTGGGCCCTGAGTCTGAAATCCTTGACCTTTAATCCCCAGCAGCTCTCTAGAACTCTGCCAACTTCTAGGATCTTTCATTTCTTGTCCTTCATTTTTTTTCAGTATTTTAATTGATTTTGAAATTATTTCTTTGTATGTCTTAGAAAAGCTGTTACTTCCCCCCTTTCATGTGACATTTGCATACAGTGGAGTAATGCCTTACAAGATCCACAAGTGTCGGTGGGGAGTAAGGAGGAGTATGTCCTTGCCTGAGGGCAAGATATGGTTGATACACTTGGGAGCCCTCACTTCAGGAGGTTTGGTACAGACAGTCCTTATAACTGATACCAAGCACCTCAGAATTCCCTTCTCTACATTTGCATTCTTGATACACACTTTGTTCCTTTCCGTAGTGGTAGGTTACATACATGTGGCAAAAATATATAAAGAATGAATATTGATTCTAGAGAACTTTAGTATGTACTGCTACTCATACTTCCAGCTTCACATAATAAAATGTCATCATTTACTCCTACAGAATGATTTTTAAATGTAATCCTCTAATTCAGAAGCAATAGTGTGTGCATATGGACAGCTCAGGATTTCAGGAAAGAAACAATGAATTTTATAGGTAGAGGTTCTCCTGTAGAATTTTCTGTTTGTGTTTCTAGTTCATACACAGCTTTCTCTTTGCTCCTTTCCTGTGACCATCTGTTGTCAGGAAAGCCATTCCATTCCTAAATCTATTTTTTTCATACATATAAGTTGGCTGAGAATCACCCAGTTCATAACTTGTGAGTCTGACAGAGATCAACTGTCTGACCATGGTGATGCATACCTTTAATCTCAGCACTTGGGAAGCAGAGACAGATTTCTGAGAGTTTGAGGCATAGTGAATTCCGTGCTGGCCAATGCTACATAGTGAAACCTTGTCTCAAAAAATAGGAAGACCAGAAGTCCGATAACCAGTGATGCTTCCTCTCCTATCTGATTAGTTTTTCTTGTTTAGGACTTGTGGAAGGATTAGGAAATATACAGATCTAAAGGCCTTGGGGGGATCTCATAAAGGTTTCTAAGCCTCCTGAGACATACCCAATACCCTTCCTGCACAAGGGAATGTTAATAGGCCTAATTTCATGAGGGTCTCCTGTAGGTGTTCATAGCTACTCTAATTCAAGAATGCAAGGGTCATGCCTGGAGAGAATGACAATTTAGGAGTCTTTAAAAATAGTTTCTTTTCTTTATTTGTTGATTGTAAAAAAAAAGTTTGGACATTTCATGGGATGGGGTGGGGACAGGAAGAGTAAACAACATAGCCATACCCTCTGTCTCAGTGGTTCCTATGTGTGATTTTAAGTTAAAGATATGTATATTGTAGGTACATGTTTAATTTCTTTTCTCACCTATAACCTACAACTTGTACTTGACTATGTAATTCACGCTGGTTTTGAACTCACAATCTTCTTGCCTCTGCCTACTGAGTGTTGTGATTGTAACATTGTACCTCTATAACCAGCTGTCAGTTTATTTCCTGAGGGATCTAGACAATTTGGAGACCTTCACTTTAAGTCATTTAACCCATATGTAAAATGAGAAAACTCCTTAGCCTCTGTGATAGCATTGAATGCAATACTATGGGCTTTGTAGGCCACAAGAGTAGCTCCTGGTAGAGTGAGTTCTGACTTTTATGTGGGCCATGACTGGTTTGTGTGTGGAAATAGGTAGCATTCCTGTAGCACGGGAGCTTTTAAAGTTGGAAATGTGTAGTTTCCAGGGGTTATTTTATTAAAAAGTTTCGAGTCTTGACAGTGATTCTTTGTATTGAAGTCCTAATTTGCTATGTTATTGTGTTCTTGTTTTCTAGGGAATATCTTGGTAAACAGCTACAGTCGGAGCAGCCTCAGACTGCTGCTGCTCGGAGTTGAGCTGTCCTCTTCAGCTTTTCTGCACCTCCAATGGACCACTGGAGTGAGAACCTTAGCTTTAGGGTCAAAAGCAAATAGTTTTTAATTTAATGATTACTTCTTTTCCGTTGTATAGCTTTTCCCATTGGTAATTCCTGGAGGAATAGAAGTGTTTGCTTGTTAAGTTGTATAAAAGTAAGTGCTGTCTGTATCTAGAGAAATGTTACTGTTACTTATATTCTTTATGATTTTTATATTTATTGTTCTCTGGAAATGAATATAATTAAAGGATTCTCACTCCAAACATGTTCTTCTATTTTTCTTAGTCCTAATGTGGACTTTGAATAGACATCATTTATTATACTATCTCACATAAGAATTGGGAGAATTGTTCCCAAGTGATGATGGGAAGTAAATATTTTGAAATGATCACTCCCCCCCCCTCTCTCTCTCTCTCTCTCTCTCACACACACACACACACACACACACACACACAGATGCACACACATACATTCTACAACTTCATGACATTACATCACATAATAACAGGTACATCCTGAGAAATACATCTTTGGGCAGTTTAGTCACTTTGCAAGAATACAGAATATAGGTACATAAACCTGCTCTTGATTTGGCCTCTTGATGTAGTGAAAACTGTGAAAGGTAGATGAGGCTGCTGCTAGCAAACGGGAGACTATTTCATAGTAAACTTTTTTTGATAAGTTGGAGTACACTTTAATATAGTAACAAAAAAATAGATACATGGTTGTTAATTACCACTACTAAGTGTAGTGTACTGTACATAGTCCTGTGTTGTATTCTTTCTGTTTTTTTTCTTTTTTACTGAATATTTACATTTCAGATGTTATCCCCTTTCCCCATTCAACCCCCTCAGAAACCTCCTATCCTATCCCCCCTCCTCCTGCTTCTATGAGGATGTGCCCCCACCCACCGACTCCCACCACCCCACCCTTGAATTCCCTTACACTGAGGCATCCAACATTCAAGGGACGAAAGACCTTCTCTCCCACCTATGCCAGACAAGGCCATTCTCCCCTACATATACAGCTGGTGCCATGGGTCCCTCCCTATGTGCTCCCAGGCTGGTGATTTAGACCCTGGGAGCTCTGGTTAGTTGGTATTGTTGCTCTCCCCATGGGGCCACAAACCCCTTGAGCTCCTTCAATCTTCTCTCTAACTCCTCCATTGGGAACCCCATGATCAGCACAATGGTTGACTGTGAGCATCCTCCTCTGTATATGTCAGGCTCTGGCAGACCTCTGAGGAGACAACTGTATCAAGCTCCTGTCAGCATGCACTTCCTGGCATCCACATCAGCATCTGCATTTGGTGACTGCACATGGGATGGATACCCAGGTGGAATAGTCTCCAGATGGCTCCTCCTTCAGTTTCTGACCCACACTTTGTCTCCATATTTGCTCCCATGAGTATTTTATTACTCTTTCTAAGAAGGACCGAAGCACCCACACTGTGGTCCTCCTTCTTCATGAGCTTCATGTGGTCTGTGAGTTGTATCTTGGGTATTGTGAGCTTTTGGGCTAATATCCACTTACCACCCAGTGCATATCATGTGTGTTCTTTTGTGATTGGGTTACTACACTCAGGATGATATTTTCTAGTTTCATCCATTTGCCTAAGAATTTCATGAATTCATTGTTTTTAATAGCTGAGTAGTACTCCATTGTGTAAATGTAACACATTTTCTGTATCATTCCTCTGTTAAAGGACATCTGGGTGTTTTCCAGCTTCTGGCTATTACAAATAAGGTTGCTATGAACATAGTGGAGGATATATCCTTGTTATATGTTGGAGCACCTTCTGGGTATATGTCCAGGAGTGGTATAGCTGGGTACTCAGGTAATGCTATGTCCAATTTTCTGAGAAACCACCAGACTGATTTCCAGAGTGGTTGTATCAGCTTGCAATCACACCAACAATGGAGGAGTGTTCCTCTTTCTCCACATCCTTGCCAGCATCTGCTATCACATTGAGTTTTTGATCTTAGCCATTCTGACTGGTGTGAGGTGGAATCTCAGGGTTGTTTTGATTTGCATTTCCCTGATGATAAGGGATATTGAACATTTCTTTAGGTACTTCTCAGCCATTTGAGTTTCCTCAGCTGAGAATTTTTTGTTTAGCTCTATACCCCATTTTTAATAGGGTTATTTGGTTGTCTGGAGTCTAATTTCTTCAGTTCTTTGTATATATTGGATATTAGCCTCTATCAGATGTAGGATTGGTAAAGATCTTTCCCCAATCTGTTGGTTGCCATTTTGTCCTATTGACAGTGTCCTTTGCTTTACAGAAGCTTTGCAATTTTATGAGGTCTCATTTGTCAATTCTTGATCTTAGAGCATATGCCATTGGTGTTCTGTTCAGGAACTTTTCTCCTATGCCCAGGTATTCAAGGTTCTTCCCCACCTTCTCTCCTATTAGTTTCAGTGTATCTGGTTTTATGTGGAGGTCCTTTATCCACTTGGACTTGAGCTTTGTAAAAGGAGATAAAAATGGATAGATTTGCATTCTTCTACATGTTGACCTCTAGTTGAACCAGCACTATTTGTTGAAAATGTTGTTCTTTTTCCAATGGATAGTTTTAGATCTTTTGTCAAAGATGAAGTGACCATATATGTGTGTGGGTTCATTTCTGGGTCTTCAGTTCTATTCCATTGATCTACCTGCCTGTCTCCTTACCAATACCATGCAGTTTTTACCACTACTGCTCTGTAGTACAGCTTGAGGTCAGGGATGGTGATTCCCCCAGAAGTTCTTTTATTGTTGAGAATAGGTTTTGCTATCCTGAGTTTTTGTCATTCCAAATTAATTTGCAAATTACTCTTTCTATCTCTATGAAGAATTGAATTGGTATTTTGATGGGGATTGCATTGAATCTGTAGATTGCTTTCAGCAAGATGACCATTTTTACTATATTAATCTTGTCAATCCATGAGCATTGGAGATCTTTCCATCATCTGAGATCTTCAAATTCTTCAGAGGCTTGAAGTTTTTGTCACACAGATTTTTCACTTACTTGATTAGATTCACATCAAGGTATTTTATATTATTTGCGACTATTGTGAAGGGTGTCATTTCTCTAATTTCTTTCTCAGCTTGTTTATCCTTTGAGTAGAGGAAGGCTACTGATTTGTTTGAGTTAATTTTGTATTCAGCCACTTTGCTGAAGTTGTTTATCAGGTTTAGGAGTTCTCTGGTGGATGTTTTGGGGTCACTTAAGTATACTTAAGTTCTCTATGGCTTCTACATCTCTCTCTTCTCTCTAGCTCCCCCTCTTCATTCTCCTCTTCCTCTCCTTACCCCTCCCACACTAGCTCCTCCAAATTACGGAGTTCATTGTAAAATGTAGCAGGAGAAATACACTTTTGTCAGAATAAAAAAAAAACTTTCTCTCAAAATATAATTAGAGCACAACTATACCAATTTGTAACAGTAAGGTACAAGATAGACCTAATACCCAGTCCAATATATTGTGAGTAAAAGGATTCTTGTCATCTATCTTTAACTTAAAAGACTATAGTTCTTTACCTGGCTTATGTCTTGACTTTAGAATGAATATCAGCTGAAAACCATCTTCTCAAATCTGTTCTCTCAAAGTAAATAGCGTGGGTTGGCTATGAGACTATAAATCTTCAACACCATCAGAAATCCAGAATGACCAGATTAACTGAAGATATGGGAAGCACAAAGCATAGCTTCCAAAACTTAGCCAATTTATATAGATCGCTGAATACCTGGACAGTCCCTTACTTCAAAACGTTGGAGCATCTGGTCTTCAGTCTTCTGGCCCAGGATCATCTGACAGACCTATAATACAGAATATTTAAGGGCTGATCACTCTGTCTTGGCAGATAAAATCAGTTGACTATTCTGCAAATGTGTCCTTTTTCTGGACAGTGTTCTGTAGATGAAAAGAGGTAATTCTTGCCTAGTGGCTGTCTTGCCATTACTGGAATAACTTCAGAGATGCTCAATTTCTTCTTAGAATCCAAGACAGGGAATAAATGTTTGCACTGTCAACTCTATGGACTTCTGACAGTTTTGAAAACCAACTCTCTATGTAAAACAATCTGGACTGTTGTTCGTTAACTCCTCTCAGCTATTTCTAATTAAATCTAGAAAACACCCTAACAAATAAACTCAGAGCTGTGAATTTGCTATTAGGTGCTTAACTCACAGGCTAACCATCTCAGATCAGTTAAAAGCAAAAGTTAACCTGTACCCACCAAATTTGAATTAATAGAAGAAAATATACCAATGAAACCTTTGAATTTGAAATCAAAATAAATTTTGTACTATCTAGGAAATTATAACTTCAGCTTAGTAACAATTATACAGATTTCTACAAATAGGTTATGACTATGTAATCAATTCTAGCTGTTCCTCCCTGTACCGATAAAACCATTGATTTTTCTTAGAAAGACAGCCTAATAACCACCTCATTCCCCAAGCCCAGGGAATTGCGGTGCTGACTCTTCATTAACTTCTTCAAGCTGAATAAAGGTGTTGAGATATTAGAAGAGGGGCGGGGGAGGGTGAGAGTAAATTGATAAGCCTCGGATGTCTGTGTCTTCACTGCATCCAGCTGGAATTCCAGATCATCAGAGGTTCGAGCAGGTCTGCTCAGCCTGCTTGATGAGTAGATACACCAAGGCTGTGTATTCTTCAATATACAATTCTCAAAACAAATTTTAGTATCAAGATAATTTTTTGTTTGAATTTTTTGGAATTTAGACTTCTAGAGGCCTACCTCTGTCATGTCTAATCCATATAATTCTGGGAGATAGAAATACCTTCATCATCTCTCCTGAAAATAAACAGGCAAAACCTTTTTCTCAAAACAGTGTATCCTTTAGCCAGAAACCAGAAAAATCTTTCTCTTGACCTTTTTCCCAGAGGAAAAATAAAACCACAAAACTGAAAATTCCACCCATTTTGAAAATAAAATCAATCTAAAATAAGAGAAGTAACTAAAGTACTGTATGTGCCTATTCTTAGGCCTTTTCCTATTTTGCCAAGCAGGAAATAATCCCAGAATTCCCATGGGATCGACGTTAGACAGAACCCGAGTCTCCTGTGAGGCAATATAACTTTATCTCATCTGAATACACCTGATTTACACCATCTTTCTGTTCAGCTCTCTGCCCAGAACAGCTTTTTATTTACACCATCTTTCTGTTTGGCTCTCTATCTAGAGAGCCTCTATTTATACACTGTACTCTCTACTCTAGAGACAGTGACAATTTCCCTATCTTAGTTCTGAGCCGCAGGTGAGATTCTTCATGTGATTTGGACAAATTTGTTTATAAATGTTTTCTAAAAGCAAATAATCTCTATATTTTAACTTTACACTTAAATCAGTAACTGCTCCACAACGGAAGCTTATTTATTTGGCTCTCTTGGCTCAGAGCAGCTAATAATGTATGCCTGTCTGTCTATAGCTCTCTACCTAGAGTCACAGACAAATTTTCCCTACCTATCTTTGTTCTGAACTGCAGTCGAGATTCCCCATGTGAATCCATGTGAATCGGACAAAACTCTTTCTAAATCTATCTTAAAAACAAATAATCTCAATTTTAATTCACAGTTCAAATCTCTCTGCCCTAAAAGTAAGCTACTTCTTCTTTTCCTAACAAAAGCAACCTACATTTCCCCACAGCAGGGGATCTCACCTTGCAAGCAGTTTTTTTGTTCAAGGTTCCCATGCTAGGAGTCACGCATGACTTGTCTCAGTGCTACTTATTCACTCACATTAAAAAAAAAAAAAAATTACAACTTTAACTCTCAGGTGAAATAGACTTAAATTTCTAGTGAATTTGTGCCCGACATTGGTGTGTCACTTGTTGAGGGTAATATTTAAATTGGCAACACCAAATCTTGCTTGTTCTTAATGGGGCCACTATATTCTCCACTAGACAAGGCCTGAAGCCAAGAGTGGCAGCATGCTCTTGAAGCTGCTCGCCTCAGTCCGCCAAAAAGCACTGGCCCTGGCACCCATGAGACACCAGCTTGGGAGTTGGCTCTGCCAATCCACAACCCTGTCTCCACAAAGCTTGGCTGAACCCCAGACAATACTCACCATTCACGCAGTACCCGGTGGAAATTAGACTCTAAAACTTAATTATTAACCAATGGCTTTATATATTTAAAAATGTTTGCAGGGCAGTGGTGATGCATGCCTTTAATCTCAGCACTTCGGAGGCAGTGTTGGACTTAAAGATCCAAAACCAGGGGACACACTCCCCTAGAGACACTCATGGATGGGACTCGCTGCAATAACATGAGGTTGATTGACAAATTGATAAAAACCAGTGCACTGGGGTTGTGTTGCATACAAGCAAAAAGAATCCCAAGCCAAAATTGGGGGCAGTTTTTAATATCATCTTCACAGGGCTCATAAGGGCAGTTTTACCTCTTAATAACCACAAAGGCTGACTTCAACAGCAGTTCCTACGCCTGGTTTCCGTTCTCAGTCCTGGTTGTTAAGTAACTCAAATTTGCACCTTATCTTAAGTGGCTTCTGTTTACCCAGGTTTACTGTGTTAAGGGCGCATCTCCCTGATAAACTCCTATCTTTGGCCCTTTTTCCTGGAATGTTTGTTTGAACCTTTGTGTTGGGAGCCGCATTCGCCAGTTGACAATGGCGCGGCTCCGTGAGGGAGCCGTGAATTAAAGTGTGCCTGCACAGGGCCCGCCGGCTTCCCACTCTCTGGTTTTAGTCAGAGCCAAGCCGAGTGTGCGCATGCTCAAGGCGCGAAAATTAATATGCTAATTAAGCATCACTCAAAGAGCCAATGAAAACTAGTATGTTAATTAGGCATCACTTAAGGAGCCAATGAGCATGCGGTACATTCTCCCAGGACTCTATATAAGCCGTGGGTTCTGGGGCTCGGGGTCCTTCGCCACTACCATCCAAGAGAGCTGTAACACTACCATCTAAGAGAGCTGTAACACCATCTAAAAGAGCTGTAACAAGTAAACTGCTGTCAGAAGAATCCTGAGTGTGGCGTGTTCTCCTTATCGGCGAGGCGGCGCGTCACAGCTGGTGCCGAAACCCGGGACGAAGCCAAACGTCTCAGCGTTTTATCCAGCTTCGAGGGACCCTGTTGGCTCAACAGAGGATTCAGAACTGACGGCATGGGAGGTCTAGACGCTTTTCTGCAAGGTATGGTGGATCCTGTCTATCTTGCTATTGCTATCCCCGTTTGGGCTGTGATAGTTTTAGTGCTCTGCTTTAGTCTTAATTGGCATATACAGGGGAAGGAGTGCACTTGCCCTCCGTGTATACAGGAACTGTAGATAAGAAGCTATGGGTAACCATCAAATGAAGCCGCTTCTCTCAGCAATGCAGGCGTTGCTGCACGAGCGTGGCTTAAAGGTTCCCGAGAAGGCGTTGTGCAATTTTTTACAAGATGTTGATCAGGTAGCTCCCTGGTTTGTATCCACGGGGTCCCTGTCTAAGGGCTCCTGGGGCAAACTTGGAGGTGAGCTGATCAACAAAATAGAAGGAGGGAAGTTAAGACCAGGCACATGGCCTTTGTATAAAATGATTAGAGCCTGTATAGAGGATGCTAAATGCCGAGACAAAGTAAGAGAGGGACAAAGAGCTTTAGCAGAGCATCAAGATAGCCTATCAGAAGCAGAAAAGGAAAAGAGCGCTAAGAATAGAACAAAGAGAAAGGAAAAGAAAAAAGAAGAAATTAAAAAAGAAGTAGCTACAAAAGTGGAACAGAAAGGGCCTAAGAAAAAATTGTACCCAGTGTTAACTGAGTTTCGAAATCTAAGAATTAGTGACTCCACCTCTGAGGAGACGTCTTCGGGGGATGGAGAAGATACAGAGGATACCGATACCTTATCCTCTGGTAGTGTGTTAGATCCTGAGGAACAGGCAGAGTTAGAAGAATACGTGCCGGAGCCGCCTTATGCACCGGGGTATGCCCCATCTGCCCCACTATTGGGAGAAGTAGTTAGAGTTAAAAGGAAAGAACTAAAAGAGAGACAGAAAGGACTACCGTCCAATTCTCTTATTACAGCTAAGGAAAGAAAGAAGATAAGAGTAGCCTTTCCCGTATGGGAAGATGCTAACCAAACTAGACAATACTCACAATTAGACTTAAAACAATTAAAAGCATTGGCTGAGTCAGTACAGACTTATGGGATTAATGCCTCTTTTACTCAGGCACTAATAGAAAGACTTGTGGTCACTGCCATGACACCAGATGACTGGTATAATACTGTTAAGGCTTGCCTGACTATGGGACAGTATCTAGATTGGAAATCTATTTTCCAAGAGCTTTGTGCTTCGCAGGCAAGGCAAAATTTAGCTCAAGGGCATCCACAATGGAACTTTGACATGCTTACAGGGCAGGGACAATGGGCTATCAATCAAAGGGCCTACCCTGTAGAGGTATATGAACAAATCAATAAGGCAGCAGTAAAAGCGTGGAAAAGCCTACCCAACAAAGGACAGGTTTGGATACAAGGGAACACTGAGCCGTTCTGAGACTATGTAGCTAGGATGATGGAGGCGGCAGGAAGGATTTTTGGAGATCCTGAGACGGCCATGCCTCTCATAGAACAACTCATTTTTGAACAGTGTGCTAAAGAATGCAGAAATGCTATTACACCTTGGAAAGGGAAAGGATTAAATGCATGGATGAAGGCTTGCAGAGAGATAGGGGGACCTCTATCTAATGCCGGTTTGGCAGCTGCTGTTTGAGCGGCTCAAAGGGCCTCTAATGTCAACTGTTTTAAGTGTGGAAAATTGGGACACATACAAAGACACTGTAGGGCGCCTAATGCCACTAACAGCAATCGTCCAAAGGTGCCTGGAATGTGCCCTAGGTGTAATAAAGGGAAACATTGGGCAAATGAGTGTAGGTCTGTTAAAGACAACAGAGGACGTGTAATTTCTCCTCTGCCAAAAACGGGCAATGGGGCCCACATCCCCAGGGCCCGAAAATGTATGGGGTAATAGAGAACCTACAGAACAATCCTCAACAACATCAAAAGATAAGGCAATCAGGAGAGCCACGCCAGGCTCGGTGGGACTGGACCTCTGTGCCACCGCCAGAGCAGTACTAACACCTACCATGGGGTGTCAGCCTATTCCTTCTGATTTTTCAGGACCTTTACCTGAGAATACAGTAGGATTAGTGCTAGGGAGCTCATCTACGACTCTAAGAGGACTGATTGTTCACCCTGGAGTCATAGATCAGGATTATGAAGGACAAATAAAAATTATGTGCTCATCACCAAGGGGGATTAGTTCTATGGCTCCTGGTGATAGAATTGCACAGCTATTAGTCCTCCCTAGTTTACATTCATTCTTTCCTAGTAAAGGTTTGACTAGGAGCATGAGGAGATTTGGTTCCTCTGGAGGACAAAATGTATTCATTTCATTAGATTTAGAAAAACGCCCCACATTAGACTTAAAAATTCAAGGAAAGCCTTTTACAGGACTTCTAGATACAGGAGCAGATACTACCATTATCTCTACCAATTGGTGGCCAAAAAATTGACCTGTCAATAGCTCTTCACAAACTCTACAAGGTCTCGGATATGAGTCTACCCCTGATGTTAGTGCAAGAACTTTACATTGGGAAGATTTTGAAGGCAGGTGAGGGACAGTTGTTCCTTATGTCTTGCCACTTCCTGTTAATTTATGGGGAAGAGATATCCTTAAACAGTTAGAATTTAGGCTCACTAATGATTATTCTACGCAGAGTCAAAAAATAATGAAAGAAATGGGGTGTGTCCCTGGAAAAGGATTGGGGAAGGCCTTACAAGGCAGGATCAGCCCTGTTTCTCTTACAGAAAAACAAGACAGGAAGGGACTGGGTTTTTCCTAGGGGCCGTTGAGGATACATTGCCTATACCTTGGTTGTCAGAGGAACCTGTATGGGTTCCTCAATGGCCGTTAACCTCTGAAAAACTAACAGCTGCAAAAGCTCTAGTTAAAGAGCAACTAAAACTAGGACATCTAGAGCATTCTCAGTCACCATGGAATACGCCTATATTCGTGACTAAGAAAAAGTCAGGTAAATGGAGGTTATTACATGATCTTAGAGCTATTAATAATCAGATGCAATTGTTAGGATCGATTCAAAAGGGTCTGCCACTACTGACAGCCTTGCCTAGACATTGGGAGATTATAATAGTAGATACTAAAGACTGTTTTTTCTCTATACCTTTACATCACAAGGATAAAATTAGGTTTGCTTTCACTCTCCCAAGTATTAATCATGAGGAACTAGACCGTCGATATCAATGGAAGGTCCTGCCACAAGGCATGGCCAATAGTCCTACTATGTGTCACATATATGTCTCCTCTGCCATAGAACCAGTTAGACAACAGTTTCCTAAGATTAAAATTTGTCATTACATGGATGATGTACTTTTATGTACTAATAA
Source organism: Grammomys surdaster (assembly GCF_004785775.1). NCBI lineage: Eukaryota > Metazoa > Chordata > Mammalia > Rodentia > Muridae > Grammomys > Grammomys surdaster. The sequence goes on along the minus strand of NW_021604671.1, from coordinate 2,078,883 downwards.
CAAAGAAGTTTTACACCAAGCGTTTTCCATGTTAATTTCTACCTTAAAACAGAAAGGACTATCTATAGCGCCTGAAAAGGTTCAGGAAGGAGAGATAGGAAATTTCTTGGGAGCGATAGTTACTCCTGAGTATATAAAGCCACAAAAGGTTACTATTAGAAGAGATAAATTAAAAACATTAAATGATTTTCAAAAACTACTCGGAGATATCAACTGGATTCGTCCCTATCTAAAGTTAACTACAACTGAACTTCAACCCTTATTTAAAATACTTGAGGGAGATTCTAACATTACCTCATTGAGAACTTTGACCCCTGAATTGTCTAAAATATTAGATAAAATAGAGATTGCTATACAACATGCTCAGCTAGATAGACTTAACCCCGAATTATCTTTCCAGTTATGTATTCTTCCCTCTCCAAAACAACCAACTGCGGTGCTGTGGCAACAGGGACCCTTGTTATGGATTCACCTACAAAGCTCTCCCGAAAGGACTTTAGGCTATTATCCTACCTTAGTTGCAGAATTGGCTTTAAAGGGACTTCAACTATCTGTGACACATTTCGGACAATATCCTGATACAATTATATGTCCTTATACTAGGTATCAAATTCAAATTTTATGTGCATCTCAAGATACTTGGGCAATTTTAAAATGCTCATTTCCCGGAAATATTGATAACCATTATCCTAAATATCCCTTGTTACAATTTACTCTTTCTAATCCATTTGTATTTCCCAAAATTACTAAGACACATCCTATTCAACAAGCATTGGATATTTATACTGATGGTTCTAAGACAGGTATCGGTTGTTATGTGGTTAATAAGATTCCTACTCAAATTCAGTTTAATTATACATCACCTCAATTAGTGGAATGTGCTATTGTAGCTGTAGTGTTACAGAGATTTTCAGAGCCTATAAACATAATCTCAGATTCACATTATGTTGTGGAAGCTGTTAAACAATTAGAAGTGGCTGATTTTATTCACCCTAAAAGCAGGGTTGCTGAGATATTTAAAGATATTCAAAATCATATTCGTAGTAGGTGTCATCCATTTTCTATTCAACATATGAGAGCACATTCATTGCTTCCAGGACCTATGTCTCAGGCTAATGCTACTGCTGATAAAGCCACTAAAAACCTATTTTGGGCAAGCTCGCCATTAGAAGGCGCAGTTGAATTCCATAAGCTCTATCATGTACCAGCCAATACCCTAAAATTAAAGTTTCGTTTAACTCGTGCGGAAGCGTGAGATATTGTTCTAAAATGTACCTCCTGTGCAGAATTTAGACCCTCTCCACCTATAGGAGTTAATCCCAGAGGTCTATAACCCCTTCATATTTGGCAAATGGATGTTACACATTACAATGCCTTTGGAAAACAAACATTTATTCATGTATCTGTGGATACATGCTCTGGCATCATTCATGCCACCCCCCTTGCGGGAGAAAAGGTGTCACATGTTATTACTCACTGTCTTGAAGCTTGGGCTGCTTGGGGCAAGCCCCTTCAGCTGAAAACTGATAATGGACCAGCTTATACATCTAAAACTTTTCAACAATTTTGTTTGAGGCTTGATGTCCGTCATGTAACTGGCTTACCATATAACCCTCAGGCACAAGGAGTTGTGGAACGTGCCAATGGCATGTTGAAAACTTATTTGCAGAAACAAAAGGGAGGAATAGGCCCCAACGTGGGACCTAAGACATCTATCTCCCTAGCGTTATTTACCTTAAATTTTCTAAATTTGGATTTTGAAGGATGATCTGCTGCAGATAGACATGCAGCTCCGAATCCTCAAAAAGAATATGTTAAATGGAAAGATGTCTTAACTAACCAATGGAAGGGCCTGGATCCAGTCTTGGTGAGATCCAGGGGAGCTATCTGTGTTTTTCCACAGGATCAAGAAAATCCAATCTGGATACCAAGTAGACTGACCAGAACTGTGAAAGAGGACTCACCAACCCCTGAAGAAAATGCTAAAGATCCTGCTGATGATCTGCCGGCTTGAGAGAGCTATAAGTATACCATTGTGGGCTGTGGTAATATCATGGCCAGTTCCCATCCCAGTACATTCCCACTCTACAGTACTGCCAATGTTTACATCATCGAGCTGTCAGCTGGAGGCACCATGTGCCATACCGTTAGACAAAGAGATTGTCAAGTATAATGCATCAAAATTTAGATTAAATGATACCTTGTGTTTCACCATAATAAACCGGGCAGAGACCCCATGCATCATACTTCGCAATGCTACATTGGGACACTGGGTTGATCCCCTTGGAGATTCCCAAATAGGCACTGGTGTCCTGCTCGAGGTACTCAATAACATAGTGACAGGACAATCTGAGGCCAGTGGAAAAACATCAAACCAAAAACAGTCCCCTGTGAATATCACTACACTATTGCTAAAAAGTAAGGTAACCATACTTGAGCGATCATATTGGCAAACCAATAATGCTACTAATGTCAGAGTATGGCCGTGGTGTCCTCCAGATAAGTCTTTTCCACCAGTGTTTACACACTGCCAATCTAAAAAGGATGCCTAAAGTAGAAGTATCTCGAGGGTTCACTTTATCGCCGCCTTTAAAAAGGATGTCTATGACAGGAAATAAAACAGGGAATGTAAACGAATGGCCATTTTATCAATGGGTGTTGACAAAGTTAGTGGGGGCTGCTACCAGTTTATCAGCCTTTGCAACTCTAGGTGAGTCACAACATGACATTTGGAATGTATCAGCAACCAGAACTAATACTACACCAGTGATATTGAATGATATTAAATATAATAACTTGTTGGCAAATTATTCAGCCAAAAGGGCAGCAGTTTGTGTTTCGGCTCCCTTCTTTTTTATTTTAGCAGAATTTAAAAATAAAAGCAGCATATTAGATTGTACAAATGTCACCTGCCAGTTGACAGAATGCTGGAGTGGGTCTGCATCCTTAGCACTGCTGGTGCGGGTTTCCAACCTTTGTCCCTATACTGGTGGATGCTGATCCTGATAAATTTCCAATAATCTCCTTGATTAGAGAAAAGAGAGATTTTGGCATCACAGCGGCCATTGTGACAGCCATTGCAGTGTCGGCTGTTGCAGCAGTGACTGCGGGTGTTGCCCTAGCCAATCAAGTTCAAACAGCAGAAACAATAAATAATATAGTAAATGCCTCAGCAGATGCTATGGTAAAACAGCATAAAATGAATAGCCATTTGATTTCCGGGATACTACTTGTTAATCAGCGAATAGATTTATTACAAAGTAAAATGGAAGAAATTGCTGATATTCTTCAAGTAAGCTGCATAAGTCATACTAAACCCATGTGTATCACACCCTTGAAATATAATAATGAGTCTTTTATAGAAAGTACTAAATTGTCTAATTTTTTACAAGGAGATTGGTCGAAACAGGCTGAGGAGCTACAAGATGAACTCCTGCTCAAAATTGCTGTTTTGAATGGGACCAGGATAGCCCCGATTGATGTTGGAGACTTCACTTCCTGGCTCACGTCCGCCTTCTCCTACTTTAAAGAGTGAGTGGGGGTGGTACTCTTTGGCTTATTGATCCTTGGTGGAATGCTCTTCATGCTCTGGTTGCTCTGCAAATTTAGAAACCAACAACATAAAGAAAAGATTCTAATCACTCAAGCGCTGCTTGCTCTAGAACAAGGGACATCCCCCCAAGCTTGGTTGAATATGCTTAAACGATGAGACACTATCATTCAATGGGGTATCCTGAGGGCTCGTGTTCCCATTGCACCAGGAACCCTGAGTGGTAGTCCTCCACACTTCCCAGGGCTCGGGTTCCCATTGCACGGGACATAAGTGTGGAGGGTCTCACAACTGTTTAACTGCCTTGAACGCCTTACTGGTAGAACGTGGGCTTGATCGGCGAAATAACAGTTGGGAATTTGTTATAGCAATATAATAAAGAAGGGGGAGATGTTGGGAGCCGCATTCGCCATTTGACAATGGCGTGGCTCCGTGAGGGAGCCGTGAATTAAAGTGCGCCTGCGCAAGGCGCGCCGGCTTCCCACTCTCTGGTTTTAGTCAGAGCCAAGCCGAGTGTGCGCATGCTCAAGGCGCGAAAATTAATATGCTAATTAAGCATCACTCAAAGAGCCAATGAAAACTAGTATGTTAATTAGGCATCACTTAAGGAGCCAATGAGCATGCGGTACGTTCTCCCAGGACTCTATATAAGCCGTGGGTTCTGGGGCTCGGGGTCCTTCGCCACTACCATCCAAGAGAGCTGTAACACTACCATCTAAGAGAGCTGTAACACCATCTAAAAGAGCTGTAACAAGTAAACTGCTGTCAGAAGAATCCTGAGTGTGGCGTGTTCTCCTTATCGGCGAGGCGGCATGTCACACCTTTGGGACGTGCTCTTCCCAGGATGTGCCTTGGGGGCAGCTAATATTTGACTCAAACTTAAAAATCTTTCAATTTTAAGTTCAAGCTGAGACCTGAAATTACATTCTTACAGCAGAGGCAGGCAGATTTCTGAGTTTGAGGCCAGCCTAGACCCACTCTGTCCATGGAAACAGGAGAGACAGGTTGCAGTCAGAGACTGAGTGAAGATAGCACTAGAGATAACCAGATGGTGAAAGGCAAGCACAAGAACATAAGCAACAGAAACCTAGGTTATCTGGCATTATCAGAACCCAGTTCTCCCACCATAGTAAGTCCTGGACACCCAGGACTACACAGAGAAACCCTGTCTTGAAAAACCAGAAAAATAAGAAAAAGCTCAATCAACAATTTGCTCACATAATTAGAGTTGTTTCCCAACATTTAACCTTAAGATATAAATCATTACCCAGGACCGTCCTGGACTCACATGTAGTTCTCCATGACTCCTAAATCTCTCTTCTATCTCTAGCTCTTCCTCTTCCTTCTCCTCTTCCTCTCCTTACTCCTCCCACATTAGCTCCTCCCAAATTAAAGAGTTTATTGTAAAATGTAGTGTGTGTGTGTGGGGGGTGGGGTGGGGGTGGGAGGGGATATACTGCTACACTGGATTTCCTGGATGTTTTGGATTAGGGGCTTTTTGCATTTTGCATTTTCTTTGACAGTTGTGTCAATGGTTTCCATGGTGTCTTCTGCACATGAGATTCTCTCTTCTATTGTAGAGTGAAAAATTATAGATACTGGGTATATAGAATTCTTTTTAGACATATAAAGTATTCTTTAAGCTTTCTTTATAAAGACATAGACAAACCGAGGCATGAAGCAAGTTAAGAATGTGGAAAGACCAGTCACCATTACTGGAACTGGCCTATCTGCAAAGAGTTAGGAAAGAATGTAAGTAAACTAGGTGGAACCAAGCTGAGAACCAAGTTGAGAACCAAGCTGGGAACCGCAGTGACAGGGCAAGGCCGAAGTAACAGGGCAGGACCACATTCTTGAGAAAGATAAGCGTACAGAGAGTTTTCACCTAACCCTGACTCCCGTAGGTTGGGTTCCTTTGGAATGTTTCACTATTTTTATGTTACATCACCCTAACAACGTCTCACCCCCTCCCCATTCCTTGGTTTGTGGTTTTTTCCTTTAAAAACCCCTTTCAAACTGGCTGTCGGGGTCAATTCCGCTCCTGCGTGGGCATACGAATTGACCGGCAGCTAGTTGGCAGCTAGTTGTCACGCCCTAATAAACAACCTCGCAATTGCTCTGGTACATGGTGTCTCGAGCAGATTACTGGGTGGTCACGACTTTCTGAGACTTGAGAGAGGGTCTCCCCTCTGCGGATGTCTTCACTATCTCTTGTATTCTGTTGTTGATGCTTGAGTCTATGACTCCTTATCTCTTTCCTAGGTTTTCTGTCTCCAGGGTAGTCTCCTTTTTGGGATTTCTTTATTGTTTCTACTTACATTTTTAGATCCTGGATGGTTTTGTTTAATTCCTTCACCTGTTTGGTTGTGGTTTTTTGCAATTCTTTAAGGGATTTTTGTGTTTCCTCTTTAAGGGCTTCTACCTGTTTACCTGTGTTCTCTTGTATTTCTTTGAGGGAGTTATTTATGTCCTTCTTAAAGTCTTCTATCATCATCATCATGAGAAGTGATTTTAAATCTGAATCTTGCTTTTCCAGTGTTATGGGGTGTCCAGGACTTGCTATGGTGGGAGAACTGGGTTCTGATAATGCCAGATAAGCTTGGTTTCTGTTGCTTATGTTCTTGTGCTTGCCTTTTACCATCTGGTTATCTCTAGTGCTATCTTCACTCAGTCTCTGACTGCAGCCTGTCTCTGCTGTTATCTTGCTTGTGTCAGAACTCCTCAGAGTCCAGCTGTCTTTGTGATTCTGTGATCCTGACCTTGTGGGTGGAAGAACTCCTTGGACTCAGGCTGCCTCTGGGTCCTGAAAACCTATGTTCCAGGATATGTTAGAGCTCCTGGGAGTCCAGCTTCCTCAACTGCTCTGAGTGCAGCAGATTCTCTGTTGCTCTGAGTCAAGTGGTTCTCAAGTCAAAATATGGTGTCTTCGCAGGAGCAGATCAGCTAGGAATCGGCCTCAGCAACAAGGGCCAAGCAGACGAGGTGGAAGGGGAGTGGTATTCTGGAGGTTGAGGTTTGGGTGGGTGATGGGTCCTGAGTGCCCTAGGCTCCCAGTTGCAGGTCTGGGTCATAGGGTTTTGAGGAAGGGTTTTTACCCACTGCTCTGAGTTCAGTGGTTCCTCTAGGATATGGTCAGGATATGGTGTGTTCCTTCACAGGAGCAGACCAGCTAGGAGTCTGCCCCAGCCAAAATGACCAAAGAAGGGTAGGAAGGGGAGTGGTATTTCAGAGGGTGGGATTTGGGTGGGTGATGGGTCCTGAGTGCCTCAGGCTACCAGCTGAAGCTCTGGGGTGTAGGGTTTTGGGGGAGGATTCTTATTCGCTACTCTGAGTACAGTGGTTCTTCTAGGATGGGTCAGGATATGGTGTCTTCATGGGAGCAGACCAGCTAGGAGTCTGCCCCAGCCAAAAGCTCTGTGTTGTATTCTTATATTACTTCAAGTCAGCACTTGACTGTCATTATCAGCAGCACCACACACTTGAGCAAGGCCAAGTGCTCCAGTATCAGGACATCAACAACATTGTTGTGTTTTGGGCACTTTGTACCGTCATGATTTTTAATGGCATTATCATGGCATATGCAGTCTGCTATAAACGAATGACTATAAAACTAGAAAAAAATTTCAATCTTGAATGAATTTTGCTAGACTTTGTATATTTTATTTCTTTTAGACTTTAAAAAACTCTATTTTTAATGAAACTAAAATTTATTAATATAAAACAAAACCCATCACATAAAGTTGGACAAGGAAAACTAAAAGAAGGAAAAGAGTCCCAAAGAAAGCACAAAACTCAGAAACCCACTTTTCCCCATGCTTGGGGCTCCCATAAAAACACTAACCTGAAAGCTTAATATCTACATGAAGGACCTGGTGCAGACGCAGGCAGGCCCTGTGCTGCTTTGCTCTCTGTGAGTTCATATGATCTGTGCTCAGTTGATTTAGAAATCCTTGTTCTGGTGTCTATCCCCTCGGGCTCTTACTTTCTGTCTTCTCTTCCTCAGGGTTCTCTGAGCTCTGAGGGTAGGGATCTGATAGAGATATCCCATTTTGGGGTGGATGTTCTCTCTCTCTTTCTTGCTTTCTCTCTGTAATGTCTAGTTGTAATCTTTGTACCCATTTGCTGCAAGAGGAAGCTTTACTGACGGTGGCTATATAAGGCATTGATATATGAGGATAGCTGACTAGAATATCATTAGGAGTCATTTTAGCAGGTTTTTTTGTTTTGTTTTGTTTTGTTTTTAGACTAGTAGTATTTGGTTTTACCCTAGGTCTCTGGGCTATAGTAGACACCCAAGCAGTGTTGCGAATGAGTTCCATCTTGTGTTGTGTGCCTTAAGCCAAATCAAATGTTGGTTTATTACCCACAAGCTTTATGCCATCATTACTCTTGCATATTTTGTAGGTGGGACAGCATAGGAGATCAAAGCTGTAGACTTTAGCTAGGTTGGTGTATGTTTCTCTTTTGGTGGCCTGCTGAGTACCTTCCCATATTAAAGACACTAGAGCATAGGGTTGAAGGTTCTATGTGGGTACCAGATGTACCTCTTCATATTCAATGAATTGTATGAGTATGGTCTTCAGCAATGGGGTCTTACTGTCAGTTTGTGGAAAACAAACTATTATCTTGATAACAGCCTGTGTTGTTTGTGTGTTTCCATCTGGACTCTATCTGTCTCCCAAACTTTTGAAGATTTTCATTAGGATCACTATCCTCAGTTTCCATACCACCCTTGAAATACCCCTCAGTTTTTCCCACATTTCCTCCACCCACCACATCAGATCCTCCACTTCTCCCAGTTTCTCCTGCCCCCAGTCTATCCATAAACTATTTTCCCTTTGCAGGAAGGTATATAATTGTCCCTAGTCCCTTCCTCTGTACCTATCCTCTCTGGGTCTATGTTTTGTAGCTTGGTTACCATTTACTTACTGGGTCATGTGACTGTATACCATATCTTTCCGGGTCTGGGTTATCGCACTAGGGATGATTTTTTTCCCTAGCTCTCCCTGCCTGGAAATTTCATGATTTCATTTTTTAAACAGCTGAATAATATTTCATTGTGTAAATGTACCACATTGTTTTTTATTCCGTTGAGGGATAACTACTTGTTTCCAATTTCTGACAATTATGAATAGAGTAGCAAAGAACAAGGTTGAGCAAGTGTCTTTGTGGTAGCGTGGAGCATCCTTTAGATATATGCCCAAGTATAGTATAGCTAGATCTTGAGGTAGATTGAATTCCAGCTCTCTGAACCACTACACTGATTTTCATAGAGGCTATACAAGTTTTTACTCCTACATTGCCAGGATGTAGGAGCTGTCACTTGTATCATTGATCTTAGGCACTCTGACAGGTGTAAGATGGAATTCCAAAGTAGTTTTGATTTTCATTTCTCTGATGGCTAAAGAGCATAAATGTTTCTCAGCCATTTGCATTTCTTCTATAGATAATTCTGTTTAGATCTATATCCCACTTTTAAAAAGGATTATTTAGTTATTTAATTTCTTTATATATTTTAGGTATTACTGACTATCAGATGTGGCATGGGTAAGAATCTTTTTCCATTTCTGTAGGCTGCTTCTTTGTCCAAATGATAGTGTCTGTCTTAGTGTTTTATTGCTATGAACAGACACTATGACCAAGGCAACTCTTATAAAGGACATTTAATTGGGGCTGTCTAACAGGTTCAGAGGTCCAGTCCATTATCATCAAGGCATGGCAGCATCCAGGCAGGCATGATCTGGGAGGAGCTGACAGTTCTACATTTTGTTCTGAAGGCAAACAGGAGAAGACTGGCTCCCAAGTGGCTAGATGAAGGGTCTTCAAGCCTACCTCCACAGTGACACCTCCTCCAACAAAGCCACACCTACTCCAACAAGGCAATACCTCATAATAGTGCCACTCCCTAGGCCAAACATATTTAAACCACCACAATGCCCTTTGTTATAAGAAGCATTTTAGTTTCATGAGGTCTCGTTTATCCTTTTATTAGTTGTTCTTAGTGGCTCATGCTAATGATGTTCTGTTCAGAGGCTTTTTCTTTTTTTTTAAATGTTGAGGTCTTTAATCCACTTGGAATTGATTTTGTGCAGGGTGATAAGTATGGATCTATTTTCATTCTTCTACATGTAGCCATCCAGTTTCACCAGAACCATTTGTTGAAGATGCTGTCCTTCATCCAGTGTGTATTTCTGGCTTCTTTATCAAAAATCAGGTGTCCAGAGGTGTGTAAATTTACATCCGTGTTGTCAGTTCTATTTTATTGATCAACATGTCTGTTTTTTATGCTAATACCAAAGCTTTCTTGCTATAGCTTTATACAACTTTAAGATGAGGAATGGTGATGCCTCCAGCAATTCTTTTATTATTCAGGATTGTTTTAACTGCCCTGGTTGTTTTGTGTTTCCATATGAAGCTAAGAATGATCTTTTTAAGATAATTCTGAATTGTGAAGAATTATGTTAGAATTTTGATGGATATTTTATTGGATCTGTAGATTACTTTTGGTAGGTTGGCTATTTTTACTATGTTAATCTTAACCAATCCATGAGCATGGGAGGTCATTTCATCTTCTGATATCTTGTTTAATTTCTTTCTTGAAAGATTTGAAGTTTTCATCATTCAAGTCTTCCACTTGTTTGCTTAGAGTTACCTCATAATGTATTATTTGAGGTTATTGTAAAAGATAGGTTTCCCTGATTTCTGCCTCAGTCCATTTGTCATTTTTAAGTTGGAGAGGGGACATTGACTTTTTTGTGAGCTAATTTTGTATCCAGCCACTTTGCTGAAAATGTCTATCAGCTGTAGAAGTTCCTCAGTGGAATTTTTAAGATCATTTATGTATACTAATTATCATCTGCAAATAAAGATACTTTGACTTCTTTCTTTTTAATTTGTATTCCCTTGATTTTCTTCACTTAGTTCTCTAGTTAAGACTTCAGGTAGTGTATTGAATAAATGTGGAGAAAGTAGACAACCTTGTCTTATTCCTGATCTTAGAGGAATTGCTTTGAGTTTTTTTCCATTTATATTGATGTTGGCTATGGGCTTGCTGTAAACTGGCTTTGTTATGTTCAGATATGTCCCTTATATTTCTAATCTATTTTTAAGATTTTTATCATGAAGGGATGTTGAATTTATCAAAAGCCTTTTCTGCATCTAATAAGATGACCAGATGATTTTTGTCATTTAGTTTTTTTATATGGTGGATTACATTTATTGATTTTCATACACTGAACCATCCCTTCATCTCTGGGATGAAGCCTCCACATCTTTTTTATGTGTTCTTGGATTCATGTTCCCAGTATTTTATTGAGTATTCTTGCATCTATGTCATAAGAGAAATTGGTCTATAAATTTTTTAAGTCTTTATGTGATTTAGGTATCAGGGTAACTGAACTCACAAAATTAATTTGGCAAATTTTCTTCTGTGTCTGTTTTTTGGAATAATTTGAGGAGTAGTGGCATTAAGTCTTTGAAAATCTGGTAGAATTCTGTGCTAGAAGCATCTGGTCCTGGAATTGCAACTGTAGTTTTTGGCTACTTTATTGGGTTCTTTTATCTACCACCCTTCTCCATCCTAATCCTTTCCATTGCCTCTTCTCTCTCAGGGCTCTAGCCTTTTCATACCTTCCCAAGAGTTCCTGTAGTACCAAGGAAGTGTTTGTGAATCCCGAAAGACCACTCAGGAGCTGATCCAATGCAATCACACCAGGGTCTTTATTCATAAGCTTCAACCTGGGGCTTAACTCACCTGCCAACCCACAAGAGGGTTCTGGTGGATAAAAGCCCGAACACTTTTCTGGACAAGGTTTTATAGGAAATGACAATCGAGTGGTGAGCGTTTCTACCCTGGCAAGCATCTAAATGGGGTGTTACTGTGTGGTCTTTAGCATAATTGGCTGGTATTGGGAGCCAAACCATAAACTTAACTTCTGCTTTCCTCCTAACTGGTAGTTGTTAGGCAGTGCTGGGTTTGTAACCTGGAGGTGCAGATTTGTTGGGGATTATTCTGGAAACTGGTGTAGTCACTGGATTTGTTGGGGGAGAATAACCTGGAGATACAGGTCTTGTTATGGGTAGCCTGGAAACTGGAGCTAGGCTCAGGATTTGTTGGAGTAACCTGGAAACTGGAACTAGGTACGGGCCTATTAGTTTACTTGAGTTTTAACTTAAGACAGGTTTTCTAAGATGGAGTTTGAACCCCCAAAATTTGGTCTCTCATCCCTAGAATTCTAAACATAAATTATCTGTACTTGGCAGAATCATGCCCCTGCCAAAGCATGAGACATATCATAGTTAGCTGCTGTGGACAATCTGAAGCAGATCCATATCCCACACTTGAGCTTAAAACAAAAACATATTCACATAACTGGATTTTTAAAGAAAACAAAAATTGTCACTACATTTCCCCCTTTCTGTTTTATGTCATTATTTGTACTGTGTTTAGTGAGAAATTATAAACAGAGACATTATAATGAAACAAATACTTTTTGAATTAGTAGCTTTTTCTATAATCTAGTGATTTTTGGCTGTTCTTGTCCGAAATGATTTGTATTTTTTGCTGCAGAGCTTCAAGCTGTTGCAGAATATTTGATCATATTATGAACCCTGAGATTGTGTGTTTACTGGAAAAACCTGTTTGTCATGTGGGTCAGCCTTAGCACATACCTTTAATCCTTCTGGCTGGAATACAAACATGCCCATAGTATACACCTTTAATCCCAAACAATGAAGGTAAAGTTAGTTTGTAGAAAGAAGCACTCATGTTTGAGAGTGATATCTAGTTGTGTGGCAGACAAACTGACATATCAGAGAAAATTCTGACAGAATAGGATACGCCCAACTCTCATAAGAACAGAGAGAAAAAGGTAACTTAAGAGAGAGCAATGCAGAAAAGGAGAGAGGGCAGTTTTACTGAGACACTTGTATAGAGACAGAATGTAGTGAGAGAACAAGCAAGACACAGGTAAGGACAACAAGCCAGAGAATAAGAAAGATCCAGGTTCCCTTCCGCCCCTGCCTGGTCCTTTGGGCTGGGGCAGACACAGAGTTGGTCTGCTCCTGTGGAGATACTGAATCCTGAGCCATCATAGAGGAACCACTGCACCCAGAGAAGAAGGATTTCCAGATCCAAGAGGTGGCCTGAGTCCCAGGAGTTCTTCCACCCAGGAGATTAGGATCATAAGACCACAGAGACATATGGACCCTGAGGAGCTCTGCAACAAGGAAGATAACTGGAAATACAGACTTCAGTCTTACACAGTGAGGGCAGGTAGCACTAGAGTTAACCAGATGGTGAAAGGCAAGCGCAAGAACATAAGCAACAGAAACCAAAGTTTCTTGGCATCATCAGTACCCAGTTCTCCCAATATAGCAAGCCCTGGACACCCCATGACACCGGAAAAGCAGGATTCAGAATTAAAATCACTTCTCATGATGATGATAGAGGATTATAAGGACATAAGTAACTTCCTTAAAGAAATACAGGAGAGTACAAGTAAACAGATAGAAGCCCTTAAAGAGGAAACACAAAAATCCCTTAAAGAAATGCAGGAAAACACAAGGAATTAAACAAAAACATTCAGGATCTGAAAATGGAAATAGAAACAATAAAGAAAGCTCAAAGGGAGACAACCATGGAGATAGAAAACCTAAGAAAGAGATCAGGAGTCATAGACGCAAGCATCACCAACCGAATACAAGAGATAGAAGAGAGAATCTCAAATGCAGAAGATACGGTGGAAAATATTGACACAGTTGTCAAAGAAAATGCAAAATGCAAAAGAGTCCTAACTCAAAACATCCAGGAAATCCAGGACACAATGAGAAGACCAAACCTAAGGATAATAGGTATAGATGAGAATGACGAGTCCCAACTTAAAGGGACAGTAAATATCTTCAACAAAATTATTGAGGAAAACTTCCCTAACCTAAAGAACAAGATGCCCATAAACATACAAGAAGCCTACAGAACACCAAATAGACTAGACCAGAAAAGAAATACCTCATGTCACATAATAATCAAAACATCAGATGTACAAAACAAAGAAAAAATACTAAAAGAAGTAAGGGAAAAAGGTCTAGTAACATATAAAGGCAGACCTATAAGAATTACACCAGACTTCTTACCACAGAGTATAAAAGCCAGAAGAGCCTGGACTGACATCATACAGACCCTAAGAGAACACAATTGCCAGCCCAGATTACCATACCCAGCAAAACTGTCAATCTCTATAGATGGTGAAACCAAGATATTCCATGACAAAACCAAATTTGCACAATATCTTCCCACAAACCCAGCACTTCGAAGGATAATTGATGGAAAACGCCAACACAAGGAGGGAAACTACAACCTAGAAAAAGCAAGGAAGTAATCTTCCAACAACCCCAAAAGAAGATAACTATATAAACATAATTCTACCTCTAATAAAAAAAATAAGAGGAAGCCACAATCATTTTTCCTTAATATCTCTTAACATCAATGGTCTCAATTCCCCAATAAAAAGATGCAGACTATCAGACTGGATACACAAACAAGACCCAGAATTTTGCTGCATACAGGAAACGCACCTCAGTGACAAAGACAGACACTACCTCAGAATAAAAGGGTGGAAAACAATTTTTCAAGCCAATGGTCCCAAGAAACAAGCTGGAGTAGCCATTCTAATATCAAATAATATCAACTTTCATCCAAAATTAATCAAAAAAGATAAGGAAGGACACTTCATACTCATCAAAGGAAATATCTACCAAGGTGAACTCTCAATTCTGAACATCTATGCTCCAAATGCAAGGGCACCTATATACATAAAAGAAACTTTACTAAACCCCAAAACACACATTATACCTCACACAATAATAGTGGGGGATTTCAACACCCCACTCTCAGCAATAGACAGATCATGGAAACAGAAACTAAACCGAGACACTTTGACATTAACAGAAGTTATGAACCAAATGGACTTAACAGACATCTATAGAACACTTCATCCTAAAACAAAAGAATATACCTTTTTCTCAGCACCTCATGGTACCTTCTCCAAAGTAATTGGTCACAAAACAGGCCTCTACAGATACAAAAAAATTGAAATGATCCCTTGCATCTTATCAGATCACCACGGACTAAGACTGGCCTTTAAAAATGACAAAACCATTGGAAATTCCACAGGCACATGGAAACTGAACAACTCTCTACTCAAAAATGACTTGATCAAGGAAGAAATGAGGAAAGAAATTAAAGACTTTTTAGAATTTAATGAAAATGAGGACACATCATACCAAAACTTGTGGGACTCCATGAAGGCAGTGCTAAGAGGAAAACTTATAGCTCTACGTGCCTAAAAAAAGAAATTGGGGACAGCACACACTAACAACTTGACTGCACAACTAAAAGCTCTAGAACAAAAAGAAGCAAATATACCCAGGAGGAGTAGAAGGCAGGAAATAATCAAACTTAGGGCTGAAATCAACCAAATAGAAACAGAAAGAACAATACAAAATATCAACAAAACCAGGAGCTGGTTCTTTGAGAAAATCAACAAGATAGATAAACCGTTAGCTAGATTAACCAGAGGACACAGAGACAGTATCCAAATTAATAAAATCAGAACTGAAAAGGGAGACATAACAACAGAAACTGAAGAAATTCAAAAAATCATCAGATCCTACTACAAAGGCCTATACTCAACAAAACTGGAAAACCTGGATGAAATGGACAACTTCCCAGACAGATACCAGGTACCAAAGTTAAATCAGGAGCAGATAAACCTTCTAAATAGTCCCATAACCCCTCTGGAAATAGCA
Source organism: Grammomys surdaster (assembly GCF_004785775.1). NCBI lineage: Eukaryota > Metazoa > Chordata > Mammalia > Rodentia > Muridae > Grammomys > Grammomys surdaster. The sequence goes on along the minus strand of NW_021604671.1, from coordinate 2,063,528 downwards.
GTAGTCATTAAAAGTCTCCCCACTAAAAAAAGCCCAGGACCAGTTGGTTTTAGTGCTGAATTTTATCAGACCTTCAAGGAAGACCTATTACCTATTCTCTTCAAACTATTCCACAAAATAGAGACAGAAGGAACACTACCCAATTCGTTCTATGAAGCTACAATTACACTCATACCCAAACCCCACAAAGACCCGACAAAGAAAGAGAACTTCAGACCAATCTCCCTTATGAACATCGATGCAAAAATACTCAATAAAATTCTAGCAAACTGAATCCAAGAACACATCAAAACAATCATCCATCATGATCAAGTAGGTTTTATCCCAGGAATGCAGGGATGGTTCAATATTCGGAAATCCATCAATGTAATCCACTATATAAACAAACTCAAAGAAAAAAAACACTAGATGCTGAGAAAGCATTTGACAAAAATCAACATCCCTTCATGATAAAAGTCTTGGAAAGATCAGGAATTCAAGGCCCCTACCTAAACATAGTAAAAGAAATTTACAGCAAACAAGTAGCCAGCATCAAACTAAATGGAGAGAAACTTGAAGCAATCCCACTAAGATCAGGGACTAGACAAGGCTGCCCACTCTCCCCCTACCTATTCAATATAGTACTGGAAGTCCTACCCAGGGCAATTAGACAACAAAAAGAAGTCAAATGGATACAAATAGGAAAGGAAGAAGTCAAAATATTACTATTTGCAGATGATATCATAGCATACTTAAGTGACCCCAAAATTTCCACCAGAGAACTCCTAAACCTGATAAACAACTTCAGTAAAGTGGCTGGTTATAAAATCAACTCAAACAAATCAGTAGCCTTCCTGTACATGAAAGATAAACAGACTGAAAAAGAAATTAGGGAAATGACACCCTTCACAATAGTTGCAAATAATATAAAATATCTTGGTGTGAATCTAACCAAGCAAGTGAAATACCTGTATGACAATAACCACAAGTCCCTGAAGAAAGAAATCGAAGAAGATCTCAGAAGATGGAAAGATCTCCCATGCTCATGGATTGGCAGGATTAATATAATAAAAATGGCCATCTTGCCAAAAGCAATCTACAGATTCAATGGAATTCCCATTAAAATCCCAACTCAATTCTTCTCAGAGTTAGAAAAGGAAATTCTCAAATTCATATGGAATAACAAAAAACCCAGGATAGCGAAAACTATTCTCAACAATAAAAAAACTTCTGGAGGAATCACCATCCCTGACCTCAAGCTGTACTACAGAGCAATAGTGATAAAAACTACCTGGTATTGGTACAGAGACAGGCAGGAAGATCAATGGAATAGAATTGAAGACCCAGAAATGAACACACACTCTTATGGTCACTTGATCTTTGACAAAGGAGCTAAAACTGTCCAGTGGAAAAAGGACAGCATTTTCAACAAATGGTGCTGGTTCAACTGGAGGATAACATGTAGAAGAATGAAAATTGATCCATTCTCATCTCCTTGTACAAAGCTCAAGTCTAAGTGGATAAAGGACCTCCACATAAAACCAGATACACTGAAACTAATAGAAGAGAAGGTGGGGTAGAGCCTCGAATACTTGGGCACAAGGAAAAAGTTCCTGAAGAGAACACCAATGGCACATGCTCTAAGATCAAGAATTGACAAATGGGACTTCATAAGATTGCAAAGTTTCTGTAAGGCAAAGGACACTGTCAATAGGACAAATCCACAACCAACAAATTGGGAAAAGATCTTTACCAATCCTACATCTGATAGAGGGCTAATATCCAATATATACAAAGAACTGTAGAAATTAGACTCCAGACAACCAAATTACCCTATTAAAAAATGGGGTATAGAGCTTAACAAAGAATTTTCAACGGAGGAAACTTGAATGGCCAAGAAGCACCTAAAGAAATGTTCAGTATCCTTAGTAATTAGGGAAATGCAAACCAAACCAACCCTGAGATTCCATCTCACACCAGTCAGAATGGCTAAGATTAAAAACTCAGGAGATAGTAGATGCTGGGGAGGGTGTGGAGAAAGAGGAACACTCCTCCATTGTTGGTGGGACTGCAAGATGGTGGAACCACTTTGGAAATCAGTGTGGCGGTTCCTCAGAAAATTGGACATAACATTACCTGAGGATCCAGCTATACCACTCCTAGGCATATACCCAGAAGATGCTCAAACATATAACAAGGACATATGCTCAACTATGTTCATAGCAACCTTATTTATAATAGCCAGGAGCTGGAAAGAACCCAGATGTCCTTCAACTGAGGAATGGATTCAAAAAATGTGGTATATTTACACAATGGAGTATTACTCAGCTATTAAAAACAATGAATTCGAGAGGTTCCTATGTAAATGGATGGAACTAGAAATTATCATCCTGAGTGAAGTAAGCCAATCACAAAAGAACACACACGGTATTCACTCACTGATTATTGGATATTAGCCCAGAACCTTGAAATGCCCAAGATGCAACTCACAGGCCACATGATGCTCATTAAGAAGTAAGACTAAGTGGGGGTGATTCGGTCCTTCTTAGAAGGAGCAACAAAATACTCAAGGGAGCAAATATGGAGACAAAGTGAGGGACAGAAACTGAAGGAAGAGCCGTCTGAAGACCATTCCACCTGAGTATCCATTCCATGTGCAGTCACCAAAGGTAGATGCTGATGTGGAAGTCAGGAAGTGCGTGCTGATAAGAGCCTGATATGGATGTCTCCTCAGAGGTCTTCAACAGTCTGACATATTCAGAGGCAGATGCTCACAACTAGCTATTGAACTGATAATGGGGTTCCCAATGGAGGAGTTAGAGTGAAGGCCATTGGAGGTGTAAGGGTTTGTGGCCCCATGAGAACAGCAACAATACCAACCAACCACAGCTCCCAGGGTCTAAACCACCAGCCTGGGAGCACTTAGGGATGGATCCAGGGCTTCAGCTGAATATGTAAGAGTGGAGGGCCCTGCTGGACATAGGTGGAAGAAGAGATCCTTGACCTCATGAAGGCTGGACGCCCCAGGGGGTGGGGAATTTTGAGGGTGGGGTTGTGGGAGTTGAGGGGGTAGGTAGAGGTTACATCTGCAGAGAAGAAGGAGGAGGGCTTAGGAGATAGGTGGTTCCTGGTTGGGTGGGGGATGGGGTAAGGGGACAACATATGAAATGTAAATAAAACATCCAATTAAAAAAAAGAAAAAAAAGTAAGAGCCAGAAGATTAGAACCATATTGCCAAAGTATGTAAGTATGAGGCCAAGCAGAGTAATTTAGGGGAAGCCGAGAGAAGCCAGATTAAACCATTCAACTTGCAGAGGAGTTTGAGCTGTAACAGCTGACTTAACCAGCCAGCCAGAGGTCAGGAAGACTTAGGAAGGGATGAGCTTATTCAGCAGTCTTAGAGGCTGAAAACATTCTGTGCCTAGATAAGATTATATGGAGGCTAGAAGCATCCAGAAGTAGGCCTAGGTTAGCAGATGGAAGCTCTAAGCCTCTGAGATGAGAATTACATCAGGTGAATAAAAGTCACTTTTATCTCAAGCTCTTTCATTTCCTGTTGGCAAGAAATTGACTTGGATGTCCCTCTAAACCCATTGGTCTAACAATATCTCTTGCTACAGCATCTGCAAACTCTGGGAAGCCTAGATATTCTTTTTGGAAATGATGTGGTTAGAAAAGGCTTGTTCACCTCTCTGGCAGAAAGTACCAGATTTCTCAGTTAACATACTAGACATTTTCTCAGTTATCAAACTGTACATTTTGACATCTGAGGCTTTTAGCAGCCTGGCCAGAATTTCTTTGTGTATGGCCGAATTCACTGCAATTAAAACAGCAAGCATTTTGGTATCAAAGATCTTGTGCAAATACTGGGAACGCTAATGGTGGAAACCTTGTAACCTCAGGCTGCCCCTTGGGCAGTACAGCTGAGAGTCCAGATCTTTTGGGTTCAGACTCCATCTCAGATAACCTAACCTAAGATTGAACGACTTAACTAACAAACTGGCAGGTAGCACCACTTTCCTGGTTACTCCCCAATAAGCCAAAGTCTAGCACCATTTTCCAGATTACTCCTCAATAAATCTGCACCTCCAGGTTACAGGCCTGCTCCGGCACTTCACTTCCTAACAATAAGGAGGAAAACAGAAGTTAAGTTTATAGTTTGGCTCCCAATGCCAGCCAATTATGTTAAAAGCCATAATGTCCCCCAATCAGATGTGTACCTGGTTAGATATCCCCTTCTTGCCTCTATAAATATCCGCTTAAAATTAGACTCGGGGCTGTACCCTCCTGTTCTGAGATGGTGGAGTGGGCCAAGCTTGAATGTAGAGACCCTAGCGTGACTGCATTGGAATCGGTTCCTTGGTGGTCTTTTGGGATTCTCTAACACTTCTTGGCACAACACAGTTGGTTCAAGATGAACTCTTTCTCTCAAAACAGGCTGTTCCAGTTTTCTTTGAACCTGTCTCCCTGCATGCCCCCTATTCCTCCCTCCCACCCCTGGCTGCACTCCTGAAACTGAAAGTGGGTGGTGCCCGCCCGGCAGGGCCCTAGTTTGCTTTCTAGTCCAGTTTCCTTCCCTTTTCATCCTTCAGGAAGCTTGTGCTCTCAATCAGAGGGTCTGAGCCCCTTTGTTCTCCTTTTCCTGGGACTATTTGCTTTCCAAACCCTTCTCTTTCGTCTACTAGTCATCTCTCCAGCTGCACAGCCCACTGCGCAGCCTTAACACAAGAGAGCAGTGACCCTTCTGCTTTTCCCATTTCAGTCAGTTTTTGTTTCTCAAATTCCTTCATACCCATTTGCAGCTTTTGCAATTGCTCAGCCATTCTCCCAACATTTTTTTGTGACTGAGTATAAGAAGATGAAGTAGAAGAAGGAGAAGAAATAGAAAATTCCCTCTGGGAGCAAAGTGGGAGCAGTGTGTGCTGAAGCAGCAGCAGCCGTTTTGCTGACATCCTGAAACAGAATATTTATTCCGTCTCCCATTGCCACTTCTTCTATGGTATTAGAAATCAGGCTTCCCATTCTGATAAGCCCCTTATCTGGGGGCCACTTGTAAGTAAATTTTTTTGTTTTTGGCTACTTTATTGAGTTCTTTTACCTACCACCCTTCTTCACCCTAATCCCTTCCAACCCCCTCCCCCCAACACTAGGTAGGTGAGAGAGAGGGTTAGAGGAGAAAGAGAAGGTTAGAGGGGAAAGGGAGCATAGATATCTTTAGATTACTTCCTTCTTATCATTGTGATTAGGATGTTTCCAACCAGCAATCCAGCAACCAGCAACCAGAAACAAGAACAAAAGCAGCACGGGAGTAATAGCCTCCACAGCCTCTTCTCTCCTAGGGATCTAGCCTTTTCATACCCTCAAGAGTCTCCAGAATTCCAAATATAAGCTATCTTCAGTGGGTAGAACACTGACCCTGCCAGAGTGCCAGAAAAATCATAGTTAGCTCCCGTGGATAACCTGAAGCCGACCCATATCCTACAGTTGGGTTTAAAACAAAAACATATTCACATAAATGTGGGAAGCAGCTACACCGGTGCCTTTACAAGATGGCGCTTGGCAAAAGGCCAGCCAGGATGACTGGACACTGCTTGAGAGAAAAACAAGTCTATATATGGAAAGCTTGCGCTAAGAGGTGTGGTTGCTCGATCATCCCGCCTCACGTCATACCAAGTGACCAATTACCAGTGTTCTCATGGCAGTTACTGATAGGAGCGAGGCAAAGCTTTAAGGGGCTGCAGGTGGTGGTGTGGGTGGCTGCTGGCAGCACGAAAGCACGAAAGAAGCTTACAATACAAGGGTTGCTGAATAAACAGCTCTAAGAAGAACACTATTGTCGTTGCCTTATTCTGCTGGTCGGACGGTGGGGAGCGACACATAACTAGACTTTTAAAAATTTAATTAATTTTTTTATGTATTCACTTTATATCCTACTCACTGCTCACTTCCCCTTCTCCCCTCAGTGGGTTGCCCCCCAGTATCCCCCCCACCCCCCTTTCAAGACTTCAAGTCTCTGTGAGGCCAGGCACATCCTCTACCACTGGGGCCAGACAAGGCAATCCAGCTAGAACACATCCCACATTTAGGCAACAGCTTTTGGGATAGACCTGCTCCAGTTGTTCAGGACCCACATAAAGGCCAAGCTGTGCATTTGTTACCTTATGTGCCGGGAGGCAAGGTCCAGCCTGTGTACATAACTGGATTTTTAAAGAGATTGAAATTCTCACTACAGTGGACATTTTTGTTTGTGAGACTTTTATTTTTTTGGGGGGGGGGTTTGGTTTTTCGAGGCAGGGTTTCTCTGTGTAGCCCTGGCTGTCCTGGAACTCACTCTGTAGACCAGGCTAGCCTCGAACTCTAGAACTCAGAAATCCGCCTGCTTCTGCCTCCCAAGTGTTGGGATTAAAGGCATGCGCCACCACTGCCCAGCCGTTTGTGAGACTTTTAATGACTGCTATTTCACTAGGGGTTATGTGTCTGTTTAAACTGTTTATCTGATCTTGATTTAAGTTTGTAAGTGGTACATAACGAGAAAATGATCCATCACATTTATATTTTCCAATGTGTTGGAGTATAGATTTTTAACATCCTATATTCAAAAAGATTTCTTTGCCATGTTCAATGGGAAAAAAAAACCCTTATCTTTAGTGTTTTTCATTGGTTTCCTATGTTTTCATCTTTATTTTTTAGTACAAATATACTAAAATACTCTGATATATACATATAAATATACATATATAGTGAGTAGCTTTTTAATTTTGCCCTCTCCTTTATTTCTGGAGCTACCGCTCTAGCTTTGTGAATGTCTTAGACATATATTCTTCCCCCTAAAATTTGAACCTTTCTTCTTTTTTGAGACAAGGTCTTACTATGTAGTTCTGGCTGGCCTAGAAGTTTTTCTATAGATAAGGTTGGCTTCAAACTCACAGAAATTCCTGTGCCTCAGATGTTCCTCACCATGCCCAGCTCTGAACTTTTCAGTTTTTATTCTCACCATGGATCACTGGATCTCACCAGTGGAGTGTATATGTTTTAAAATCCATCTTCTTTTTCTGTCAGCATGTTGTCAATGCCATATTTTGTAAGAAGCAGTATGGTGTGGTGGGAGGGGGTACCTTAGTGTGACCATGCTGAGGCATCCCTTCTCCCTGAGGTACCAGCCATAGAATGAAGTTTATTTGGAGACATGGGAAGGGGGCTTGAGAAGGGATTAGAGACTGTGATGGGGTGGGAAGGGGGAGAGAGAGAGAGAGAGAGAGAGAGAGAGAGAGAGAGAGAGAGAAAGAGAGAGAGAGAGAGAAAGAGAAAGAAAGAGAGAGAGAGAGAGATCAGAGAGAGCAAAGAGACTAAACAGCCCTTTCTATAGCAAGTCAGGCCTACCTGGCTATTCCTAGGTAATTGTTGGGCAGAGCCTAGAAGGAATGCTAACATGTTAACAGTTGATAATATTTCTGAAACTAATACATATTTTTATAACTAAGTTTTGTCTTCTATAGAAGGACATTAATTAGTGCTTATGAAGCTTTTGTTTTTTCATGTTCAACACAGAGGTGCTGTGTGACAAATCATTCATAATTTATCTTAAAGCACTCTCTATTTGCTAGAATATCAGTGCTGTCATAAAACCAATATGTTTAAAAACTTAAAATTATTAAAATTACTTAGGTTCAGATCCTTTTAGTACACACAGCTTTTCTCATCAGTATCCAGTTCTACATCCAATAGATCGATTTTCATGTTAATGCATTTACTAGGTTTTTGAAACACTCATTGTCTCTGATGCTGTGAGACACTGCAGGCTTTGGGATATCATAATATGTTGATTCTTTGTCACAAGACTTTTGGATATTTGTGCTTTCTATGAGATTATAATTTTTCCCTTTTCTCCCTCCAAATTCTTTCATATAATCATTCCTTGCTCTGTTTCAAATTCACGGTCTATTTTTCATTAATCATAATTACATGTGTATATTATATGCTCACTCTGTATAATGCTACTTTTATCTTTATTTTCAGGGATGAATATATGGTAGTGAATAACTAACTGGTGTGCTCTTCCCTGAAGACACTCTCGTCTCCCACTCACAGCACTCTGTAGTTGCCTGTTCTAGCTTTAGGGCTGAGGCCTCTTGATCTTTCCCATTTTAGCATGTCTGCTGGTGTTGTTCTTATTCCTTATGCTTAGGCAGCTATGTTGGTGAGATTCTATGCATGAAGCTTCTGTTTGTCACAAGTTTTAGTTTCATTCTGCACAGCCTAGAGTTCTGAATTAGAAGTCGGTGCTGGTTGCCCTGGTGGAGATCATTTGAACTGTAGCTGAAAATCAGTACCTCTGTGCCAACATGCTCTAATTGTCCTAGAGATTAAAATTAACTCTGTCAAGGCACTTTTCCCCCTTCTTCTAACCTTTACACTTTAATTTTTCCTTGTTTAATGTTTTTGATATTGAGTAATTAAATCCACAAAAATGTAATATTTACATGTTCAGTTAAACTTGGATGTACTACACTTGGTGTATGTTTGTAAACCTAATTAAGTGCTTGAGTAGCACCTAATTGAGTAGCAGAGCAAATTCTATCTAATACTATGGAATTGGTTATTTCACTGGAAATGAAACAATTAAGTAATGTTTGTTTTGTATAAGCTGTGTTTATACCAGTGCAAGTAACATTTATGAATATTGGATGACAAACCATGTTATCTTTGTCAGCTGGGATCAGTTGAAGCCAGTGACTTAATTCCTTAATGTGACACTGATGCATTACTGGGTAACTAAGAGTGTGCTTATGCTTACAATCCACTCCCTTGTCTCATTTGTGAACTCTAAGAGCCAATCCTAAGGTTCTCCTTATGTGCTTCTACCACTCCTTGGCATACCACTTGCTTCACTATGTTCATAGCAGCCTTATTTATAATAGCCAGAAGCTGGAAACAACCCAGATGTCCCTCAATAGAGGAATGGATAGAGAAAATGTGGTATATATACACAATGGAGTACTACTGAGCCATTAAAAATGATGACTTCATGAAATTCACAGGCAAATGGATGGAACTAGAAAACATCATCCTGAGTCACAAAAGAACACACATGGTATGTACTCATTGATAAATGGATATTAGGAAAAAAGCTCCAAATACCCATGATACAACTTAGAAGGGGGAATAAAATAATCACGGTGTGTGTGTGTGTGTGTGTGTGTGTGTGTGTGTGTGTGTAATGGTGGGAGGGACTTAGGAGGAGGAGAGGAAAAAAGCCTGGTCAGGATCAGGTGTGAGAGGAGAAGGGGGAGATGTACAGAGGGTCAAGAAATTGAACAGAGGTGTGTGGCAATGGGGGATGGGGAACTGGGGGCAGCCACCAGAAAGTCCCAGATGCCAGGAAAGCAAGAGGCTCCCAGGACCCTACATGGATGACATTAGCCAAAATACCCAACAAAGGAGAAAGATAACCAGGAGAGACCATATCCAGAGGTTAGGCACAGCTGCCGGCTGAGGGATGGGGCCACCCACCCATCTCAAAAATTTTACCCCAGTATTGCATCTCTCTAAATTAATACAGAGACAAAAAGTAGAGCAGAGACTGAAGGAAAGGTGATCTAGAGACTGCCCCACCTGGGGCATCCATCCATCCCATATGCAGCCACCATACCCAGTCAGTACTGCTGATGCCAAGAAGTGCTTGCTGTCAGGAGCCTGATATGCCTGATATGGATGTCTCCTGAGAGGCTCTGCCAGAACCTTACAGATACAGATGCTTGCAGCCAACTATTGGACTGAGCATGGGGATCCCAATGCAGGAATTAGGGGAAGAACTGGAAGAGCCGAAGGGGTTTGCAACTCCATAGGAAATACAATAATATTAACCAACCGGACCCTCCCCTAGCTCCCAGGGACTAAACTACCAACCAAAGAATACACTTGGAGGGACCCATGGCTCCAGCTGCATGTGTAGCAGAGGATGGTTTTATCTGGCATCAATGGGAGAGGAGGCTCTTGGTCCTGTGAAGGCTCGATGCCCCAGTGTAGGGCAATGCTAGGGCGGTGAGGCAGGAGTGTGTGAGTGGGGGAGCACCCTCATAGAAACATGGGGGAGGGGAGATGGGATAAAGAATTTTTGGAGGAAAAACTGGGAAGGGGGATAATATTTGAAACATACATAAAATAACCAATTAAAAAAATAAATATGCCATCCCTTTCAAGTGTTACACAATAAACATATAACTTTTATGATCACAAGATGACAAAAAACCCTCTATATCTTTACTGTGCTTATAAATTTTACATTTAACAATCAGATCATGGGTATAGAAGAGTAATTAAGATCAAAGTTATACACTAGCTTACTTTTATAAAAGCTGATTACACTGGAAGTCCAAGGAAAGCAAGCTTGATTGTTATATTGTTATCTTTTTTTTTTTTTGTTATATTGTTATCTTAAAGGCAAGTTAAACAAACAGCTTAAGAACACAGTAGGATAATAATCTTAGATATATTATTAACTCTGGCTATAAGGTCCAGGAAAATTTCCAATCTCTTAGAAACTAAGAGATGTTTTCATAAATATTGCATGATCACATATACTTGTTCTAGATATTTGTCATTACATGTACAGGAGCAGGATCCCACGATTGTAGATCATGCTGCTTCATTGCAAACTCAGGAATGATAGACTTGAAATCCCCTGGGGAGAGGATGGCTCAGCAGTTAAGAGAACTTGATGTTTTTCCAGAGTAACCAAGCTGGGGTCCCAGCACTTTTTTCAGGATGGCACAACCACCTGTAACTCCAGGTTGGCACTGTATGTATATATACACATAAATGAAAATAAAACATTTGCCATAAAAAGTCTTTAGGATAAGAATTTAGCATTACACAAGTAGGGTCTGAGTAGCTTCATCTAGTTTAGACTGGTTCTTTCTGGTCCTTTTTGGAGAGCCTATTTGAAGTAACTAATGTTGAAGTTAGCAGCGTCTTACCTCCCAAGCAAGAATGTTTAATTCTATCAGTTCCTGTGGAACAGTGGATTCATTTCTATGTTTCCAAGTCATTTCATGAATATGCATCTAACCAGCAGAAACAGGCCCCTAATATTTTAGGTTAGCTCAAGTCTTTAAGAATCATAAAACAGGTTGAATGTCTGAGGCCAACCTCTGTGAGTAAACCATAAACATACAACAATCCAACCACAGACTTTGCTGTGGCAAGACTTTTTGTTTGTTTGTTTATCTGTAAATTTAGATTTTATGTTTAAGTATTTTTTTTAATCTTTGAGAATTTGATATATGGAGACAATATATTTTGATCATATTTGCAAAGTTTCAAACCTGGAACAAATTGCTGAGGTTATTATTTAACATATCAAAGCGGACCCAGCCACCAATCTCTCCTGGGATCCATCAGTCCCTGCCTGTTACAGGGACCTTCTGACTGGCGTACCCCTAGGACTGGCTTGCTTTGTGTGTCAACTTGACACAAGCTGGAGTTACCACAGAAAAAGGAGCCTACCTTGGGGAAATGCCTCCATGAGATACAGCTGTAAGGCATTTTCTCAATTAGGGATCAGGAGTGAGAGCCCATTGTGGGTGGTGCCATCCCTGGGCTGGTAATCTTGGGTTCTATAAGAAAGCAAGCTGAGCAAGACAGGGGAAGCAAGCCAGCAAGTAACATCCCTCCATGGCCTCTGCATCAGCTCCTGCTTCATTCCTGACTTCCTTTGGTGATGAGCAGCAATGTGGAAGTGTAAGCTGAAAAAATCCTTTTCTCCCAAACTTGCTTCTTGGTAATGATGTTTGTGCAGAAATAGAAACCCTGACTAAGACACCCAAACTCCTATCCTTAACCCTCTAGCACAGAGGCTGGACTGCCTTTCCCTGTATTATAATCCAACCATTTTGGTTACCTGCCCTATTTGTACCTTTGGGCCTCCTGGCTGGTACACCTGGTCCTCTTTCTCCTCTCTATTTTCTCCTTCTCCTAATATGACACAGCTCCTTCTGCTCATGTCCACTTTGAACGATTGCAGATGTGTCTGCTTCTGTCTATGCTTTCCCACCTATCTTTAATAACCTTTTCCCTTCACCATACCTAGGAGCAGTCATGTTCCATTTCTTTTCCTTCCTTATTTATTTTTTTATTCATATGGTACTGAATTGTTCTTTAACAAAATAGATATAATAGATATATATTTAAGTATTTAAATAGTAACCAGGTGGCTCTCCTCCATCTTGGCAGGTAATCTCATCAAGATTAAAGCAGTCACAAAAACCAGTCCAATTAATGCTACCCATATACACACAATATGGAGCTATATACTGGAATATGGTCCATCATACCTGGGCTACATCTTAAACAAAACTGACTTTCCTCTAGTGGCCATCATCTAGTGCCTCTATCTGCTCAGCTATGGGTGGGTACTTATGTGCCCCCATCAGTGCTAGAATGTTGATTGGCTTGGTTTTGTACAGACGTCCACAGCTGCTGTGAGTAACTGTCTGGTTATATCCAGAAGCCACTGTTTTGCCCCAGAGCTTTCCAATTTCTGCCTCTTACAAATTTCTGCTCTTTTTTTCTTTTTTTCAAAGGTTTTTACTTATTTATTATATGTAAGTACGCTATAGCTGTCTTCAGACACCCTAAGAAGGCATCAGATCTCATAGATGGTTGTGAGCCACCATGTGGTTGCTGGGATCCGAACTCATGACCTTCGGAAGAGCAGTCAGTGCTCTCAACTGCTGAGCCTTTGCTCTAGCCCCAAATTCCTGCTTTATAGTTGGACTCTAATCAGAACCTAACTTCCCACTCCCTGTTTCCTTGAAATCTAGTATTTTATGTGATTTTTGAAGTAATTGGACATCAGCCATCTCCATGATATTTTTGTCCTGGATTAGGTGACATATGCCTTCCTTACTAGGAGACATTTCCCCCACTTTGTATCTTAAAATCCTTTTGTGTTTCTGACCACCAGTCTCAACTGGAAAAAAAAAAGTATAGAACTTGGTATTTGGAAGCTGGACAGATGGTTGAGTAGATAAAGTACTTTCTGTGCAGAAGGGCTTGAGTTTCTGTTTCCAACATCTATGTAGAAACTGTGCACTACTTGGCCTATGTAATCCCAGGAGCTTTGGGAGGAAGGCAGGAATGACAAGAGGAGTGGTTGGTTTCTAAACTTCTGGCCCAGCTAGTTGAAGCAGTGAGCCTCATGTTAAATAGAGAGACCCTGTCTTAAAAATAACCCAGTGATCATTACATTTCAATAAATGGTGTAAAAATAAGATGGATAGGGATAGATCAAGACACTTTAAGTCAACCTCTGGCCTTTGGACACGTACTCCACATACAGACAAAAATTTAGGCATTTTATTGTTTCCTGTTGAAGGCATAATAGGTTCTCTAAAGTCTGACAGGAAACACAAGAAAAGCCAGTTTTTAAAATGTCACCCATCATTTATAATGACATTTTCCTGAGTAAGGATTAACAGTTATTTTCCAGGAAGACAACTTCAGAATTTAAAATTTAAGAGAGAAACATTCACACAGGAGGAAAAGTGAGATCAAGCCTTGCTTCCTTGGCCCTACTGGGTCTTGTTGACTTTCCTATGTTAAAAGAAGCATGCAGTTGTCTTTCCATCCCCACATAGTACGTGGCTGTTGTAAATATCATATTATAGAGGGTCTCCAGTTAATATCATCTCCTTTTTTCCCTATATATATCCTTCTGAGTTATTGGTGTTAACTCTCATATACTTAAAATTTCAATAATTTTGTAACCTCCAGCTGTCAAATCTTGGAAAGCACAGTGCCAATTATTAGTGCTTTTGATCTGTGTGAAAATTACTTAAAATTTTCTCTGTTCTCATTATTTGCCTTTGATAATGGAAACTATTTGAGACTAAAATTTGAAATCATTATTAGTAGGTGGCAAAGTTGCTTGAACTCTGCGATCTAATCTTTTGCTTGAAATTTCTCTCATTTTGCTGCATAGGATGTTCTGTTCTAATTAAGAGGTCTTCTTTAACTTCATGAACCAGCTGCTCCTGGCAAAATCAATTGGAAAGACGAAAGGGCTCTGAATACTTTTGTGTTTCTTAACATTGTATGCAAATATTATAACAGGTGTACATTGTTTTCCAACACTTCAAAGAATGTTGATTATTCTTTCAAAAACAGGATAAAAGTGGGTATCAGGTCTCAAGCAGTGTCTACCCAGAGATGAGTTCAAGCTGGCCTATAGGAGATTTATGGCAGTTAGATCAAATCAGGGTTCCCCAGGAACTTGTAAAAATGATTTCCATTTGTTAAAAAGAGTCATTTCCTTTACCTCTGGCAGAAGGGATATATGGAACATACATGGACCCCTCTCAGCAGGTCAAAGCCCATGCAGACCTCCAGGCTCCTACAGTCCCTATTCACCAGTCCTTATTCCCTCCCCAGCTACTTATCCTTCATATAACCTGTCTCTCTCTATCTCTTACAGCAAGGATGGGGACAGCTACAAGGATGGGGACAGCTACTTCCATGATTCTCTCTGGCTCTCACAATTCCCTAGCTCTGGCCATGTCCAATCTACTTTTTTTTTTCTCTTTCTGGACTCTTCCAGATGCCTTTGTGTATTTTCTCTCCCTTATTCATAATAAAAACCTTTCCCCTAATATTGGAATGGTCTTCTTTGAGTTTTTTTTCTGTACCCTATCACATATAGTGAGGAGAAATATCTCTTCTTGGATGGAAGCAATAGCTATCCAAACTGTTGTGCTCTACAGTCATGTCTTGACTCTCAGGAAAAAGGAATGTCCAGTCCATTGGTCGAGTGAATCAGTGTACAAGGAGCACTGATAACAAGGTAACTTGTAGAACTAATAAGTTTGCAGTATAATACAAAGATGGAGGAGGAAGGGGACAGTCTATGGTATTGTTTCCTCAGAAGGTTCTTAAATTATATATCAAGATGTTAAATATAGAAAAAAGAGAAAAAGAACCATGGTTTGGATATTCAGTGAAAGGAAGTTGTCCTTTCACTGATGATGAAACCTCATCAGGAATGAGTTTTATTAGGAGAAAGGATTTGAGGGAACAAAACCTGAGAGGAAGGAGAGGCTTCTCTTGAAACCTTATAGAGGAGCTTCATTAAAAGGAAGAATAAAGCAATCCCCAAACTTCTACCAGAGAACTCTAGTAGCTGATAAACAACTTCAGCAAAGTGGCTGGATACAAAATTAACTCAAACAAATTAGTAGCCCGCGTTTATACAAATGATAAATGTGATGAGAAATTAGGGAAACAACACCCTTTACAATAGCCACAAAATGATATAAAATATCTTGGTGTAACTCTAACCAAGCAAGTGAAAGATATGTATGACAAGAACTTCAAGTCCCTGAAGAAAGAAATCAAAGAAGGCCTCAGAAGATGGAAAGATCTCCCATGCTCATGGATCAGTAGTATATTTAACATAGTGAAAATGGCTATCTTACCAAAGGCAATCTACAGATTTAATGCAATTCCCATCAAAGTTCCAACACATTTTTTTTTATAGACATTGAAAGAGCAATTCACAACTTCTTATGGAAAAACAAAAAACCCAAGATAGCCAAAACAATTCTGAACAACAAAAGAACTTCTAGAAGAATTACCATCCCTTATCTAAGGCTGTACTACAGAGCAATAGTGATAAAAACTGCAAGGTATTGATACAGAGACAGACAGGTCCATCAATGGAATAGAATCACAGACTCAGAAATAAACCCATACACTTCTGAACACTTGATCTTTGACAAAGAAGCCAAAAACATACAGTGGAAAAAAGAAAGTATCTTTGATGAATGTTGCTGGTCTAATTGGCTGTCTGTTTGTAGAAGAATGTAAATTGATCCATATTTATCACCTTGTACAAAACTCAAATCCAAGTGGATCAAGGACCTCAACATAAAACCAGATACATTGAATGTAAAAGAAGTGAAAGTGGGAAACAGTCTCAAATGCATTGGCACAGGAGACAATTTCCTGAACAGAACACCAATCTCTCAGGCTCTAAGATTAACAATTGATAAATGGGACCTCTTAAAACTGAGACGCTATTACAAGTCGAAGAACGCTGTCAATAGACAAAACAGCCACCTACCAATTGGAAAGAGATCTTCATTAATCCTACATCTTGTAGAGGGCTAATATCCAAAATATATAAAGAACCCAAGAAGTTAGTCTCCAAAAACCAAATAACCCAATTAAAAAATAAAGTACAGAGCTAAACAGAGAATTCTCAACAAAGAACTCTCAAATGGCTGAGAAACACTAAACATTCTTAGTCATCTGGGAAATGCAAATCAAAATCACCCTTTGATTCTACACTAAAGAGAATGGCTAAGATCAAGAACTCAAGTGACAGCACAAACTGTTGAGGATGTGGAGAAAGTGGAACATTCCTCAGTTACAGGTGGGATTGCAAACTTGTACAACTACTCTGGAGGTTCCTCAGAGAATTGGAAATAGTTCTACATGAAGACCCAACTATACTACTCCTAGGAATATACCCAAAAGATGCTCCACCATATCATAAGGACATGTGCTCCACTATGATCATAGTGGCCTTATTCATAATAGCCAGAAACTGGAAGCAATTCAGATAGATGACCCTCAACTGAAGAATAGATACAGAAAATGTGGTTCATTTACATAATGGAACACCATTCAGCTATTAAAAACAAGAATGGCATGAATTTTTCAAGCAAGTGGATAGAAGTAGAAAATATCTTGAGTGAGGTAACCCAGAAGTTGCCCAAAGGGAAATGTATGGTATGTACTCACTGATAAGTGGATATTATCCAAAAAGTACAGAATACTCATGATACACCCTACAGACCCTAAGACATTAAACAAAAAGAAAGACCCAAGTGAGGATGCTTCATTAGAAGGGGGAACAAAATAATCATGGAAGAAAGAGGGAGTGAGGGAGGGAACTGGCTGGGAAAGGGGAGGGGAAAAGGGGAGCAGGATCAGGTATGTTGGGAGACAGGAGAGAAGCCTGGAGGGCCAGAAGAATGAATGGAAATATGCAGCTGTAGGGTGTGGGGAACGGGGGTCTGTGGGGAAACCTCTAGAAAGTCTCAGGGACCTGGGATGTGAGGGGCTCCCAAGACTCATTTTGGATGACCTTAGCTGAAATGCCCAACAGTGGGGATATGGAAGCTAAAGAGACTACCTCCAGTAGTCAGGACGCCCATTGGAGGGATGGGGATACCAACCCACCTACAAAACTTTCGCTGGTATCTGGAATACTGAAACTACTTAAGGCCAAGACTAGAAAAGAGGAGAGACATAAATGAAGTCAAGAACTGAATGTAGACCTAACTCCCACACTAATGTAGTGATAATGTTGGGGCTATAGCTCAGTGGCAGAGCATTTGCCTAGCAGGCACAAGGCCCTAGGTTCAATCCCCAGTACTAGAACAAAGAAAAGAGAACAATGGTGGCAGTAGCCTGTGGGCTCCAGGCTTCCTTCCTGCACCTAGGACTCATTCCTTCCAGCTCTCAAAAACTGGCTTTACCTCTGTTATGGAGTACTGCATCTTTGCAGCTCCTAATAGAGTGGAAAAGAAGAAACCTGTCTGCCACAGTTGCCCATGGACTTTTGGGCTGATAGCATGTGTAATCACTTCTCTAATCATTGTTCTTGTGCTTATTATTTTGTGTCTAATCTTCTTTTAACTCTTTCTAGTTTTTCAAATGGAGTTTTAGAGGAACAGAAACAAGCATGTGTGTTCAGTTCATGGCCCAGCTGCATCTAAAAGGTGGAGTTTTTAATTAATATTGTCATGGTCGATTCAGGTAAGGAAAGGCCTAGCATAAATTTGGGAATGAGGAGGCATATGTATCAGAGTACATAGATGCAGAGTTGGAAAGGTGTCTAAGCCTACGCATTCTAACAATGCTTACCTTCTAGAGGTGGGATAATTAAAGTTAGCATGTCTTAAAAGACTGCAAGTAGATCGGAACTGTTACTAGATATGGGTATAGTAACTCTTTCCTGCAGTGTAGCAGGGGACATATCTTCTAGTTGACACATACCAGTGGCAGACATCTTATTTTATTGTGAACAGTTCTAGTTAGAAAGCTCTTTGCTTGGAGCCTATAGCAATTTCTTATGATTTTCAGTTTTGGGGCTTGAATCTATCTTTGGAATAAAACAGAAAAAGTTTCAATCTAATGTCTCTGCTTCCTTTTTAAACATTTATTATAAAGGTTTTTTTGGCATTTGAAATGTTTCTGTTTCAGTGCTAAAAAGTTTAGGTCATCCTTGGACATATAAAGGTGAGACAACGTTGTATGTCATGTGCTGTCAGTCAAACTATGTGAGCAGTAATGCTTCTCCTGAGTTCTTTGATTAAATTATTTCAGAAGTAGACTTTAAGCAGGACTCCACAAAATGGCTTTATAACAAGAGATGTGAAGACCACCCTGCACTGCCTAAGAGTAGCCTTGTCAAGATGGTGCTGAGACATTGCCCTTGCTTCCCAGTGACCCCCTGCCCTGGCACCTCTAGATGGGTCATGGTTGAAGCCTGACAGCCGACAAGACATTGGCTTGTGAGATTTACCTGAAAGTTGCAGGCAGTGAGACTGATATAAGAGGAGACAAAAGAAATCCACGGAGAGAAAGGCAGTAAAAATCACAAGCTGGAATCCACAGAGAGAAGCAAAGGGGGAGAAGAGCTATATGACACTCGATGGGAACAGGAAAAGGATATAAGGGAATCAAACCACAAGCCTGGCGAAAGCCAAAAGCATGTCCCAGGACACCGCAGCTGCTGAGAATCACTCTACTGCTCTGTGGGCTCTGATTCAGGACTGGCTGCTTCTACAGAGCCCCTCTCTTGTCCTCCTGCCTTTGTGGGCTGATTTTACACATTCACACTGTCTAGGTCTACCTGAAGGAGTCTGAAACATGCTGAAAGACACAGGATGCCTTTGGGCAGTCTGGGCCCACACTAGGAGGATGAGCAAGTGCTGCAGTTGAAACTCTAAGATGGAAGAAGGGCAATCTTGTTGGGGAATACCAGACATGGGTAACATGCAGATGAGAGGTCTTGCTGGTGTTGAAGTCTGAGTAGAAAGAGCTCCTAGTCCTTCCAGGCTTCCTAGGTAGGCTTATGTCCTTGTTAATTTGTTTTCCAGCTTTGCTTGGGTTACCTTACCATAGTTCTTTCATTGCTACTGGCTTGGAAGATACTTTGGTAATTGTGAAAATATACTTGGCCTCTCTCCTCAGGTGGCCCAAAAGGTGACATCTGTGCTCTACCTCTTCAGTCCCCATGTGTCCCTGCATAAATACAACAGTGACTTCCAAAAACAATGTCCATAGGACTCTGGCTTCCAAGTGGTGACTAGGCTGCTATGGAGAATCTTTCAGTGTCCAGTAGTTGAGATCTATTCTAGTTAATTCCTTAGTCTTTCCAATGTATAGGCTGAGGTGGTGTGATACAATATTATTCTTTGTTTTGTTATAATTCTCAAATACTAAAAAAAAAAACATAAAAATAAGCACATGAAGGAATCATATGCCTCTACTTGGGTCTACACTGGCTTAATTGTTGGTATTTATAACTTATTTAAATATTTAAGAATATCTTTTTACCTTGACATTTTGTGTGTGTGTGTGGAAGAAAGAAGTTTTCTAGAAGAAACTTGAATAACTTTGAATCAAAAGATTGCCACGTTCATGTGATTTATATGATCTATATATTGGTTTGGGATATTTTTGTATTAGTATTTGAAGGAATTATGGATATAACTAACATATTATAGTAAGTCACAGATACACTGATTTTTCTTTAGCTGAAATAACTTGAGGAACTGTATTTTAGAAAGGGCCATTTGGCCAGACTGTACTACATATAAAAGGTTCTTCATAGAGAGATACACTTCTCATACCATGACTGGAAAGTAGCCTCCATTACTATAGGTTGGCAAACACAGCTGTGATGAGTCTAAGTGACAAACTCTAGAGTAACCCATACCAACTAACATAGACCCTACAGATGTCTCTTGGTAGTATCATCAGAGTGTGCTGCTCTAGTTCAGACAGCTATATGTCATGTCATTCCTTCACAAATGTACTTTTTGTCTATAGAATATTAAAATATCATGCCTCAGCCAATTCTCAGACTTCATTCTCTTGAGAAGAAAGGTTTTTTTTTTTTTGTCTTAGTTGTGGTTCTATTTCTGTGAGAAATATCAAAAGCAACTTGAAGAGAAAAAGGTTTATTTCAATTTATAGTTGTAGTCTCTCACGAGGAGAAGTTGTGGGAGAAGCTCAAGGCAGGAATCTGGTGGAAGGAACTGAAACAGAGACCACCGAGGAATGACACTGGTTTGCTCCTCATAACTTGCTCAGCCTGCTTTCTTATGCAACCCAGGCACCTTCCAAGTGATCAGGAACCTTCCACAACATTCCCAGGTCTGCCAGGGGAGTCCCTTCATGGAAGCTCAGAGTGGCCATTCCATGAAACTGTGGGAATGAAGCCTAGATTATGTTGGAGACCCCAGTATATAAATCAGTTTTCACTTTAGTGATGCTGTTTTCTTGTTAATTATGGTTGATTCTTCAACCTCACCCAACAAGAACCACAATTTTTTTTAATTGGATATTTTATTTACATTTCATATGTTATCCCCTTACCCCATCCCCCACCCACCCGGGAACCCCCCATCCCCTTACCCCTCCACCTTCTTCTCTGTGAATGTAACCCCCACCTACCCCCCCCACTCCCACTTCCCCACCCTCAAAATTCCCACCCCCTGGGGCGTCCAGCCTTCATGAGGTCAAGGATGTCATCTTCCACCTGTGCCCGGCAGGGCCCTTTACTCTTACATATTCAGCTGAAGCCCTGGATCCCTCCATAAGTGCTCCCAGGCTGGTGGTTAGGACCCTGGGAGCTGTGGTTGGTTGGTATTGTTGCTCTCCTCATGGTGCCACAAACCCTTTCAGCTCCTTCAGTCCTCACTCTAACTCCTCAATTGAGAACCTCATGATCAGTTCAATGGCTAGTTGTGAGCATCTGCCTCTGAATATGTCAGACTCTTGAAGACCTCTGAGGAGACATCCATATCAGGCTCTTATCGGCATGCACTTCCTGACTTCCACATCAGCATCTACCTTTGGTGACTGCATATGGGGTGGATACTCAGGTGGAAAGGTCTTCAAATGGCCCCTCCTTCAGTTTCTGTCCCTCACTTTGTCTCCATATTTGCTCCCTTGAGTATTTTGTTGCTCCTTCTAAGAAGAACTGAATCACCCCCACTTGGTCTTCCTTTTTTATGAGCTTCATGTGGCCTGTGAGTTGCATCTTGGGCATTTCAAGGTTCTGGGCTAATATCCAATAATCAGTGAGTGAATACCATGTGTTTTCTTTTGTGATTGGCTTACTTCACTCAGGATGATAATTTCTAGTTCCATCCATTTACCTAGGAACCTCTCGAATTCATTGTTTTTAATAGCTGAGTAATACTCCATTGTGTAAATATACCACATTTTTTGAATCCATTCCTCAGTTGAAGGACATCTGGGTTCTTTCCAGCTCCTGGCTATTATAAATAAGGCTGCTATGAACATAGTTGAGCATATGTCCTTGTTATATGCTCGAGCATCTTCTGGGTATATGCCTAGGAGTGGTATAACTGGATTCTCGGGTAATGCTATGTCCAATTTTCTGAGGAACTGCCACACTGATTTCCAAAGTGGTTCCACCATCTTGCAGTCCCACCAACAATGGAGGAGTGTTCCTCTTTCTCCACACCCTCGCGAGCATCTACTATCACCTGAGTTCTTAATCTTAGCCATTCTGACTGGTGTGAGATGGAATCTCAGAGTTGTTTTGATTTGCATTTCCCTGATGACTAGGGACATTAAACATTTCTTTAGGTGCTTCTCGGCCATTCGAGTTTCTTCCATTGAAAATTCTTTGTTAAGCTCTATACCCCATTTTTTAATAGGGTTATTTGGTTGTCTGGAGTCTAATTTCTACAGTTCTTTGTATATATTGGATATTAGCCCTCTATCAGATGTAGGATTGGTAAAGATCTTTTCCCAATTTGTTGGTTGTCATTTTGTCCTATTGACAGTGTCCTTTGCCTTACAGAAACTTTGCAATTTTATGAAGTCCCATTTGTCAATTCTTGATCTTAGAGCATATGCCATTGGTGTTCTGTTCAGGAACTTTTCCCCTGTGCCCAAGTATTCGAGGGTCTTCCCCACCTTCTTTTCTATTAGTTTCAGTGTATCTGGTTTTATGTGGAGGTCCTTTATCCACTTAGACTTGAGCTTTGTACAAGGAGATAAGAATGGATCAATTTTCATTCTTCTACATGTTATCCTCCAGTTGAACCAGCACCATTTGTTGAAAATGCTGTCCTTTTTCCACTGGACAGTTTTAGCTCCTTTGTCAAAGATCAAGTGACCATAGGAGTGTGTGTTCATTTCTGGGTTTCAATTCTATTCCATTGATCTTCCTGCCTGTCTCTGTACCAATACCAGGTAGTTTTTATCACTATTGCTCTGTAGTACAGCTTGAGGTCAGGGATGGTGATTCCTCCAGAGGTTCTTTTATTGTTGAGAATAGTTTTCGCTATCCTGGGTTTTTTGTTATTCCATATGAATTTGAGAATTTCCTTTTCTAACTCTGTGAAGAATTGAGTTGGGATTTTAATGGGGATTGCATTGAATCTGTAGATTGCTTTTGGCAAGATGGCCATTTTATTATATTAATCCTGCCAATCCATGAGCATGGGAGATCTTTCCATCTTCTGAGATCTTCTTCAATTTCTTTCTTCAGGGACTTGAAGTTCTTTTCGTACAGGTCTTTCACTTGCTTGGTTAGATTCACACCAAGGTATTTCATATTATTTGCAAGTATTGTGAAGGGTGTCATTTCCCTAATTTCTTTTTCAGTCTGTTCATCTTTCATGTACAGGAAGGCTACTGATTTGTTTGAGTTGATTTTATAACCTGCCACTTTGCTGAAGTTGTTTATCAGGTTTAGGAGTTCTCTGGTGGAAGTTTGGGGGTCACTTAAGTATACTATCATATCATCTGCAAATAGCGATATTTTGACTTCTTCCTTTCCTATTTGTATCCATTTGACTTCTTTTTGCTGTCTAATTGCTCTGGTTAGGACTTCCAGTACTATATTGAATAGGTATGGGGAGAGTGGGCAGCCTTGTCTAGTCCCTGATCTTAGTGGGATTGCTTCAAGTTTCTCTCCATTTAGCTTGATGTTGGCTACTGATTTGCTGTAAATTTCTTTTACTATGTTTAGGTAGGGGCCTTGAATTCCTGATCTTTCCAAGACTTTTATCATGAAGGGATGTTGAATTTTATCAAACACTTTCTCAGCATCTAGTGAGATGATCATGTGGTTTTTTTCTTTGAGTTTGTTTATATAGTGGATTACATTGATGGATTTCCGAATATTGAACCATCCCTGCATTCCTGGGATAAAACCTACTTGATCATGATGGATGATTGTTTTGATGTGTTCTTGGATTCAGTTTGCTAGAATTTTATTGAGTATTTTTGCATCGATGTTCATAAGGGAGATTGGTCTGAAGTTCTCTTTCTTTGTCGGGTCCTTGTGGGGTTTGGGTATGAGTGTAATTGTAGCTTCATAGAAAGAATTGGGTAGTGTTCCTTCTGTTTCTATTTTGTGGAATAGTTTGAAGAGAATTGGTATTAGGTCTTCCTTGAAGGTCTGATAAATTTCAGCACTAAAACCATCTGGTCCTGGGTTTTTTTTAGTGGGGAGACTTTTAATGACTGCTGCTATTTCCCTAGGGGTTATGGGACTATTTAGATGGTTTATCTGCTCCTGGTTTAACTTCGGTACCTGGTATCTGTCTAGGAAATTGTCCATTTCTTCCAGGTTTTCCAGTTTTGTTGAGTATAGGCCTTTGTAGTAGGATCTGATGATTTTTTGAATTTCTTCAGTTTCTGTTGTTATGTCTCCCTTTTCAGTTCTGATTTTATTAATTTGGATACTGTCTCTGTGCCCTCTGGTTAATCTGGCTAAGGGTTTATCTATCTTATTGATTTTCTCAAAGAACCAACTCCTGGTTTTATTGATATTTTGTATTGTTCTTTCTGTTTCTATTTGGTTGATTTCAGCCCTGAGTTTGATTATTTCCTGCCTTCTACTCCTCCTGGGCGTATTTGCTTCTTTTTGTTCTAGAGCTTTTAGTTGTGCAGTCAACTTGTTAGTGTGTGCTCTTTGCAGTTTCTTTTTGTAGGCACTTAGAGCTATGAGCTTTCCTCTTAGCACTGCCTTCATGGAGTCCCACAAGTTTTGGTATGATGTGTCCTCATTTTCATTGAATTCTAAAAAGTCTTTTATTTCTTTCTTTATTTCTTCCTTGACCAAGTCATCATTGAGTAGAGAGTTGTTCAGTTTCCATGTGTACGTGGGTTTTCCATTGTTTTTGTCATTATTAAAGACCAGTCTTAGTCTGTGGTGATCTGATAAGATGCAAGGGATTATTTCAATCTTTTTGTATCTGTAGAGGCTTGTTTTGTGACCAATTATATGGTCTATTTTGGAGAAGGTACCATGAGGTGCTGAGAAAAAGGTATATTCTTTTGTTTTAGGATGAAATGTTCTATAGATGTCTGTTAAGTCCATTTGGTTCATAACTTCTGTTAATGTCAAAGTATCTCGGTTTAGTTTCTGTTTCCATGATCTGTCCAATTCTGAGAGTGGGTTGTTGAAATCCCCCACTATTATTGTATGAGGTATAATGTGTGTTTTGAGCTTTAGTAAAGTTTCTTTTATGTATGTAGGTGCCCTTGCTTTTGGAGCATAGATGTTCAGAATTGAGAGTTCACCTTGGTAGCTTTTTCCTTTGATGAGTATGAAGTGTTCTTCTTTATCTTTTTTGATTAATTTTGGATGAAAGTCGATTTTATTTGATATTAGAATGGCTACTCCAGCTTGTTTCTTGAGACCATTGGCTTGGAAAATTGTTTTCCATCCTTTTATTCTGAGGTAGTGTCTGTCTTTGTCACTGAGGTGCGTTTCTTGTATGCAGCAAAATTCTGGGTCTTGTTTGTGTATCCAGTCTGATAGTCTGCGTCTTTTTATTGGGGAATTGAGACCATTGATGTTAAGAGATATTAAGGAAAGATGATTGTTGCTTCCTGTTATTTTTGCTATTAGAGGTAAAGTTATGTTTGTATAGTTATCTTCTTTTGGGGTTGTAGGAAGATTACTTCCTTGCTTTTTCTAGGTTGTAGTTTCCCTCCTTGTGTTGGCGTTTTCCATCAATTATCCTTTGAAGTGCTGGGTGTGTGGGAAGATATTGTGCAAATTTGGTTTTGTCATGGAATATCTTGGTTTCACCATCTATAGAGATTGACAGTTTTGCTGGGTATAGTAATCTGGGCTGGCAATTGTGTTCTCTTAGGGTCTGTATGATGTCCATCCTGGCTCTTCTGGCTTTTATAGTCTCTGTTGAGAAGTCTGGTGTAATTCTTATAGGTCTGCCTTTCTATGTTACTTGACCTTTTTCCCTTAGTTCTTTTAGTATTTTTTCTTTGTTTTGTGCATCTGATGTTTTGATTATTATGTGACGGGAGGTATTTCTTTTCTGGTCTATTCTATTTGGTGTTCTGTAGGCTTCTTGTATGTTTATGGGCATCTTGTTCTTTAGGTTAGGGAAGTTCTCCTCAATAATTTTGTTGAAGATATTTACTGTCCCTTTAAGTTGGGACTCTTCATTCTCATCTATACCTATTATCCTTAGGTTTGGTCTTCTCATTGTGTCCTGAATTTCCTGAATGTTTTGAGTTAGGAGTTTTTTGCATTTTGCATTTTCTTTGACAACTGTGTCAATATTTTCCACTGTATCTTCTGCATTTGAGATTCTCTCTTCTATCTCTTGTATTCGGTTGGTGATGCTTGCGTCTATGACTCCTGATCTCTTTCTTAAGTTTTCTATTTCCATGGTTGTCTCCCTTTGAGCTTTCTTTATTGTTTCTATTTCCATTTTCAGATCCTGAATGTTTTTGTTTAATTCCTTCTTTGTGTTTTCTTGCATTTCCTTAAGGTATTTCTGTGATTCCTCTTTAAGGGCTTCTATCTGTTTTCTTGTACTCTCCTGTATTTCTTTAAGGGAGTTACTTAATTCCTTCTTATAATCCTCTATCATCATCGTGAGAAGTGATTTTAATTCTGAATCCTGCTTTTCAGGTGTGATGGGGTTTTCAGGGCTTGCTATATTGGGAGAACTGGGAACTGATGATGCCAAGAAACTTTGGTTTCTGTTGCTTATGTTCTTGCGCTTGCCTTTCGCCATCTGGTTAACTCTAGTGTTGCCTGCCCTCACTGTGTAAGACTGGAGTCTGTATTTCCAGTTATCTTGCTTGTTGCAGAGCTCCTCAGAGTCCAGATGTCTCTGTAGTCTTATGATTATAATCTTGGTGTCTGCTGCTGTGATTGCAGTGGCTCCTCTGCTGCTCTGAGTGCAGTGGCTCCTCTAGGATGACTCAGGAGTCAGTATCTCCACAGGACAGGAGTAGATCAACTCAGTGTCAGCTGCTCTGAGTACAGTGGCTCCTCAGCTGCTCTGAGTGCAGTGGCTCCTCTAGGATGACTCAGGAGTCAGTATCTCCACAGGACAGGAGCAGACCAACTCTGTGTCTGCCCCAGCCCACAGGACCAGGCAGAGGAGGAAGGTAAGTGGAATTCCGGAGGGGCAGGGTTTGGGTAGCTGCTGTGCCCTGAATGTCCCTGGCTCCCAGATGTATCTCTGGAGCTTAGGGAGTGAGATGGAGTTCTTACCGGCTGCTCTGAGTGCAGTGGCTCCTCTAGGATGACTCAGGAGTCAGTATCCCCACAGGACAGGAGCAGACCAACTCTGTGTCTGCAAGAACCACAATTTTTAATTGAAAATATTACTCAGACCCTGGTAGTCTTTGCTTCCCTCTAAAAATTTTCTAGCCTCTATCACCTGCACTGCTTTTAGCATTATGTTTAAAGTTCTCCTGATGGTAATCATGTGTAACCGCCCGTTCTGCTGTTCCGGTCCGCGGGTCAGGGCCTAGCAAGAGAGAGAGTGGGGACGGAGATGCGAAGAATGGAGACAAGACAGGGAGTCTGATCAAGTCTCGTTTATTGGAAGGAAATCCTGGGTATTTATACCCTTTACCACGTGCCTTACCCTCGTGGACAAGCACAGCTGAAGGCACTACGTCATGTGCCTTGCAGCGTGGATATCACGTGCACCTAGCTAGGAGTGAGGAGACCACGTGCACCTAGCAGCTCGGATATCACATGCGCCTTGCAGCTGGTGGCACTAAACAGGAAAATAAGATATGTGAGAAAAACAAGATATTTATCAGAGTGTGCTCAGCGGTTGTAGGCTGTTGAAAACAAGTCTCTTGTCAGGGTATATGGCCTGAGATGGCTGCAAAGATGATAGCCACTTTCGGCTAGGAGTCGGCTCCCAACAATCATTGAAGCCCTTGAAAACTCTTTCAGCCCAAATTTTCAAAACCTTTCACAATCATACCATAACATATCATACATAATCATACCATAACAACATGGTCAAGACTGTCCACTCTTTGGTATTTAGTTAAGTTTCTATTGCTATGATAAACACCATTACCAAAAACTACACTTGGAAGATAAAGTTCATTTTAGCCTACAGTTATGAAGGGATGTTAGGGCATGAACTCAAAGCAGGAACCTGAAGGTAGGAACTATGCAGAGGCCATGGATGGATGCTGCTTACTGGCTTGCTCCCTATGGCTTGCTCAGTTTGCTTTCTGGTCTCAACCCAGGACCACCTACTCAGGGGTGGTACCTCTCACAGTAAGCTGGGTCCTCCCACATCAATCACTATTCAAGAAAATTGATTAGTCTTGCCTATAGGCCAATCTGATAGAGAAATTTTCTTCATTGAGGTTGACCTTCCAAGATAACTCTAACTTGTATCAAGTTAATAAACAACAACAAAAACCCAAACCAAGCAGACAGACACATGTATATGTAAATTAACAAACCTTTTATAGTTTTCTTTTTGTGTGTGCTGAGATCCTTGATCTAGTTAAAGAGCCCACATAAGAACTAAGGAAGACAGAAGTTCTCTTATTCCTATATATTCCCATTCCATTTGGAGTGGTGAACCTTGATTATTAACTTGATAGGATATAGATTCTCCATGGAGATGATCTTCTGGTCATATCTGTGAAGGATATGAAGAGACACCCCAAGTATGGGTGATAGCATTGTATAAGTTGGGGGTTGCAGGTTGTAGAAAGCTAGCTGAACACCAGCATCTGCTGGTGTCTCCTTCCCAACAGTGGACACAATGTGACCAGTTACCTCCTATTCCTGCTGCTGTGCTGCAGTGTATCTTCTGGATCTGAGAGTAAGCTATACCAATCCTTTCTTGAGTGCTTTTTAGGTGTTTTTTCATGACAATGAGACAAGTAACTAACACAACCATCAAATGTAATGTCTTTCCTATTACTTGTTGGAGCTTCGGTACATAGATTCTATAAATTCTTGCTGAAGTGATTCCTGTTTTGAAAATTTTGCTGTGAAAATGATTTTCTGATATACATTTTAGAACTATAGGTAGATAACTACTATTATCTAATCATTTTACCACATGGGCATTATCTTGAACAGATATTTGGTCTTTCCTTGATATACAATCACATATGCTTATAGTGATGATACTTCCATTTCCTTCCTTCCAACAGGTTTTTTTTTTTTGAGTCATTATTGGATAAATCTAGGTTATCTATAAATTCTATCTTATTTTACCAATTTCTTTGGACTTCAGCTTCATTGTTTATAAAATAAAAACGATAGCATCTCCTGATATGCAAATGAAAGGCTAAGTAATAAATACTCAACTCAAGGTGCTCCTTACTAATTAGTCTGTTGGTTAGAACCCATAAAACTTTGCTCTTTGGTAGAATGTTCTTTGCTCCTTAGAGCTACCTTCTTTGTGTAAGACAGAGCTTTTGGCCTGTTGTCATGTGAAGAAGAACACAACAGCTCATGGTTTACTCTAAATTTCTCCCCAGTAAGTAAATGTTAAGTTTTCAAAGCCCTGTAACATCTTCGGAATTATACCAAAGTTCATTTTTGGCACATTTCTCTGATCTCCTAAGGTGAATTAAAATTAAGCTATATATTTCCAAATGCTAATATAACTTCATGGTTTTGAATAAATCACATATGATCATAGAAAATTCTCCAGAAGCCATTGGCCTTGGGCTTTTCTGTAGTACTTTCTGTCATTCTTTTCTGCCTAGATGGCTTACCCAGAGAACAGTGATGAGCTCACATATCCATCCCCTGAAAGATGTCCCATTGTAATTACAATACCCTAAACACTGCTAATGTAACACTGAGTTCTCATATAAGCACAGGAAGACTCTAGAAGTCAGTGCCCAAGAGCCTTGCTCTTCCTTTTCTCTTTGCCTCTGAACAGTATAGCAGAATTTTAGTAGATGATTGTATCTGACATGAATCTAGAATGATGGCACCTAAGCTTTGAAGTAGCCTTTTGTCAGTGATTGTTATCTAAGATTTTATGGGGTTGTCCCTTTGAAGTTTTCTCAGAGCCTTTGCATTTCTTAGTCTGGAGACAGGCCTGGCAAACCAAGAAGTCTCCTGTGGCTGAGAATTACTTAGGTGATTGGTCTTTCAAGATAGTCCCTTGATCAGATAAGAAATTTTGGTTTGTGGAAATTGACTTGCCAAAGGTGCTCTTGTGCACAATAAAAAAAGCTTCAAAGAGGCTATCTGGGTTCAGTTCCACAGAGGCTGACCCTCCTGCTGCTCAGAAGCCTGAATTCATCCAGGAGTGGCTATCTTTCTTCCATTGATCATCCTTTGTAACCCATCAACACAGACAGCACAGTGCATGGCATCCTCATATTACTGCTGAAAAAGCAGGGCAGAGCTGTGTGCTGTGTGCTTTCAAGGCTGGGGGCTGGGGGCTGGGCATATGTCAAATTATTTTCAGCTTCTAAAGCCTTTTATATATGTAGTACTCTTGTATTCAGGGAAATCTATTCTGGGAAGGAACTCCTTGGTGCATTTTAGGGTAGGAGAGTAGAATTCATACATATGAAGATATTTTCCTGGACTTGGGTTCTTAACATATTCAAATGCAAAATGCACACAAAATGTTCTTGGTACATACAATTTTGACTTTTTCATTGTTTTCAAAATCATTCCTCCTTCATCAGTCTGGGCCCTACATCTGAGATGTTGCACCTGACTCTGCCAGCAAGAAAGGCACAACCACGAGCTCTTCTTCAAGCAGTTTATTCAGGACTTTTGAACAATCTTCTACCCAAAGGGGAGTGCCTGCAGCCCTTAAGTACCCTAAGGCTAGCCAACCCAGGCAGGCCATGTGGGGGGAGCAGATAGGTCACCAGCAAGCTTAGCCAAATAAGGACTTGTTTATCGCGGAGAACTCTCACCAGCGGGATGGCAGAAGGCGGAAGCCGGTGCCATCTTAGGGTGCTGCACAACACAGCTCTCCACAGTAGTTCCCCCTTTTGTTTTTAAATCGAAAAGGGCAAGAGTAGAGGTCTGATCTCTGAATCATAAGAAGGGACATTGTACAGGCTCTCCTACAGGTGTCATCCACCCAAATCAAGCCTGGCCCGTCCAATGCCATTTTTGCTCAGAGGCGGGAGGAAGATGGGACACTTAAGGGCTAGGGCGGCATCAACCCTCATAAATCAGACATGCTCTTCTTGAGGCTGCTAACTGCAGGCAGCACACCTCAAGTGCAGTACTTGGCCTTACAACCCAAATGCGAAGGACGATCACTGGTGCATGACTGCTAGCCATGCTTGGGGAGACTGTCCTGCCTCAATGGCTGTAAATGTTTGCACTATCATGGCCGCATTCTGCTGCTGGGTAACCCTGATCTGGCAGATACACCACAGGCCCACAAGGGAGACCAACACCAGGAGACCAGCCATGGCACCCATTCCTGCCCATTCTTTCAGATGATACATAGCAGCAGATATCCAAGATGACAACCCAGAAGCCAAGTCAGGATCTACATGAGTGGAATTCACTGTAGCAATGGACCTTCGCAATTCAGTCATCAGATCATCAAACCCAGTGGACCAATTCCCCAAAAGATATGGAGACAACTGGTGAGATAGATTAGCTGCATAAGTATAATTTTGATACTGCACAGAGGTCACACACAATGCAGAAAATCTTCATTGGCATCCTAATTGGGCCAGCTGCCAAAGGGTATCCACTTGCTCTTGAACTAAATCAATTCTTTGATTAACCACCATCAGCCCACCTTTCAATTGTTCACTAACAGCTGCCTGGGCATTAAGAGCTGTGGACACATTGCCAGACAGATCATTAAGGGTGAAGGCAGTTTGTACTGTATGATCCATGGCTATAGCTGAAGTCACCGCTCCTGCCGCAGCGATGGAAACGGCTGTGATGATGGCTGCTGTTATGCCAAAATCTCGTTTCTCTCTAAACAGGGTCATAAAATGAGGAGCATCAAGTGGCACACTCGAAGGGGGATCATCAAACCAGGCTGCAGATTGATTGTACAGCATCACACAATCACTATAATCACTAATATTCCTGATTTTCAAAAAAACACAAATTACCTAACAAATCAATATCTCTATTCTCATTTATGCTAGCAAGCTCTCTATCTAAAGGCAAAAGGGAAACATCTAAACTCCTATTAGTAGTAAAAAAGTGGGGAAACACTTGTGCATCATGACGTATCGGCATGGGTCTTGGAAAGACTGATAGGATCCCCCATCATGGCTCCATCGAAGCTGGTATCCAACTCGGGCTGAACATCAGCAGTACCACCAGTATCGCCTTCATGCTTGCTTTTCCTTATCAAGTGCCCTGGAACCCACAACGGGTCTTGCCGATCCTGGGGAAAAACACAAACAGATCCTCTCGCCCATGCCAACACGGGATCCGGCCCATGCCATACTCCTGTAAGAACATCTTTCCATTTCACAAACCCTTTCAGGGAACCTCCCTGTTACTGATGGCGATCAGCTGCAGAAAAGCCATACACATCCAAATTTAAAAAATTTAAAGTAAAAAGGGCTAAGGATATTCTTTCTTTAGGGGTATGACCTTGGGCTATTTCCCCTTTTTGTTTTAGCAAACATTCTTTCAAGGTACAATGGGCATGCTCTACAATCCCCTGCCCTTGAGGATTATAGGGTAAGCCATGATTAAGTTGTACCTCCATCTGTTTACAGAAAGATACAAAACTCTGAGCCGTATAGGCTGGTCCATTATCTGTTTTCAACTGCTGTGGCTTACCCCATGCAGCCCAGGCTTCCAAGCAATGTCTTATGACGTTGCGAGCCTTTTCACCACTCAAAGGGGTAGCACAGATCACTCCAGAACATGTATCAACAGACACATGAACACATTTTAATGTTCCAAACTCAGAAATATGTGTAACATCCATTTGCCAGATTTTAAGAGGCAACAAGCCACGAGGATTCACCCCCATGCTTGGTGGGTGGTGATGAATCACACATTGAGGACAATCCAGGACTACCTGGTAAGCATCCGCTCGAGACAGCTGAAATTTCATTTGTAAGGTCTTGGCATTAGCATGAAAAGTCTGATGAAAATGTCTAGCTTGTTTCAAGGATGAACTTAGAAATATACATTCCTTCCTAGTCCATCGATCCTTGACATCATTTCCTTCACTTAGTGGTTCGGGCAAGCCAGTATGGGCTCTAATATGCTGAATAAAGAATGAATTCTTTCTCTGCCAAATTAACTTCTGCAAATCTTTAAATAATGCACATACAGTGCTTTTAATTTTAATGGGACCAGCTGCTTCAAGATTTTAACAGCATTAACAACATAAGCCGAATCAGATATCAAATTAAAAGCAAATTGACAATTTTTAAAAACTTCAATAACTATTTTCAACTCAACAATTTGTGAGAGCCTGGAAGAAATTGGCACAGCACAGGCTCTTGTTTCTCCACCGTATAGGCCCCACAGCCAGTCTTTGAACCATCAGTGAAGACATTAGGTGCCCCTTCCAAGGGTGACACAGCAGTCACTTTAGGAAATATTACAGGATGTTCCCACAGAAAGGATAACAAGGGATGCTTTGGATAATGATTATCAATTAAACCATCAAATCCACGTTGTAATATAGCCCAATCATCAATAGTGCCACACAGGATCTTAACTTGCTGACTGGAATAAGGTAGTACAATAGTGGCTGGTGTCACTCCAAAAACTGCAGGCAATTTTGAATTCCTGTTAGGGCTAGGATAGCAACGGCAGTGGGATAATACTCAATGGACTTTGCTGGAGACACCTTAGGATAGATCCACAATAGTGGGCCATCTTGCCCCAAAAGCCCTGTGGGTTGGGAAAAGGTAGAAAAACTGCACAACGTAATAGATTGATTTTCATCCCATCGTTTTAAAAAGGCATTCTTCAATCTTTGTTCCACCTTCTGTAAGGCCTGTCGGGCCTCATCCGTTAACTTCCTAGGAGAATCTAGAGCCAAATCACCTATCAAAATATTATATAGCAGTTTCAATTCATAATTTGGTAGTTTTAAATAACATCTAACCCAATTAATATCCCCCAATAATTTTTGAAAATCATTTAGGGTTTTCAACTTATCTTTTCTTAATTCAACCTTTTGAGGGATAATCTGCCTTTTCTCTATCTTGGCTCCTAAATAATTTACCATGGTATCCTTTTGAACCTTCTCAGGGGCAATAAACAATCCTTTTCTCTCTAATAATTTTATCAAATCTCCATAGGCTCTGCCTAACACCTCTTCTTTCTTTGCAGCCAGCAAGATGTCATCCATGTAATGAATACACCACAATTTCAGATATTTCTCTTTAAGAGGCTTAATGGCTTCACCCACATAAAGTTGACACATGGTGGGGCTATTAGCCATACCTTGTGGTAACACCACCCATTCATATCTTTGATCTGGCTCTTCATGATTACATGATGGTATCGTAAAAGCAAATCTCTCGCTATCCTATTGACATAAGGGGATAGAAAAGAAACACTCTTTGATATCAATCGTGATTAGGGGCCAAGATGCTGGTGAAGATGACAACTAAGGTAAGCCTCAATGCACTGGGCCCATAATCTGCATCTGTTGATTAATGGCTCTCAGATCATATAGCAGGTGCCATTTACAAGATTTCTTCTTGATTACAAATATGGGTGTGTTCCATGGTGATACTGAAGGCTTCACATGTTTTAAGGATAACTGTTCCTGTACTAATTCCTTAGCAGCAATCAACTTTTCAGAGGAAAGAGGCCACTGAGGAACCCACACCGGCTCCTCTGTTTTCCAGGTAATGGGAACCCCCTCCTCAGCGGCCCTAGGAAAAACCCAAACCTTGCCTCTGGCTTCTTTGCTGAACAGGAACAGGACTCTTGCACCCTTGCAAATACTTCCCTTTTCCAAAATCTGGGTGATATCCCATACCTTGCATCATTTTCTAGGAGACTTCAGAATACTCATTGCTCAATTTAAACCCCATGTCTTTCAAAAGAGCTCTTCCCCAAAGGGAAATAGGAAGTTCTAGTACATATGGTTGCATAACTCCAGAGTGTCCCTCCTCATCTTGCCACTTCAACTGCCTTGTGCTTACATCCAGAGCCTTTGCATAACCAAGACCTTGTAGGGTTTGAGAGGAACCTTGAACTGGCCACCCTGAGGGCCAATCTTTCTTAGCAATGATGCTCCTGTTCGCCCCTGTATCTAAGAGGCCCAAGATCCCCTTTTTTTCTACTTTAAGCTCCAATACTGGTCTCTGATCAAGATCAAGGAACAGAAAAGTCAGCTCCGTCCCTGTTGATCCAAAACCTCCTTTCCCTCTTTCTTTTGGATAGGCTGCGAATTTACCATGAAGGCTAGGAAGGATAACTAATTGAGCAATTCTATCACCAGGGGAAATGGCAGTAATCCCTTTAGGGGAGGAGACCATGATTTTTACCACTCCAGTATAGTCTGGGTCTATTATTCCTGGTTGTATTATCAGGCCTTTCAGAGCTGAGGATGATCTTCCTAAGAGCAGACCAACAGTACCAGGCTCAAGGAGTCCTTTAAAATCAGTCTCTATCAACTGGACCCCCATTTGGGGTGTTAGTATGAGTCTGGTGGTGGAGCGGAGGTCCAATCCTGCTGAACCCGCAGTGGCTCTCTGAGGTCCTTCAGATGGCGGAGGGTTGGCCATCTCTCTTGTTCTTGACTGCCAGTTTGATTCTCTACTGCCCCATATATTTGCGGGCCCTGAGGGCGGGGGCCCCTCTGCCCGTGTTTTTGGACGAGCTCCACCATAGCCTTGGGTTAATGGCTGGCTGTTTATATCTTTCACTGAGCGGCATTCATTAGCCCAGTGGTTCCCCTTTTTGCATCTATGGCACAGCCCGAGTTGCCTCGGGCGTTGGTTAGTTCCTCCTCCTTCTGTACACCCTCTTTCAGGACATTGCCTTTTAAAGTGTCCTAGCTTGCCACACTTGAAGCAAGCCCCTGCACTTCCTCTTTTGTTCTGAGTCAGTTGGACTACCGCGGTAGCAAGGCCAGCATTGGTTAACGGTCCCCGAGCTCTCTGCAAATTTTCACCCATGCTTCAAGGCCTTTGTTCTTATAAGGAGTAATGGCCGCTCTACAGTCTTTTGTATATTGTTCATACACCAGCTGCTTTATGAGCGGCATAGCAGCATCAGGATCTCCAAAAATCCTTCCAGCTGCTTCAACCAACCGAGCCACAAAATCAGAAGAGGGCTCCATGGGGCCTTGGATAATTCTTGTTAAATTGCCACTCACTTCTCCTTTATTGGGTAAAGACTTCCATGCCTTAATGGCGATCTGATTTACTTGCTCAAAAACCTGCACAGGGTAGCCTGTCTGTTGATTTGGAAACCTCCCCTGCCCTAGTAGCATATCTCTGTCCCAGGCAGGATTGCCATTTCTCTGGTTGGTTGCTGCCTGCTCTGTGGCAAGCTCTATCAGAAATGCTTTCCAATCAAGGTACTGCCCTGGGGTCAGGCATGCTCGTGCCAGCCTAGCCCAATCAGCTGGTGTCATGCAGTGTCTATTCAGAGCCTCTACCTGGGCCAAAGTAAATGAGGCTGTTATGCCATATGTCCTAACTGACTCAGCTAAGGATTTGATAACCTTAAAATCTAGCGGCTCCTCATATCAATTGCCCTGAGCATCCTGGAACACAGGGTAGGCAAGCTGTAACTCAGATCTTAATGTTCTCCACACTTCTGGGTAAAATGACCGCCCTGAACCCCCCGTAGGGGTGCTGGGCTCATTATATGGTGGAGGCGCAGGGGGCACTCTCTGCATGGGTCTTGCAACAGTGTCAGGACCCTTTATCCCTTCCTTTTTTCTTCTCTTTTCCTTCAGAGAATGCTTTTCAACTCTCTCAATGAGTGCTTGTAGCTCCTCATCGGTATCTGTCCATCCTGCATCCGAGCTTTCCTTCCCACTAGATATTACCGAATGTTCCTCTTTCAGCAGTTCTAAAGCTGTTTGCCCTTCCTCCACTGCCTTGCAGCATCGTTGATCTTCCAAACAATTTCTAACAAGTTTCCAAACTGGTCTGACCCCTGGCTTAAGTGTTCCTTGATCCCAGGCGAAATCAAGATCTTTTCCCAACTCATCCCAGCATGCTACCATCAGATTACCTGAGACAGCAAACCAAGGAGCAGTGATATCACACTCATTCAGGAATCTCTCTAAGGTACTTTTCTTGATTTTCAAATTTTTTGATAAAAGCAGCTCCCGAAGAGCCAAAAAAATTGGGTTTGAAGGTGAAGCACCGATGACTATATTGTTACTTTTGGTCCGCTAACACCGTGAACTTCCTTGCTCTCAGCCTGAGACTTTATAGCCGCTTATTCTCTGTAGTCTTTATGGTCCCACCTTACCTTGGGAACTTACCAGTGCTGCCCTGACTGCGAAAAATTCTGAGCCTCCTCGGGCCCCCATACGGGCCACCACTTGTCGTGCCTGACTCGGCCAGCAAGAAAGGCACAACCACGAGCTCTTCTTCAAGCAGTTTATTCAGGACTTTTGAACAATATTCTACCCCAAGGGGAGTGCCCGCAGCCCTTAAGTACCCTAAGGCTAGCCAACCCAGGCAGGCCACGTGGCGGGAGTGGATAGGTCACCAGCAACGCGGAAGTGCCCTAGTCAGCAAGCTTAGCCAAATAAGGACTTGTTTATCATGGAGAACTCTCGCCAGCAGGATGGTGGAAGGCAGAAGCCGGCACCATCTTATGGTGTGGCACATCGCAGCTCTCCACACTGAGAGGTCTTTAAGCCACTGTGAGTCCAGATGGAGAAGGGGACAGCAGATGGACCAAGAGTGTCTGCATCCTCATAAGTTCAGGTGCTGTTGTCTTTCATATCAGACAATATTCATGGAACACAGTCTTTTAACACACTCTCAGAATATAGACATTCAGGTCAAATAATAAAAACTGTTCTTTGTAAGAGGAAGATAGCTGAAATAACTCTACACATTAAATTTGCTCCATTAATTCCATAGCTTTTCTCAAGGATTATTGTCATTCCTCCCACATATAGTGTAGAAAGATGGTCACAAAGGTATCTCTCATGAGTACCAGCTGCTATTAGATGGCTTCTTGCCAGAGCTAATTTATTAAGTTCATGGAGTTGCATAGTGCTGGTTCCTGGAACAAAGATGGGGATATTGAGTCTGGGGCTGTTCTATACCAGTTGCCTGTAGATAAGGTGAGTATGAGCCTAGAGAACAGCTCCTGACAGCTGTTTCTCCATCTTGTGCTTTGATATTTGAGGCTAGCTTCATCATTAGCAGTGGTTGCTAAAAATGCAGTCTTAGCATCAAAAAACCATTTCATTGTGTCAGAAAAAGAATAAGAAGAAATTCACAAAGCAAAGTTAATATTCCTAAGAGAACTATAAGCCCCTTGAACAATAGGAAGGAAAATGGTGGCAGGAGATGAAGACAATGGTCACATCTACAGTCAGGGAACAGGGAGATGAATGCTGGTACTCTGCTCTTTTTCTTTCTTTTTAAAAATTTGGTCCTGGATCTCATTCCATGGGATGTAGTCACTCATATTTATGTTGAGTCTTTCCTGCTCAGTTAAAACTCTTAGACAACATTCTTAAAGACACACTCAGAACTGTGTTTCCTTGATGATTATAAACACATCAAGTTGTCAATCAAGGTTTATATCATCACATTTTGTAATTCTTTTTCACAGTAAGCTTGTATATAAAGCTGTTTATCTCTTTTTATAGTTGGGAAAGGCAGTCACTTAAATTACTTGTTCACTGTCTTGCCCTTAGTGAACATATAAGTTTAGAACAGTGGGTCTCAACTTTCCCAATGCTCTTATCCTTTAATATAGTTATGTGTGGTGACCCCCAACCATCAAGTTATTTTGTTGCTACTTCATAACTGTAATTCTGCTACTGTTGAGAACTGCAATGTAAATATCTGTGTTTTCTGATGGTCTTAGGTGACCCCTGTGAAAGGGTCATTCAACCCCCAAAGGGGTCATGACTCATAGGTTGAGAACCACTGCTTTAAATCCTTCCAGCCTGGTATGCAGCCACTACTGCCCCTGCACACCCTTAGGGAGGAAATGGAGAACATGAAACCACAGCTGGTTTGCAACATGCACATCACAGACCCCCTTCCTTTCAGTAGCACTGTTCTGGCAGGACTGAGTCAACACAGCACATTGAGGTCTTTGGTTTGCCACTCCTCACCTTCCAAAGACTATCTCATGCTTATTTATTCCCTCAAATATGGTCTTACTGAGTCTGGAAATTTTTGTCAGGTTCCAAAGTTCTGGTTTTGTATTTTCTTGCTTTTATCATAAACATAGAAGGAAAAAGTTTTCAGCATATTACTAGGTATGCAGAAATTAGCAACTTGATTAGATCTCCAGTGTAAGCACAGATCTATTATTATTTAAGATTATATTAAGTACTTTTCTGTATTAGCTTGGTGCTAAGAGTTTATATTAGCCTCTCTCTGTCTCTAGGAAAGCATTAGGTGCACTGAATGTTACTGACTTTCACAGCGGAAACAAGGAAACATGCTGACTACTGAAGTTCTCTAGAGCTTCATATTCTTTCTTTTTAGCCTTTTCTTCTCTAGATGGTCCTGAATATTTCCAGTGCTGCCTTTGCATTTAAATCACAAAGGCTGAACCACAGGTTTTATTTTTAATCTCATTTACTGGTTCAGGAAGACAGCATTTAATAAGAATTTAGCCAAAGGAAAAAAGAAGCCACAATAGAAGACATAGTGCACTACTATGTGAACCTGTTCATGGGATTCAACTTGCTGAAAACAAAACTAAACAAACATAAAAACAAAACTTGGGCAGGTAAAATTATAGATCTTGGAGGACAACCCACAACTACCACTTTACTAACCAGCATCATTCCTAACTACATTCTAAATATCTTGTCTTTACTCACAGATAAGTAGTTCTCACTCTTCATGAAGAAAATTTCTCTTTGCTATAGAGACTGTTAAAGATAATGATAACTGAAGGCATATATTTTTTGCAACCTACTTTTAATAAGTGTTCAACCATTCCTCTAGAGCACCACCCAGCAGAGGTAGTAGAAGATAAATGTTATTAGGATGTGGGGGAAGTGGACCTGTTCAGCAATTGTTCTTTGGGGGTGAGTTCGATCTTCTTTCTCAGCAGTTCAGTCCCATGGCAAACACTAAATATGACTCAGCAGCTGCATTCCAGTCCTCTAGACAGGCAGATACCACACACGAACCAACAACTATAGTCCAGTTCTTTCAGCAGGCAGCAGGTGTAGTTCAATCCTGAAGAAACTGCAAGGCTTGCCAACCAGCCTGAGGCTGTGGAAACAGCAAGCTGATACAGTTTTTGGGCAAGTTTCTCTCAATGATGGTGTTACTAAAAGTTGAGCTCAGCAACACTATGAAATGTGAACCAATACAGTAATATGTGTTGTTAGTGAAGAATAGTGAGGCAGAGCAAACCAAACTAATATTCAATGCTTGTCTCCCACTGTCTGTGGAGTCATATTTATACTCCATCATCAGGGATCCTTTCACTTATTTGCTATATCAGAACATCCTTTCACCTGTGTCTGCTTCAGGAAAACATTCTTTCCCCTCTTGGCCTTAGCAAGACATCCTTTCACTCGTGTGTAAACCATTTGACATAACTGACTTTCCAAAGAAACTAGAAGTTTCCACTTTAGAAAGTCAATCAAAATACAGAGTTATGGAGCCCAGTTACAATGGAGACATCTATATAATTATTCCTAATCTAAGTCACAGTTAAGCACTGCAGAAGAAAGGGTAGAAAGGTTGTAAGGTCCAGAGGATCAGGGAGGTTTCTGTGAGACTGTGTCTTCTAGTAACATGAAAAGTTTCACCTATAAAGCCTCTCTTTTTTGACTGTCAAAATGTGAGCTGAACAAGTGTGATGTCAGGAGCCATGTGAAACTTGATAGGGGAAAAAGCTCAGGAGGTCTCAACACTACACGAAGAACTACAGGCAACTAAGGAATGCTAAGAGCAGGAGAGGCGATCTTCCTCAGAGAAGAGGTCACTTATTTGTTTTCCAGTATCAATAGTCAACTATGAAAGCATATACATACAAGTGAGCAGCTTATGTTTTTTTTTTTTTAAACACACATCACTACCACCACCATCACCACCACCATCACCACCACCACCACCTGTCTTAGTTACTTTTCTATTGAAATGTGTGATAAGATGTTATGACCAAGGCAACTAATAGTAGAATTTATTGAGAGCTTACAGTTTAGAGGATAAATCCAAGACTACCATGGCCAGGAGCATGGTGGATGGCAGGCAGGCATGGCTCTGAAGCATTAGGAGAGTGTTTATATCTTTATTAGCAAGCGTGAAGCAGAGAGAACTTACTAGGGAGGGCATGGGCTTCTGAAATCTCAAAACCCACCTCCAGTGACATACCTCCTCTAATAAGGCCACACCTCCTAACCCTTCCCAAACAGTTCTACCAACCTTGGGGCCAGCATTCAAATATATACATTTATCAGGGACATTCTCATTCAAATCACCACAATAATCAAAGAAGGAGAGGTCACAAATTTGAAAGAGAGGGATTAAGGGTACAAGGAGGGTTTGGAGGAAGGAAAAGAAGATGAAAATGATGTAATTGTCTTATAATCTCACTTAAACTTATCTCATTGTTGTATAAACTTATTTAAACACATTTTTATATTAATTATTATTATTATTTGCATGGGTTTGTGCATGCTGCAGCACTGTGGAGAAGTCAGAGGACAACTTATGGAAATCTGTTCTCTTCTGCCGTGTGAGTTCTGGGGATAGATCACAGGTGATCAGGTTTAGAGGCAAGGGCCTTTACCTGCTGAGCCATCTTGACAGCTGTGTTTAATAATAAAAACAAACCCTCAAACTGTCAATATCTTTCCTAGTCACTATAGTAAGTTGAAGTTTTTGTTAGTTTATAATTGGACACACTGAAAAAGTCCCGAACAGTTATCCTATAAGTATATTGACTACAAAAGAAAAGAATGCCGAATGTCTCATCTCTGAATGGAATCATTGGGGTCATGGGAGCTGTGCCCTCAGGTAGTGAAGTATCTCTTTAACAGGTGCTACAAGAATGCTCTCTTAAAAGTCTATGTGGTTATCTTAGTTAGGTTTTCTATTGCTGTGAAGAGATACCATGACCACAGCAACTCATATAAAGGTAAATATTTAATTGGGCTGACTTACAGTTTCAGAGGTTCAGTCTGTTATTAACATGGAAGGAAGCATGGCATCATCTAGGCAGACATGGTACTCAAGAAGTTCTACATCTGATCCGAGGGCAGCCGGGAAAAGACTTTTCCACACTGGGTGGAACTTAACCATGTGACCTCAAAGCCCGCTCCCACAGTGACTCATTTCCTCCAACAAGGAGGTACCTCCTAATAGTGTTACTCTCTATAGGCCAAGCATATTTAAATCACCACAGTGGTAAACAGTCCTCAGAGTGTGTGATTCCGCAAGGCAACATTCCTTGGGCAGACAAAACAGGAGACATTAGACTGCATTTACCCTATGCTGCCATCTGGTGCTGGGCTTGTGGGAAGTGCCAATGTACCTCTTAGGGCATGGGAGAATGCAGCCTGGGTTGGAGGCCTCAGCCCAAATGACAAATAACACTGGCTGAGGCTGGAGCTGGGGTTCCCTTACTCCCAGACATCCTGATGCCATTGGAAATCTTGAGGAAGAGTCCAGAATGGGAACAGAGAGGGCTGCAGGCTGAGGATGATGAGCCTGGTGCTGTAGAGTCAGGGGTGGTGTAGGGAGGAGGCAATGGGCCTTCAAGGAGGATCCCTGGGCTGGGAGTTCCCAAACTTGTGGACATCCAGATGCTGCTGGATATCACAGGGAGTTGGGAATGGAGGGAGCCCAAGGGCTGAGGATGATAAGCCCAGGGCCAGGAGAATGGAGAACTCTGGCTTAATTCAGCAGAAGCAAGTCCAGGAGTACCAAGGGGCCTTCTGTGGGAGACTTAGGTGCCACAGCTCTATAGAAGGCTTTCTCTATGCTCCCCATGGTGGGTTCTTGATGAGATAGTCCTTGGTTACAAACTGTTTATTGATTTTTCATTGTGAAAAATGGGAAGTGCATACCACTCCTCAGGGTAGACCAGATATTAAATACTTTTTGCAGGAATAAATATCCAGAAATGAAAGCTTATTGGCTAAAACCTCAGGGCCCATCTAGCTACCTTATTAGCATGGAATCTAATCTATGCTAATAATAGCATAATATAGCATAATAATGTAGCATAATAATATAGCATAATAATATGCTATGCTAATCTAATCTATCTGTTCTAGTCTATGTGACCATTGGTCACATCCCTATGTGGGGAGTGTAGTCACATGTTCCAGGCCAGAGATTTGGTAGGGAGCAGGGAGATGCCTACCATCTTCAGATGGGTGCCTGGGTGCCAGGATCTCTGAACTCATTCAACCTTACTAAGTTTCCTGGCATGGTCCACTGCCCCACAAGGCTGTTGCTCATGGGAAGTTGTGGAGACTATAAGAAGTAGGGCCTTGGGTCAAGTCCATGTGTCCTTGGAGAGGACCGTGAGGCATGTGCTGCTTACTTCCTTCCCTTCTCTTTGTGTCCCAGCTATGAGGAGAGTCCATTTGTTCTGTCATGGGTGGCCTTCCACAATGTGCTGCTTTACCACAGAGACTAAAGAAGTTAGGCCACACAATTGGCTGAACCCCTGGAAATTATTAAGGAAAATAAAAATTTCCTCTTTACAGAGCTAAAACCGTACAGTGGAAAAAAGACAACATTTTCAACAAATGGTGCTGGTTCAACTGGAAGTCAGCATATAGAAGAATGCAAATCAATCCATTCTTATCTCCTTGTACAAAGCTCAAGTCCAAGTGGATCAAGGAACTCCACATCAAACCATATACACTGAAACTATTAGAAGAGAAAATGGGAAAAAAGCCTTGAACACATGGGCACAGGGGAAAAATTCCTGAACAGAACACCAATGGCTTATACTCTAAGGTCAAGAATTGACAAATGGGACCTCATAAAATTGCAAAGATTCTGTAAGGCAAGGGACACTGTCACTAGGACAAAACTGCAACCAACAGACTGGGAAAAGATCTTTGCCAATCCTACATCTGATAGAGGGCTATTACCCAATTTATACAAAGAACTAAAGAAATTAGACTCTAGACAATCAAATAGTCAGATTAAAAAATGAGGTACAGAGCTAAACAAAGAATTCTCAACTGAGGAAACTTGAATGGTCGAAAAGCACCTAAAGACATGTTCAACATCCTTTATTATCAGGGAAATGCAAATCAAAACAACCCTGAGATTCCACCTCGCAGCAGTCAGAGTGGCTAAGATCAAAAAC
This sequence comes from Grammomys surdaster, assembly GCF_004785775.1. Classification (NCBI taxonomy): domain Eukaryota; kingdom Metazoa; phylum Chordata; class Mammalia; order Rodentia; family Muridae; genus Grammomys; species Grammomys surdaster. The sequence continues at coordinate 2,019,547 of NW_021604671.1, read as the reverse complement.
TTAGGTGATAGCAGATGCTGGTGAGGATGTGGAGAAAGAGGAACATTCCTCCATTGTTGGTGGGATTGTAAGCTGGTACAACCACTCTGGAAATCAGTCTGGCGTTTCCTGAAAAAATTGAGCATAGTATTACCTGAGTACCCAGCTATACCACTCCTGGGCATATACCCAGAAGATGCTCCAACATATAACAAGGACATATGCTCCACTATGTTTGTAGCAGCCTTATTTATAATAGCTGGAAGCTGGAAAGAACCCAGATGTCCTTCAACAGAGGAATGATAAAGAAAATGTGTTACATTTACACAATGGAGTATTATTCAGCTATTAAAAACAATGCAATCATTAAATTCTTAGGCATATGGATGGAACTAGAAAATATCATCTTCAGTGAGGTAATCCAATCATAAAAGAACACACATGGTATATATTCACTGTTAAGTGGATATTAGCCCCAAAATTCACAATATCTAAGATAGAACTCACAGACCACATGAAGCTCAAGAAAAAGGAAAATCAAAATGTGGGTGCTTTGGTCCTTCTTAGAAGGAGTAATAAAATACTCACAGGAGCAAATAGGGAGACAAAGTGTGGAGCAGAGACAAGAGGTTGAAGTGTCTGGAAACGGCCCTACCTGGGTATCCATCCCATGTGCAGTCACCAAATGCAGACATTGGAAGTGCATGCTGACAGGAATCTGACATAACTCATTTCTGAGAGGCTCTCCCAGTGCCTGACATAAACAGAGGTGTAAGGAAAATTTAAGAAGCTGCCACAGCGGCACGGTGGCCCCGGAGGGGTTTCCACCGCTGTGGCGTGTCCCACATTTGGGGGGGGGGTACCCTATGGTTCCAGTGGCCTGAGGGCCTTGGTGGCGGCAGGCCCCAGTAACACGAGGAAGTCTTTGGTTCCAAAAAGTTTTATTGCCATGGTGGATAATAGATGGATCTAGGTGTACCCCCCAAAACTCAGGGCAGTTCTGAGTTATATAGGGAGGGAGAAAGGGGGAGGGTTGGGGGAGGATCTGGGGGAGACATGTTTAATTTGCTATGCCCTCTGGCCTTCATTAGTATGTAAATCCCTAGGGCCTGAGGCCTATAGCCTGGCCTATGTAGTAATTCTATGGAGACTGTGACCGCTTTTTCAGGATCCTGGGTTCTGGGGGGTGTCGAACTCCTGCCGGTTCTCATGTAGAATCTCACCCAGAATCTACAGAGTCTTGGGGTTCTAGACACCTGATCCACCATGATCCAGGATACCCTTATGCAGTCCCACATAGAGGCAGATGCTTGCAGCTAACTGTTGAACTGATCACAGGGTCCTCAATGGAGGAGTTAGAAAGAAGACTGAAGGAGCCGAAGGGGCTAGCAGCCCCCTGGGGAAAGCGATAATACCAAACAACCAGAGCTCCCAGGGTCCAAACCTCCTGCCTGGGAACACAAAGGGAGGGACCTATGGCTCCACCCATGTAGGTAGTTGATGATAGCCTTGTCAGGCATCAGTGAGAGAGGAGGATTTTGGTTCCTGGAAGGCTGGATGCCCTAGTGTTGGAGAATTCAAGAGCAGGAAGGTGGAAATGAGTGGATGGGTGGGGAATACCCTCATAGAAGTAGGAGGAGGGGGTGGAATAAGGGTTTTGCGTGTGTGGGGGGATGTGGAAAGGAGATAACATTTGAAAGGTAAATATGTAAAATATCCAATTAAAAAAAACCCATATAATATAATTGGCAATTGTAGTAGAGCAGTTGAAACTTTTTGTCAACAATTTATTACAAGGATTCCTTATAATCCTCAAAAACAAGGTATTGTGGAAGGGGCCCATGGAACTTTAAAACAGTACCTTCATAAAATAAAAAAGGGGAGGTATATCCCTATACACCACAAATTTTTAAAATCATGTTCTTTTTATTTTAATTTTTTTTAAAAAATTAGATGCCAAGAAACTGGGCGTCTATGGCACCCTACAACTAGGCATACTTATGCCTAAGTGGAAAGGAAGGATTCATTTACTGGCATATGGCATGATTCCAATCAGGTATTTAATATGGGGAGGAGGGCATGTTTGTGTTTTTTTTTTTTTTTTTTTTTTTTGCAGGATGCTGAAGGAGACTTGTGGCTGCCAGAATGATTGGTGAGACATGCTGCTGCTGGGACAAAGAATGATGCTGACCTGTGAGGTTGCTGAGTCCCCTGACAAGGGTGACTGGGAAGCTATATTCATCATATGTTCCTGACCCACCTTTGCTTGCCTATATCCCAGATGGGACAAGCTGCCTTGACTCAAGTTTTTAGACCTTGTGGGACAGAGAAAAAGAGAAGTTATAATGACTCTTGTATTTTTTCTTAAAGGTGACCAGTTATTCGGACTCAATCATGTACTGGTCTAGAAATCAATCCAGTATTGGAAATAACAGTCTTCATTTGGAAGTCTTGATCTGGACATTTTCAGAGATATAGTTGGAAGTTAGCTGAAGTTCTCTATGATTTTAGGATAGCAAGAGATAAAAATGGGACAGGATCTGGATTTCAAACAAGTGTGAGTGCATGTGTTAAGAGTCTTTTAATTGTCAAGTTAAATTTACTTTTGTCTCTTCTATAGTATTTATTGTAAATTGCATTGACTATATACTTTCTAATTAGTGTGTTGAAATCTGGCATGTCTGTTACAGAGATCTATCAACCAGCCTTTGTCTTACTGCCCTGGGTATTAGAAAACTTTGATTTTCTGAAAAAAAGCTTGCAAGTACTGGAATAAATGAGTCAGGCTTTAAGCAGAAGCAAGAGGGTAGTGGGCTTGATTATTGCTGGTATAACAGCTTTAATTACATTAATTGCTAGCACCACTGCTTCTGCAATAGCTTTGACACAAGAAGTTAAGACAGCTACTTTTGTTAATCATTTAGCAAAAAATGTTACTAATATGTTGAGTATACAAGAGGATTTAGATAGGTGTTTCGAACAACAGATTGATGCTCTATATCCTATTCAAGTTATCAGATAGAGGTTCAGGGTCTAAGAATTAGGAGCCATCTCAAGTGTCATGACAAATACCATTGGAGTTGAGTTACTTCTGAAATTTACAATGATAGTCATTATAATTAGAAAAAAGTTTAAAGACTCGTAGGGTACTTGGCATAATTCTAACACCTTTCTGGATGTTTTAACTTTGCATCGTGAGATTATGAATTTCAAGAATGCTGCTCTGCTGAGCCTTGATGCTGCAGATAATGCTGATAAAATTATCCATGGCCTGAGGTCAGTATTTCCATTTTGGTCAAACCTCAGTAATGGCATATATAGCTTGATCATGCTAGCCCTTTTTGTCCTGGGAATACTTTTATTCCTGCACATTGTGTTAAAGCTTGTCTTTAACATCAACATGCTTGGAGCCAAAGTACATGACTTGAAACTGAAAATGGATCCCCAGACAGAGTTAACAAATTTAACAAGCTGGTAAGCCAAGGATGGGTAAGATTCTGCACAGAGCCTTACAGAAGTGCATTGCTTTTGATAATGCATTTTCCACGATGGGTAAGGAGGTCATTCTTGTCAGAACCACCTAAGACAAGTCCAGTCTGGTTTATGTAATAAAAAGAGGGGAGATATGGAGAACTTTTGGGGCTGCCTGGCAGGAATCTGACATTGGCCAAGGACAAGGAAATGGACTGCAGGCAGGAATCTGACATTAGGCTAGAACAAAGAAGTAATTTCAGGCAGGAATCTAAATCCTAGACTACAACAAAGAAGTAGGCTTCAGGTATGAAAATGACTTTGGGCTAGAACAGGGAAGTAGGCTCAGGTATTTTGGTCATCCTGATAAGCCCTTAGAAATAGTGATCACAGGAGTGATCGCAGGACTCTGTTTATTGCCTTGCTTGTTCTTTGACTGTCTGGGTTTATTGTATTGCTTGTTTTTTTTTTTTGTTTTTTTTTTTTGACTACTTGCATCTATTGTATTGCTAGCTCCTCAACCTAGAACTGACCTTAAAACGTGCATGTAATTTAAACGGTATAAAAGGAAAAATGGAGGAGGAGGGATGGGAAAAAGGATTAATGGGGGTGTGGAGTGGTGAAAGGGGATAACATCTGAAATGTAAATAAATAAAATATCAAATAAAAAAGATAAAAAGATTTCATCTTTACAAATTGATTATTTCAGGCATTTGTTGTGAATAGAAAGCTAATAAAATGGTGTTTCCATATGTTTTAACATTGTCCGGAGGCTGCTGCTGAGGCTGCATTGCATGTCACTGCAGAACTGTGGGCTGCCTTAAGTATATGCTTGGTAACAAATTGCTGTGGAAAGCTCAGCTGGAGACTAGCTCTTTACTCTTTCTGATGATAAAGAGGATGCCAGTGCCTAACAGCTCAGAATTCTCAGCTCTGACTCATTTGCTATCTTTTGCCTCTAGATCTCTATGTCCTACTTTCTCCCAATAAACTTCCATCTCACTTAACTTCTCAGGCAATATAATTGAATAATTTTACTAACACATAAGTACAAAAGCACAACTCTATAACTTTTGTCACTGTCTTTGGTCTATACTGGGCAATGATAAAGACATTAGTAGGATTATAGTCCATTGAGAACAGAACCCTACTTCATTATCAGTTTTGCCCTTTCTTAGATTTAAAATACCATATAAAAATGTGGGGGTTTGATGATTTTGCTTAGATCCATTAAGAGAAAGCCACTTTCTTCTGGTCAAGCAATAGAATCTGCATTTTGCCACTGACCTGGCTGAATGAACATTAGAAGGAACATTCTAAACAGTATAAAGCAGTATATATTACCGTCCTGTCCCTGGAAAATTTGTCCAACTAGGCTTATCAGTCACATGGCCAGGAGACCACCTAGAAGTAAAGCTTCTCCTCCTGAATTTATTCCAAGAAGATGGGAGGCACAACAATCTCCTTAGTGAGAAAATGCTTATAGCTTCCAGAAGCGTTTCCCTCACAGTTGCTTGCAGATCTTCACTGGTAGAGCTGACTGTTTTTCAGACTTCTAACTAAAAAATAGTAACTGTTTATCTTCCTTCTTTCTGTTTCCTCTTTGGATACAGGCCCAGATCTAATCACACTAACCTTGGCGCTTTAGACATTTCCCTCTTCCTTTGAAGTCCATCCTCTCTTCCCAATGAAGCTGCTTGCCAACCTCCTTTCTTGAAGCTGTGTCCTATCTTGGATTCAAAACGCATGGTTATCTCTCTTCCTCTAATCTGTCTCTCCTCCCAAAAACTGCTGAAATTTACAACTTGCTTACTCTGTTCCTTTTCTCTGGGTACTTCAAGCTTCCTTCTAATACTGTTTTTATATTATTCTAGTAACAAAACTAAGAATTCACAAAAAGGAACCTTGATTCCCTAGTAACAGTAAAGACCTGCTGTAAGACATCCTGAAGACCTGTGCCAAATTCACTCAGGAAACAACATTGACTGCTAATTTCCCTGGTGATAGATTTCAGGGGCCTGTGGAAAGCATAGATTAAGAAAAATTATAGTACTTTAGTTTTGTTCTCCTTTTTGTTTTTGTTTTGTTTTTAAATGAACAGCAGGATCATTCTCTGATAGGAACTTCAGGAAATAACCTTGCTTTGGTTTAACTACCTTGAAGCTGTATCACGGTAGGCAGGTAAAGCAGAGTGCTTCACTGCCTATGAAAGCTTTGAAGGTGCCCACTGGCCTTGTTACATTTATTTCTCTGATCTCATGTTTGCCTTTGTCAGTGCTTCACAGGGTCTGGATCTTATCATCAATGGAGGCTGGAACAGTTCATGTTGGAACACTGAGCCCCTGAACAATGAAGGAGTTATAAGTAAAGCCAAGGTATATAAACTGTCTACCTTGCTGAAACAAAGTGAATCAGAGCAAGAGGTCTAGATTTGTTCTCTGTCGGGGTCCAGCCTAGACACAGGATTGGAGTTCTCAACTGGAAGCAGGGATATCTGGAAGGTGCATAATAAATATACACAGACTACTTTTTGAGTACAAACTGACAGGCAAATTTTCAAGACTTAAAGTTACTCTCTCTCTCCTCTCTCTCTCTCTCTCTCCTCTCTCTCTCTCTCTCTCTCTCTCTCTCTCTCTCTCTCTCTCTCTCTCTCTCTCTCAGCTTGAGGATGCACACACTGCACTCTCCTGTGCACTCTGCTTATCTCCTGTGTGATTTTCTTTTCTAGAACTCCCACACTCCTACACACCTCTGTGCATTCCCCTTTCACTCATATACACTCCTCACACACATCTCACACACACCACATGCACTCTCCTTTCACTCACACATACACTCTCCACACACACACCTCACATTCTTCACTTACTCTTCACATTCTCTCTCTTCACATGCTCTCCTCATGCTTTCTTTCCCTCTCTCTCCATCTCTCTCACCACCCTCTTTGCTTGCTCTCCACATTCACCTCACATGCTCTCTAGCCTTTCTCTTGCTCCAGTGTTTTATTGATATGCCAAAAGCAGGTACAAAAAAAGACATTGTATAATCTTTGCCAAACAAAATTCAAAAGAATAACCACATCCCACAAAGAATCAAGAATTATAATTGTTCCCCAAAGTTTCAAGCTTTCCTTATTCCCAGGCCTGTAGTCAAAATAATAATAATACTTGCAAACTTATCATTATTTAAACTTTAACTTTTCACTTATACTTGAGAGCTCAGAGCTCTGAGGTCAGCTACTTGTATTTTCCTGTGAGGCTCTAATGATAAATGATATGGGCAAAGCTGTCAGGCAGCGGCCAGAAAGAGTCAAGTTAACCCTTAACTCAGTAGTTCCACTAGCTTTCTGCTTCTGTGCATTGCACACAATGACTCTCTTAAGAGTCCCAGTGTTTTGACTTAGCTTTACTAGGATAAGATTTTATGTATTACTTTCTTATCCAGGAACCACTCTCAAATGTTATTCAAAAGTTATTTCATAACTTCAGTAGTTTTTTTCCTTTGTTGGGGTCCCAATATTGGCTCTAATTCATTTTATAATAATTTCTTCAAACTTTCTTTGCAAGTTAAACATTAATCTGGAACTACCATTGCACAATTATTGCATTGTTTCCAAGATGAGAACACACAGCATTCACCTGGGCCATTAGGGCTGTGCTGTGCTGTGCCCCATGCCTCAATTTTTAATTGTTTAAGAATCATTACATCAAGGAACATCTAGTTTCACAGAATTCAACAGAGCAGAAGGAAAAAGAAGTCAGAAAGTCAGATATAATAGAATAATTATGCACACCAAGGCCAACTGAAAAGCAATCACACACAAATGAAATCTATACAGCCGTTGTCCAGTGCTAAGGTTAGGAGGAGGAATGGGAACAACTGTTTTTTACAAAGAGCTGCCACGGACTACTGAGATGTCTTCATCACAACCTACTGCTGGCAGTCCCTGTCATTGTATGCTGTCCCTAGCAGTTCTCAAACTCAGAAGCAGGTACTGGAGGTTACAGTGATCATTGGGCAAGTAGGAAGTGGAAGTAGGGGTTCTCCCTCAGGGCAAGGACCTGGAAACCAGACGAAGGTGAGACTTAGAGTTTGCTGGAGATAGGATCAGTATGGAGAAAGCAAGAGAAGAGATACTTTTCGTGGTGCTGTGGGGTTACTGGCACAGCTAAACAGACATCTGAGCTTGCAGTGCACTGCTTGTGCATGCTTGGAATGTACTGTTAGTGGGTCTTCTAAAGGATAGCCAACCAACTTCAGACAGCTATAATTAATAAAAATGTAGCCACAGTTTCACACTCACAATGTTCTTGCTTCTGCAATGGTTTGACAATTACAGCCAAGCAGACTCAAGATAAACAGAAACTTGCTACTCTAGCAGCAAGGGGGTGGGATACTCACATTTGAGGAAGAGCAGCTCTTAGCACTTGTGCCTTTGTACTACAGGAGCTCTCATCTTTGCACTACTTTTGCAGTAAAATGTTTGAAATATTCTCTTTTAGCAACCTTGAAATATGTGATATTCTATTATTGACTGAGGTCATCATGTTCCTCATCAGATCATGGGAACTTCTCTAACTAAAGCTTTGTGGCAGAGGGCAAATTTAGTTGGATATGAGGTTGACAGATGACCAGGTTGTTTAAATAATTAAAATGAACAGAAACATAGAAAATTAGACAATAACTTTATGAAGGACATGTTAAGGACATGTACATAGGAGAAGCTTGGTACCTATTAGAGCAAATTAAGTGAGGAATAGGTATGAGTTGCTCAGCTCATACAGGCATGCCAAATATGGACAACCTATCTTTTCTGCTTCCTTGGGCAGAGACTCCCTGTCAAATTACAGGCCATACCTGATAGAAGTCCAATTAAGTTGTGCAACTTATCCTCACCCCACATTCTCTCCTCATATCCCAGCCACAAACTTGTCATCCCTGCTGGATGACAAGCCACAAAGGCCACCAGAACTTCAATCTCTAATCTGGGTGGAGACTTCCTGCTGGAACAGAAGCCAAGCAGCTCACCAGAACTCCTACCCTCTACTTGGGCAGAGACCCTGTATTTTACAAGAGACTATGCCATCTACCAGAAGTCTACCCCCCAAGATCAGTGGAGACTGTCTGCTCAACTATGGGCCATATAAGCGAGAAGACTGGAAAGGAAAAACAAATATTCTTCTAAAAAAGACAAATTCTGAAATGGACACATAGACGTACAGTGTCACCATGAACCTAGAGGCCTAGATGGTAGCCTAAGAACATAATGCCCTTCCCCGGGATCATCTTTGGGCCCACAACACTGGTAGAAGACTCCAGCTCTACCAGAAGTGAAGCTGGTACTAGAAACCTCAGAAGTCCCCAAAGAATTTCCTCTCTTGGGCTACAAATCCTGGTCCATAACCCCAGCAGAAAGCTTCTGCTTTGTCAGAGGCTGTGGAGGCATTAGGAACCCCTGAAGACTCCTGTGCTCCTGGAGGTTACACTAGTACTTGAAACCCCAGGAACTCCAGGTACCTAGAACCCGAGAGGTTGCACTAGTATATAGAAATCCAGAGACCAACACCAGTTCCTAGAACCGCAAAGGCAATAATAACACCAAAAACAGCGAGAGGTTACACAGGCTACCAAAACATCAGTGGAAACACACTATTGGACTTGAAGATTCGCTGGTCACCAGAACCACAGGCCTCTCAAGTGACAAGACTAGAGAGAGAACAGAAGGCAAGGGAGAAAACATCCAGTGAAGAATATAATCAGCAACAGCCGGGGCAATATGGCACCATCAAAGCTGAGCTACCCTCCTACAGCAAGCCACGGATATTCCAACACAGCTAAAGCACAAGAAAATGATCTTAAATCCAATCTTATGAAGATGATAGAGGCCTTTAAAGAGAAAATTAATAAATTCCTTAAGGAAATCCAGGAAAACACAAATAAACAAATGAAGAAAACAAATAAAGCTGTTCAAGATCTGAAAATGGAAATAGAAGCAATAAAGAAAACACAAATTGAAGGCATTTTAGAAGTGGAAATCTAGGTAACCAAACAGGAATTACATACTCAAGTATCACTAAGAGAATACAAGAGATAGAAGAGTGAACCTCAGACACTGAAGATATGATAGAAGAAATAATCAAACAAAGAAAATGTTTAATCTAAAAGTACCTGACACCAAACATCCAGATAACCTGGGACACTATGAAAAGATCAAACATAAGAGTAGTAAGAATAGAAGAATAAAATTGCCATCTCAAAGGCCCAGAAAATATTTTCTACAAAATCACAGAAGAAAAATTTCCTAACCTAAAAAAGGAGATGCATATAAAAGTATTAGAAGCTTAGAGAACATCAAGTGCAGTGGACCAGAAATGAAAGTTACCCCTCCCAATCATACAGTAATCAAAACATTAACTGTACAGAAGAAAAAATATTAAAAGCTGTAAGAGAAAAAGGCCAAGTAACATATAAAGGTAGACCTATTAGAATTACATCTGATTTTTGAATGGAGATTCTAAAAGCCAAAATGGCCTGCACATGTGCTCCAGACTCTAAAGAGATCACAGATACCTGCCCAGACTACTATACCAGTAAAACATTCAATAAATCAATAAACTCAAAAAATTTTAAAAAATCGATAAATTAGAAACAAGGAGAACAATACAAAGAATCAACAAAACCAAGAGCTGATTCTTTGAGAAAAATCAACCAGATAGACAAACCCTTAGCCAAAGTAATAAAAAGGAGAGAGAGAGAGGGAGAAAGGGAGGGAAGGAGAGAGGGAGGGAGGGAGGGAGGGAGTGAGGGAGAGAGAGAGAGAGAGAGAGAGAGAGAGAGAGAGAGAGAATATCCAATTAACAAAATCAAAAACAAAAAGTGAAATATACCAACAGACACCAGGGAAATCCAAAGAATCATTAAGACATACTTCAAAAATCTGTATTTCACAAAACTGGAAAATCTAAAAGTAATGGAAACTTTTTTTTAATAGATACCACTTACCAAAGCTTAATCAAAATCGGAAAATAACTTAAATAGGCTTATAACCCCTAAGAAAATAGAAGCACTTATTAAAAGTCTTCCAACCAAAAATATTCCAGGACCAAATAATTTTAGCACAGAATTCTACCAGACTTTCAAAGAAGAGATAATACCGAACTCTGTACATTATTTCACAAAATAGAAACAAAAGGAATTTATGACCACAATCATTCTGATACCCAAACCACACAAAGATTCACAAAAAAAGAAAAAAGAAAAGAAAAGAAAAGAAAAGAAGAGAGAGAGAGAGAGAGAGAGAGAGAGAGAGAGAGAGAGAGAGAGAGAATTACAAGTGTCTGGATATAAAATTAAATCAAACAAATCAGTAACCTTCCTCTACTCAAAGGATAAATGGAAAGATCAAACATAAGAGTAGTAAGAATAGAATAACATTACTAGCTCAAAGGTCCAGAAAATATTTTCTACAAAATCACAGAAGAAAAATTTCCTAACCTAAAGAAGGAGATGCGGGAAATTAGGGAAATGACACTCTTCTCAGTAGTCACAAATAATATAAAATATCTTGGTTTGACTCTAATCAAGGACGTGAAAGACCTGTATGACAAGAACTTCAAGTCTCTGAAGAAAGAAATTGAAAAAAGACCTCAGAAGATGGAAAGATCTCCCATGCTCATGGATTGGTGGGATTAATATAGTAAAAATGACCATCTTACCAAAAGCAGTCTACAGATTCAATCCAATCCCCATCGAAATCCAACTCAATTCTTCACAGAGATAGAAAGAGCAATTCTCAAATTTTCTGGAATAACTAAACACCCAGGACAGTGAAAACTGTTCTCAAAAAATAAGAGAGTTCTAGGGAAATCACTATTCCTTACCTCAAGCTGTACTACACAGCAATAATGATAAAAACTGCATGGTATTGGTACAGAGATAGGCAAGAAGATCAATGGAATAGAATTGAAGACCCAGAATTAAACACACACAAATTATGGTTATCTGATCTTTGACAAAGAAACCAAAACAATCCCGTGGAAAAAAGACAGCATAGTCAACAAATGGTGCTGGCTCAAGTGGTGGTCTGCATATAGAAGAATGAAAATTGATCCATCCTTATCTCCTTGTACAATGCTCAAGTCCAAGTGGATCAAGGACCTCCACATAAAACCAGATACACTGAATCTAATAGAAGAGGAAGTGGGAAAGAGCCTCGAATATTTGGGCACAGGGAAAAGTTCCTGAAAAGAACACCAATGGCTCAGGTCCTAAGATCAATTATAGACTAATGGGATTTCAGAAAATTGAAAAGCTTCTGGAACTAGCCTGTCTGCTCCTGTGAAGACACCATATCCTGAACTGTACTAGAGGAGCAGATAAGAACCCTCCTCCACAACCTTACACGCTAGGGCTTCAACTTGGAGCCTGGGGCACTCAGGACTCATCACCCACCCAAACCCTGCCCCTCTGGAATACCATTCCCCTTCCACCCCTCGCTTGGTCCTTTTGGCTGGGGCAGACACCTAGCTGGTCTGCTCCTGTAAAGACACCATTTCCTGGACCTTCCTAGAGGAACCACTGCACTCAGAGGAGCGGGTAAGAACCCTCTTTTACAACCCTAAGTCTCAGAGCTGCAACCCACCCGCCCCTTGCTTGATCCTTTTGGCTTGGGGCAGACACCTAGCTGGTCTGCTCCTGTGAAGACACCATATTCTGAATCATCTTAAAGTAGTGGTGGAACCACTGCACTTGGAGCAACTGAGGAACCACTGCACTTGGAGCAGCTGAAGAACCACTGCACTCAGAACAGCAGAATTTCAGGATCCCAGTGGCAGCATGAGGCACAGGAGCTCTTCTACCCAGGAGCTCAGGATCACAGGATCACAGGATCACAGGATCACAGAGGCAACTGGACTCTGAGGAGTTCTGACACAAGAAAGATAACTGGGAAGACAGGCTCCAGTCAGAGACAGTAAGTATAGGTAGCACTAGAGATAAACAGATGGTGAAAGGCAAGAACATAAGTAACAGAATCCAATGTTACCTGGCATCATCAGAACCCAGTTTTCCCACCATAGCAAGTCCTGGACACCCCATCACACCAGAAAAGCAGGATTCAGATTTAAAATCACTTCTCATGATGATGATAGAGGACTTTAAGGAAGACATAAACAACTCCTTTAAAGAAATACAAGAGAACACAGGTAAACAGGTAGAGGCCCTTAAAGAGGAAACACAAAAAAACCTTTAAAGACCTGCAAGAAAACACAACCAAATAGGTGAAGGAGTTAAACTAGAAAAAAAGCCACATGATCATCTCACTAGATGCTGAGAAAGCATTTGACAAAATTCAACATCCCTTCATGGTAAAAGTCTTGGAAAGAACAGGAATTCAAGGCCCATACCTAAACATAGTAAAAGCAATATACAGCAAGCCAGTAGCCAACATCAAACTAAATGGAGAGAAACTTGAAGCGATCCCAATCAAATCAGGGACTAGACAAGGATGCCCACTCTCTCCCTACCTATTCAATATAGTATTGGAAGTCCTAACCAGAGCAATTAGACAACAAAAAAGAAGTCAAAGGGATACAAATAGGAAAGGAAGAAGTCAAAATATCACTATTTGCAGATGGTATGATAGTATACTTAAGTGACCCCAAAACTTCCATCAGAGAACACCTAAACCTGATAAACAACTTCAGCAAAGTGGCTAGTTATGAAACCAACTCAAATGAATCCTCTACTCAAAGCATAAACAGGATGAGAAAGAAATTAAGGAAACGACACCCTTCACAATAGTCACAAACAATTTAGAATATCTTAATGTGAATCTAACCAAGCAAGTGAAAGACCTGTGTGACAAGAACTTCAAGTCCCTGAAGAGAGAAATGGAAGAAGATCTCAGAAGATGGAAAGATCTCCCATGCTCATGGATTGGCAAGATTAATATAGTAAAAATGGCCATCTTGCCAAAAGCAATCTTCAGATTTAATGCAATCCCCATTAAAATCCCAACTCAATTCTTCACAGAGATAGAAAGAGCAATTCTCAAATTAATTTGAATAACAAAAAAGCCCAGGATAGCAAAAACTATTCTCAACAATAAAAGAACTTCTGGAGGAATCACCATCCCTGACCTCAAACGTGTACTACAGAGCAATAGTGACAAAACCCACATGGTATTGGTACAGAGACAGGCAGGAAGATCAATGGAATAGAATTGAAGATCCCGAAATGAACCCACACACCTATGGTCACTTGATCTTTAACAAAGGAGCTAAAGCTGTCCAGTGGGAAAAGGACAGCATTTTCAACAAATGGTGCTGGTTCAACTGGAGGTCAGCATGTAGAAGAATGAAAATTGATCCATTCTTATCTCCTTGTACAAAGCTTAAGTCCAAGTGGATAAAGGATCTCCACATAAAACCAGATACGCTGAAACTAACAGAAGAGAAGGTGGGAAGAACCTTGAATACTTGGGCACAGGGGAAAAGTTCCTGAACAGAACACCAATGGCTTATGCTCTAAGATCAAGAATTGAGAAATGGGACCTCATAAAATTGCAAAGTTTCTGTAAGGGAAAGGACACTTTCAATAGGACAAAACGACAACCAACAGATTGGGAAAAATCTTTGCCAACCCTATATCTGATAGAGGGCTAATATCCAATATACACAAAGAACTGAAGAAATTAGGATCCAGACAACCAAATAACCCTATTAAAATGGGGTACAGAGTTAAACAAAGAATCCTCACCTAAGGAAACTAGAATGGGCGAGAAGCACCTAAAGAAATGTTCAATATCCCTTATCATCAGGGAAATGCAAATCAAAACAACCCTGAGATTCCATCTCACACCAGTCAGAATGGCTAAGATCAAAAAATCAGGTGACAGCAGATGCTGGTGAGGATGTGGAGAAAGAGCAACACTCTTCCATTGTTGGTGGGATTGCAAGCTGGTATAACCACTCTGGAAATCAGTCTGGCAGTTTCTCAGAAAATAGGACATTGCATTACCTGAGGACCCAGCTATACCACTCCTGGGCATATACCCAGAAGATGCTCCAACATATAACAAGGACATATGCTTCACTATGTTTATAGCAGCTCTATATATAATAGCCAGGAGCTGGAAAGAACCCAGATGTTCTTCAACAGAAGAATGATTACAGAAAATGTGGTACATTTACACAATGGAGTATTACTCAGCTATTAAAAACAATGACATTACTCACTATCTCTGGCTGGAGCCTGTCTGTCCTATGATCTTCGTCATGTCAGAACTCCTCAGAGTCCAGCTTTCTCTGTGATCCTGTGATCCTGACATCCTGGTTGTGATAATAGCTCCTAGGAGTCAGGCTGCTTCTTGGATGCTGAAATCCTGGTGTGCCCAAGCTCCTGAGATCCAGTGATCATATTATCCTGTGTTCATATGTGTTAGAGCTCCTGGGATTCCAGTCTTCTCTGGGTTTTGGTTTTGTAGAGCTGATGCCATAGGACTATTCCAGGCACAGGTGCAAACTGGAAGGGTCTGGGTTTTTGTTGTTTGGTTGTTTGTTTGGTTGGTTTTTTGTTTTTAATTTTCTTCTATCTTTTTTGTCTTTTCCTCATTTTTTTTAAAAGAGGTTTATTAATTTCCCATTTTAAGACCTCGATTTTCTTCATAAACTTGGTTTTAAGGTCTGTTTCTTGTTCGTCATCTGTTGCAACATTCAGAGCTTTCTGTAGTAGGATACCTGTTCTCTGGTGGTTCCATGTTGTCCTGGTTGTTGTTGATTGTGTTCTTATGCTAGCATCTTGGTTTTGGGATGTTTATAGGTCCATGTGCCAATTTCTGAGTTCCTCTTCATTGGATGGGTGTTTTGTTCCTTGATTTGGTTTCCTCAGGTCTTCTGGCTTGTGGGGCCTGTGGCTGAGCACAAGGTTTTACTTGAGTGGGGGGTTAGACTTTTTTGTGGTCTCTTGTTATAAGGGATCTTTGCCTGAGTTGGGGGATATCACACAGTGAAACAGATGGGTGGAGATTTGGGATAGGGCTGTGGGGCACAGAGAGAGTTGAGGCAGTCTGCTGGTGGGTGGTGTGGCCTCTGATAGATCAGGGAGTCTCTGTCTAAGTTGAAGGCTGGGACATGGTGATGAGGGCCAGACCAGGCAAGGGGGAGACTGAAAAGAGTGGTGGATGTTCACAAGTGGGCAGCCTACCTGTACTTCTGTTCAAAGAGTGAACTGAGGTGCATGACAGACGGAGCCTAAACTGAGGCAGTGAAGACAGTACAGGAAAGGCAGAAGGACCAGGATATAAGCCAGCACACAGGACGATGGACGTGGAGCTTCATGTGGTGTAAACTTAGTGAATGACAAGGAGGATGAAGAACTAGTTAGAAATCATGTGAACAGAAGAAAGAAGGAGGCTCCTCATTCTCCAAGTTATGATTTTCATTTCTCTCTGACAGACATTCAGGAATTTCAACAACTGACAAAACAAAGACAACCAACCAACCAACCAAACAAACAAAAAAAACAACACCTAACAACCTATATTCCCAGTTCTGAGAAGCATCTCAAATGACCTTGGTCAATCCACCAATGAGTGTGGCTCAAGCCTAGCCTCAGTGTGACTTATCCTCAGTGTGACAGAAGGTGAGGACCCTTCTGTCAGTGTTCCCTCAGTATCTGAACGTATTTTATGCTAAGTTGCTGCAGATCCAGTCACCTGAGTGCGTCCCTTTTCTAAGGCTCGAGCTTGACACCATGGCATGCATCCTATTCGTCTGCTCAGTCAGCATACAGGCTGACTTCATTCCAGTTTGACACCCCTCCTCCAGAATTGGCTGCCCCTGAACACAGCTTCTCAAGGTTATCAGGGGGAAGTCTAAGGCTGTACCACCAGCAATATTCAGTTGAACTTCATACTGCTGCAATATCACTTAATTTGGAGGATAAAATAAAACCAAGAAAGAAAAGAAGTAGCTGACAGCAATTTGAGTGTGATCTTTCAGGTCACAATGTGAGCATTTTTTTTAAAAGGAGGGAGAAAATATTGCTTCACTTTAGAGTTTTCGTTTTTGTTTTTGTTTTCTGACATGGGGACTTGCTATGCAGGACTGGTTAGTGCTAGTTGTGTAGCTTAGAATGTCCTCAAACTTGTGGCAATGCTCTTGCCTCTGCTCCCTGAGTGCTGGGAGTGTACCATAGTCCATCCTGGCCAGTGTTACAGTTTTGTAGTTAAATCCGAGTGGTGAAATATTTAAATAATTTCCAAAAGGAAAGAGCTAAACAAAACAAAATAAAAAAACCAAAACTAAAAACCCCTAATCTGTGGCTGTGGAGGTGAGAGAAACAGAAACCCTTGCTTTTCAGCTTCATTTCCAGGAGGTTGATGATTAGCAAAAGGAAATTATTCTTGGCTTAGTCAGACAAAACTGGAACTGGGAAATGAAAGGGACAGGTTCAAGTCTTCTTGTCTGAGATAAATACCTTTTCCAGGACTTCTCAAAGGCTCCTGGAACATTTTTCCTTGTTCTAAATGCTCTCCAGACCCTGTATACCTCCTACACATGCAAGGTTTCTGTGTTTTTTTTTTTCACATCCTTTAAGATTGTCACAATTCAACGGAGATGTTCTGAAAGAACTCCTGCTTCAGTAGGGTCACCTTGGTTCATGAGGTGATGGCAATACCCATTTAAAATCTTTAAAGCCAGTCAACTTGTATCCTAGTAAATTAAAGAAATGTCTATGCCCCTGAAAATGTTCCTAGCCTCGGTTTCTTGAGGTGCGTTAACTATGACATAAAAGTTGCTGTTGACATGAACAACATTCTGTGGAAAATCTGATTGTTGTTTAGATTGGCCATGACTTTGTTTATCCCTGTATTACAATGATGTCGACTTCATAGGCTGTTGTCAGGGTTGTATTAGACCAGTAGAGGGGAAGAGTTAGCCGAGAGCCTGGGTCATGCACATGCAAAACCTGATGGTTCCCTGCCAGTCCCTGGCTTCAGAAGCAGTGTTTTCTGAATAGGCCCAAAGCTGCTTTCTGAGCTGCCCTTCCAAGATTCTTTAGTTAATGAAGTGCAGTGATGGTCCCCTAATACTTGCAAAAGTTACTCTCTGATGGCGTCTGTGTCTGTCTGTATATGTTGAGTCTCACAGGTGAATGTCCATCCCTGCTCCTGAAGGTCTAACAGTTGCAGCTAAGGGAGAAAGCAGTCTGAATAGGTGACCCAAAGCAATCATGCTCTACACTGATTGTGTGCACTCATGTAGGCTCCTGTCTACAGCAGTCTTTGGGAAAACAATGCTCTGGATAAAAAGTAAACTGACTCTAGAGAAAGATTTTGGAGGATTTGAACATATAAGAAATATGAAAATAGAAGTACATAAACTAGTTCTATTTAAATGAGTTTTGAAAAGGAAAACCTGACTTTGTTAAAGTGAGGTGTTTGAGTTGCTTAGTAACCTAGTGACTGTTGTGTTTTGGGGGATATTTGCACAGGTGCTAGTCGTGGGTTTCCTTCAGTCAGTCTATTTTGAATGGCGATACTAGGCACGAACCATCATATCCAGCTTCCTTCCCACCCCACAGTTCACCTCAAGACATATGATAGTAAATTATACACATCATGATTTTTAAATTTATTTCATTTTGAGATCATAAAATAATTAAGTATGAGTGTACTTAGTTGTGAAAGGCTTAACTGATGCAAAAGGCTGCTTTACTGAACAGGTAGTCAATGTTTTCCCTTAATTTCTGTTTGGAAACTACTTCAAGTCTATAAAAAGTTGCAAAAATAGTACAAAATTTAAACATAAATTTGCTTAACTTTTTTTTGAGACTTGGTCTTGACAGGGGCCATACAAGCTTAGAACTTGCTTAAAACTAGCCTGGGCTGGTCTTAAACTATAATCTTCCTGCCTCAGCTTCCCAAGTGTTGAGATAGTAGGTATGAGCCATCACACCTAGTTTCCTGCCCCTCCATTCCACCCTCCCCAAGGCATATGATGGTAAAGTGTACACATCATGATTTTTAAATTTATTTTTTTGAGATTATAAAATAATTAAAATATTTTTCCTTCCCCTTTCCTCCCTCCAAACCTTCCTACATACCCCTCTCTACTCTACTTTAAATTCATGGCCTCTTTTTGTACTGTCATTGCATGTGTTTATGTACACACATAGGTATTTCTTTTTTTTAAAAATTATTTATTTTTTCTCAAATTGTAATTCATTCACACAGGAGTTATAAACACAGAAAGGCAGGATGTGAGGAAGGGGATGACACTGGAGTGTGGGTGTTCAGGGGGAATACAGATATCTTTCAGAACAGGGTATCAGCTGGGTGAAGGTTCAGGGGACAGGTCACTATGACTCTGCCTATGACTCACTTGTCCTTATCTAAGTTGGTATTGTCTGCCCAGGCTACCTATTTACAAGGTCTATGACTACTCAGGCTTGTAAATTTCCACAAAAGCTGCCTGTTGACATTAGCTTATAGCCATCTGTTTCAATGTTTTTCCACAGAGACTCAAGGCTTGGTGTTAGTCTACATGTATGACAGGCCTATTGCTGATTTTAGGCCTATGGCTGATTTTAGGCCTTCAGTGTGTAATCAGGGCTGTCCCTGACATCTCCTCCCTTCTCTAAGTATAGAAGGGCTGTGGCAATTCTAATCTTTCGAAGGCGGGGATAGAGGCCTGACCTCCAGTACTCGAAGGTGACCTTGTAATGGCTCTGGTCCCCCTGTTGTTGTCCAGTGAGGCATCAGGGCCATACCCATTGCTATGTCTTTTTCCTGGAGAGGGAATACTTTTAAAATCAACCCCTATGCAGTCAGGCTTGTCCCTCAGGGAACCCAGAGAGATATTTTCATCTTTTATTTATATTCCACATAGGTATTTCTAAATGTAGCCTATCCAGAGTATATAATGTTATTCATATGTATGTTTTCAGGGTTGACCAGTTGTCACTGAACAACCAATTGGTGTGCTTGTCCCCTAGGAAGACAACCTTTACTCATTTGCTGATAGTTCTTTGTATAAGGTTAAGAACTTATTGGCTTTTCTCTGTTGAGTTTAACATGTCCATTGGTGTCATCTTTGTTCAGCTCATGCTTGGGCATTTATGTTTGGTGAGACTTTATGGATGTTGCTTCTGATATTACCAGGAGACAAAATCTCACAGCACTGTCCCTGATCATCTGGCTCTTACAATGTTTCTTCCCCTTCTGTTGCAATGCTCTCTGAGCTCTGTGAGAGCATTTTATAGTTGTTCCCACTAGGACTGGCACAACTCTATATTTTGATTGGTTATGGTCTTCTGTAATGGTCTGTATTTATTGCAAAGAGAAGTTTCCTTGATAAGGGGTGACGACTATATTTATATTCGAAGATTTTGAGCTAAGAACCTTCAATGAAAGAGAACATGCAATCAGTGTGTGTCTTCCCTGGGGCTGGGTTACCTCACTAAATATGATCTTTTTGTTCAGTTCATTTGTTGGCAAAATCCATGATTTAATTTTTCTTTATAGTTGAATAGCATTCCAGAGTGTATTTATATGTATATACAATGTTTTCATCATCCATTCCTTAGTTAGGTCCTTTAGGCTGCTTCCATTTCCTAGCTATGTTGAATAGAGCAGCAGTGAGCATGGATAGGTTAAGTATCTGAACAGCATGCTGAGTCCTTTGGGCACATACTAAGGAGCGGTATAGCTTTCTCATATGGCAGATTTATTTTATCTTTTTGAGAATTCTCCATACTGATTTCTATGGTAGTTACTAGTTTGCAGTCCTACTCACAGTGAGTGAGGACTCTCTTTCCTAGCATCCCCTCCGTCATTTGCTGTCAGGTGTTTTGTTGATCTGCCATTCCAACTGGGGTAAGATGAAGTTTAAAAGTTGTTTTGATTCTACTTCCTCTTTTCACTACAGTCACACATCATTATATTTTTGAGAAAAGATTTATTCTGCTTCACAGTTCATCTTGAAGGGCAAGTCAAAAGCAGCAGAAGCGCAAAACAGCTCCTTACATTCACTATCAGAGCCAGAGCATGCTGAACCCATGTAGCTCTCTTTCTTCATTTTCCCAGCCCAGGATGCAAATGAGGAATAGTGGACAGGTCTTACATCTCAACTAAACAGGTCAGGTTTTGGGCCAAGACTATTGAAAGTCCTGATAGACTGATATCCAGGTGATTCCATCCAGTTCTCAGGAGAAGCTAGAACAAAAACAGTATGTATAATCGAAGTCTTCTATTCTCAACTGGCTTGTCTGTTAGCTTCATGTAGGTTTCATTTTTATTTGGTCATTAGGATTAATACATCATGATTTTTTTTTCTTTTTTTTTTTATTGGATGATTTATTTACATTTCCTATGTTGTCCCCTTACCCCATCCCCCACCACCCCCTCGGAACCCCCAATCCCCTCGCCCCTCCTCCTTCTTCTCTGTGGATGTAACCTCTATCTACACCCCCCCACTCCCACCTCCCCACCCTCAAAATTCCCACCCCCTGGGGCATCCAGCCTTCATGAGGTCAAGGTTCTCTTCTTCCACCTATGCCCAGCAGGGCCCTCCACTTTTACATATTCAGCTGAAGCCCTGGATCCCCCCCTAAGTGCTCCCAGGCTGGTGGTTTAGACCCTGGGAGCTGTGGTTGGTTGGTATTGTTGCTCTCCTCATGGTGCCACAAACCCTTTCAGCTCCTTCAGTCTTCACTCTAACTCCTCTATTGAGAACCCCATGATCAGTTCAATGGCTAGTTGTGAGCATCTGCCTCTGAATATGTCTGACTCTTGAAGGCCTCTGAGGAGATATCCATATCAGGCTCTTATCAGCATGCACTTCCTGTCTTCCACATCAGCATCTACCTTTGGTGATTGCACATGGGATAGATACTCAGGTGGGGTGGTCTTGAGACGGCCCCTCCTTCAGTTTCTGTCCCTCACTTTGTCTCCATATTTGCTCCCTTGAGTATTTTGTTGCTCCTTCTAAGAAGGACCGAATCACCCTCACTTGGTCTTCCTTCTTTATGGGCTTCATGTGGCCTGTGAGTTGCATCTTGGGCATTTCAAGGTTCTAGGCTAATATCCAATAATCAGTGAGTGAATACCATGTGT
>NW_021604671.1:1987550-1987979 GCF_004785775.1 Grammomys surdaster | reverse complement strand
AGCATCTACCTTTGGTGACTGCACATGGGATGGATACTCAGGTGGAAAGGTCTTCAGACGGCCCCTCCTTCAGTTTTTGTCCCTCGCTTTGTCTCCATATTTGCTCCCTTGAGTATTTTGTTGCTCCTTCTAAGAAGGACCGAATCACCCCCACTTGGTCTTCCTTCTTTATGGACTTCATGTGGCCTGTGAGTTGCATCTTGGGCATTTTAAGGTTCTGGGCTAATATCCAATAATCAGTGAGTGAATACCATGTGTGTTCTTTTGTGATTGGCTTACCTCACTCAGGATGATAATTTCTAGTTCCATCCATTTACCTAGGAACCTCTCAAATTCATTGTTTTTAATAGCTGAGTAATACTCCATTGTGTAAATATACCACATTTTTTTAATCCATTCCTCAGTTGAAGGACATCTGGGTTCTTTCCA
>NW_021604671.1:1982400-1987450 GCF_004785775.1 Grammomys surdaster | reverse complement strand
ATGTCCAATTTTCTGAGGAACCGCCACACTGATTTCCAAAGTGGTTGCACCATCTTGCAGTCCCACCAACAATGGAGGAGTGTTCCTCTTTCTCCACACCCTCGCCAGCATCTACTATCACCTGAGTTTTTAATCTTAGCCATTCTGACTGGTGTGAGATGGAATCTCAGGGTTGTTTTGATTTGCATTTCCCTGACGACTAAGGATGCTGAACATTTCTTTAGATGCTTCTCGGCCATTCGAGTTTCTTCCGTTGAAAATTCTTTGTTAAGCTCTATACCCCATTTTTTAATAGGGTAATTTGGTTGTCTGGAGTCTAATTTCTTGAGTTCTTTGTATATATTGGATATTAGCCCTCTATCAGATGAAGGATTGGTAAAGATCTTTTCCCAATTTGTTGGTTGTCGTTTTGTCCTATTGACAGTGTCCTTTGCCTTACAGAAACTTTGCAATTTTATGAAGTCCCATTTGTCAATTCTCGATCTTAGAGCATATGCCATTGGAGTTCTGTTCAGGAACTTTTCCCCTGTGCCCAAGTATTCGAGGCTTTTCCCCACCTTCTCTTCTATTAGTTTCAGTGTATCTGGTTTTATGTGGAGGTCCTTTATCCACTTAGATTTGAGCTTTGTACAAGGGGATAAGAATGGATCAATTTTCATTCTTCTACATGTTGTCCTCCAGTTGAACCAGCACCATTTGTTGAAAATGCTGTCCTTTTTCCACTGGACAGTTTTAGCTCCTTTGTCAAAGATCAAGTGACCATAGGAGTGTGGGTTCATTTCTGGGTCTTCAATTCTATTCCATTGATCTTCCTGCCTGTCTCTGTACCAATACCAGGTAGTTTTTATCACTATTGCTCTGTAGTACAGCTTGAGGTCAGGGATGGTGATTCCTCCAGAAGTTCTTTTATTGTTGAGAATAGTTTTCGCTATCCTGGGTTTTTTGTTATTCCATATGAATTTGAGAATTTCCTTTTCTAACTCTGTGAAGAATTGAGTTGGGATTTTAATGGGGATTGCATTGAATCTGTAGATTGCTTTTGGCAAGATGGCCATTTTTATTATATTAATCCTGCCAATCCATGAGCATGGGAGATCTTTCCATCTTCTGAGATCTTCTTCAATTTCTTTCTTCAGAGACTTGAAGTTCTTGTCATACAGGTCTTTCACTTGCTTGGTTAGATTCACACCAAGGTATTTTATATTATTTGCAACTATTGTGAAGGGTGTCATTTCCCTAATTTCTTTTTCAGTCTGTTTATCTTTCATGTAGAGGAAGGCTACTGATTTGTTTGAGTTGATTTTATAACCAGCCACTTTGCTGAAGTTGTTTATCAGGTTTAGGAGTTCTCTGGTGGAAGTTTGGGGGTCACTTAAGTATACTATCATATCATCTGCAAATAGCGATATTTTGACTTCTTCCTTTCCTATTTGTATCCCTTTGACTTCTTTTTGCTGTCTAATTGCTCTGGCTAAGACTTCCAGTACTATATTGAATAGGTAGGGGGAGAGTGGGCAACCTTGTCTAGTCCCTGATCTTAGTGGGATTGCTTCAAGTTTCTCTCCATTTAGCTTGATGTTGGCTACTGGTTTGCTGTAAATTGCTTTTACTATGTTTAGGTAGGGGCCTTGAATTCCTGATCTTTCCAAGACTTTTATCATGAAGGGATGTTGAATTTTGTCAAATGCTTTCTCAGCATCTAGTGAGATGATCATGTGGTTTTTTTCTTTAAGTTTGTTTATATAGTGGATTACATTGATGGATTTCCGAATATTGAACCATCCCTGCATTCCTGGGATAAAACCTACTTGATCATGATGGATGATTGTTTTGATGTGGTCTTGGATTCGGTTTGCTAGAATTTTATTGAGTATTTTTGCATCGATGTTCATAAGGGAGATTGGTCTGAAGTTCTCTTTCTTTGTAGGGTCCTTGTGGGGTTTGGGTATGAGTGTAATTGTAGCTTCATAGAACGAATTGGGTAGTGTTCCTTCTGTCTCTATTTTGTGGAATAGTTTGAAGAGAATTGGTATTAGGTCTTCCTTGAAGGTCTGATAGAATTCAGCACTAAAACCATCTGGTCCTGGGCTTTTTTTAGTGGGGAGGCTTTTGATGACTGCTGCTATTTCCTGAGGGGTTATGGGACTATTTAGATGGTTTATCTGCTCCTGGTTTAACTTCGGTACCTGGTATCTGTCTAGGAAATTGTCCATTTCATCCAGGTTTTCCAGTTTTGTTGAGTATAGGCCTTTGTAGTAGGATCTGATGATTTTTTGAATTTCTTCAGTTTCTGTTGTTATGTCTCCCTTTTCAGTTCTGATTTTATTAATTTGGATACTGTCTCTGTGCCCTCTGGTTAATCTGGCTAAGGGTTTATCTATCTTGTTGATTTTCTCAAAGAACCAACTCCTGGTTTTATTGATATTTTGTATTGTTCTTTCTGTTTCTATTTGGTTGATTTCAGCCCTGAGTTTGATTATTTCCTGCCTTCTACTCCTCCTGGGTGTATTTGCTTCTTTTTGTTCTAGAGCTTTTAGTTGTGCAGTCAACTTGTTAGTGTGTGCTCTTTCCAGTTTCTTTTTGTAGGCACTTAGAGCTATGAGCTTTCCTCTTAGCACTGCCTTCATGGAGTCCCACAAGTTTTGGTATGATGTGTCCTCATTTTCATTGAATTCTAAAAAGTCTTTTATTTCTTTCTTTATTTCTTCCTTGACCAAGTCATCATTGAGTAGAGAGTTGTTCAGTTTCCATGTGTACGTGGGTTTTCCATTGTTTTTGTCATTATTAAAGACCAGTCTTAGTCCGTGGTGATCTGATAAGATGCAAGGGATTATTTCAATCTTTTTGTATCTGTAGAGGCTTGTTTTGTGACCAATTACATGGTCTATTTTGGAGAAGGTACCATGAGGTGCTGAGAAAAAGGTATATTCTTTTGTTTTAGGATGAAATGTTCTATAGATGTCTGTTAAGTCCATTTGGTTCATAACTTCTGTTAATTTCAAAGTGTCTCTGTTTAGTTTCTGTTTCCATGATCTGTCCATTGCTGACAGTGGGGTGTTGAAATCCCCCACTATTATTGTGTGAGGTGTAATGTGTGTTTTGAGCTTTAGTAAAGTTTCTTTTATGTATGTAGGTGCCCTTGCATTTGGAGCATAGATGTTCAGAATTGAGAGTTCACCTTGGTAGATTTTTCCTTTGATGAGTATGAAGTGTCCTTCCTTATCTTTTTTGATTAATTTTGGATGAAAGTCGATTTTATTTGATATTAGAATGGCTACTCCAGCTTGTTTCTTGGGACCATTGGCTTGAAAAATTGTTTTCCACCCTTTTATTCTGAGGTAGTGTCTGTCTTTGTCACTGAGGTGCGTTTCTTGTATGCAGCAAAATTCTGGGTCTTGTTTGTGTATCCAGTCTGATAGTCTGCGTCTTTTTATTGGGGAATTGAGACCATTGATGTTAAGAGATATTAAGGAAAAATGATTGTTGCTTCCTGTTATTTTTTTTATTAGAGGTAAAGTTATGTTTGTATCTTTTTTGGGGGTTGTTGGAAGATTACTTACTTGCTTTTCCTAGGTTGTAGTTTCCCTCCTTGTGTTGGCATTTTCCATCAATTATCCTTTGAAGTGCTGGGTTTGTGGGAAGATATTGTGCAAATTTGGGTTTGTCATGGAATATCTTGGTTTCACCATCTATAGTGATTGAGAGTTTTGCTGGGTATAGTAATCTGGGCTGGCAATTGTGTTCTCTTAGTGTCTGTATGATGTCAGTCCAGGCTCTTCTGGCTTTTATAGTCTCTGGTGAGAAGTCTGGTGTAATTCTTATAGGTCTGCCTTTATATGTTACTTGACCTTTTTCCCTTACTGCTTTTAGTATTTTTTCTTTGTTTTGTGCATCTGATGTTTTGATTATTATGTGACGGGAGGTATTTCTTTTCTGGTCTAGTCTATTTGGTGTTCTGTAGGCTTCTTGTATGTTTATGGGCATCTTGTTCTTTAGGTTAGGGAAGTTTTCCTCAATAATTTTGTTGAAGATATTTACTGGCCCCTTAAGTTGGGAATCTTCATTCTCATCTATACCTATTATCCTTAGGTTTGGTCTTCTCATTGTGTCCTGGATTTCCTGGATGTTTTGAGTTAGGAGTTTTTTGCATTTTGCATTTTCTTTGACAACTGTGTCAATATTTTCCACCGTATCTTCTGCATTTGAGATTCTCTCTTCTATCTCTTGTATTCGGTTGGTGATGCTTGCCTCTGTGACTCCTGATCTCTTTCTTAGGTTTTCTATCTCCATGGTTGTCTCCCTTTGAACTTTCTTTATTGTTTCTATTTCTAGTTTCAGATCCTGAATGTTTTTGTTTAATTCCTTCTTTGTGTTTTCTTCCATTTCTTTAAGGGATTTCTGTGATTCCTCTTTAAGGGCTTCTATCTGTTTACTTGTACTCTCCTGTATTTCTTTAAGGGAGTTACTTAATTCCTTCTTATAATCCTCTATCATCATCATGAGAAGTGATTTTAATTCTGAATCCTGCTTTTCAGGTGTGATGGGGTGTTCAGGTCTTGCTATATTGGGAGAACTGGGCACTGATGATGCCAAGAAACTTTGGTTTCCGTTGCTTATGTTCTTGCGCTTGCCTTTCGCCATCTGGTTAACTCTAGTGGTACCTGCCCTCACTGTGTAAAACTGGAGTCTGTATTTCCAGTTATCTTGCTTATTGCAGAGCTCCTCAGGGTCCAGAGGTCTCTGTGGTCTTATGCTCCTAAACTCCTGGGTGGAAGAACTCCTGGGACTCAGGCCACCTCTTGGATCTGGAAATCCTTCTGCTCTGAGTGCAGTGGGTCCTCGATGACTCAGGATTCAGTTTCAGCTGCTCTGAGTGCAGTGGCTCCAGCTGCTCTGAGTGCAGTGGCTCCTGGATGACTCAGGATTCAGTTTCTCAACAGGACAGGAGCAGACCGACTCTGTGTCTGCTCCAGCCCAGAGGACCAGGCAGGGGCAGAAGGGAAGTGGAATTCCGGAGGGGCGGGGTTTGGGTAGCTGCTGTGCCCTGGAT
>NW_021604671.1:1979874-1982390 GCF_004785775.1 Grammomys surdaster | reverse complement strand
CAGGATTCAGTTTCTCAACAGGACGGGAGCAGACCGACTCTGTGTCTCTACATCATGATTTTTAAGGCTTAAATATAATGTATGTTCCAATACAGTGGTATTTTCATATATCAATGATCAACACAATAAGTGTACATTTCATTTTGTCTGGTTATTGTACTCATTCATTTTTTCAGTTGATTTAATTTATTTAATAACAATGCCCTTAAGTCTTCCTTTCAGTACTGTTCAGATTAAAACCAGACATTTCACATAGTTTTCATGATACTCTATAATAAAAGAAGTTGTAGAGGAAGTCAGATATGTGTTCTTTTAACTTATAAATTGAATTAATTATAGTCAGAGGTTTAAGGCACAGAATTTCTATCTAAGTGGATTAAAATCACAGAAAACCAATTTTTATGTGATGGAAAACCAGCAAGATCAAATCTTCATGTCTTCGTGAATATCACTGTTGTATCTAAAAGATTCTCTGTACTCTTTAAAATACAGCAACCTGAGTATTATTCTCAGAAAGTCAGACTGAATAAACCCAGTGATGAGGCCCAGGAATTGCTGTTCATCTGGTAGCAGGAAGTGTAGGTTCCTTCTGCTCAGGTGTGCTTTGTTCATCCTCAGTCCTTCAGTTTATCTCAAAGCATATGCTGCTAAGTCAACTGCTAACTTTCCCTTTGGAGACTTAGGGAATAATGACTATACAGGACAAAAGGGCATGGGCCTCTCAATTCTTGGACACTGGAAGGCAAAATTGTCCAGAAGCATGCTCATTTGTAGCACTTTTCAATAGTCTTGGCCCAAAGTCCTTCAAAATTAGTAATTTCTTCTTGTCTTTTAACAGAGTGTTGAAAGTCATGAATATTGAACATCACTATGGAGCTGGTTAACCTTGTTGTTCTTTTCAATGAGCCGACTTAAGTTTTGTGAATCTATGCTGTTTTTAAATAGTCTGGTCTTAGTGCTTTTCAGTCTTCTGGCTCTATATCTAGTTTGTTTTCTCTCCCACCCCTGCTTAGTCCCCTAAGGTGAAAAGTCAAGTTGCTTAACTAGTGAGTTGGGCTCTTTAGCATATGTCTTCATAGCTACAAATTTCTCTGTGAACACTGTGCTTGTAAGAAGCATTCCACAAATTTACTTAAGTATTTGTGCATTTATTTTTAGTCTTCTCTAAGTTTTTAAATTTTTACATTTATTTGTGAATTTATTTGTTCCCCTCTGTGTGTGTGTGTGTGTATGTGTGTGTCATGCATGTGTGCTCCTACCACAGCACATGTGTGGAGGTCAGAGAACAATTTGAGAGACTGCTTTCTCTCCTTTCACTGTGTGGGTTCTGAGACTTGGTGACATTAAGCTTAGTGACATGTGCCTTAATCTGCTGTCACCTCACTAGCCTCCAAGAATTTTTTTAAATCCCTTGTGATTACTTCCTTAACCATTGATTTGTGACTGTGTTTTTTAGTTTTCACATATCTATATAATTTTCAGTTTCCTTCAGTTATTTTCTGATTTAATGAGTATGGCCAGAAAACAAAATGCTTGCCTGAGTTTGACCTTTTAAAACGGACTCTTCTTGGACATACTCCCTGTGTTTTTTA
Organism: Grammomys surdaster; assembly: GCF_004785775.1. NCBI lineage: Eukaryota > Metazoa > Chordata > Mammalia > Rodentia > Muridae > Grammomys > Grammomys surdaster. The sequence continues at coordinate 1,980,798 of NW_021604671.1, read as the reverse complement.
GAGGACTGTTTATTTTCCTTTTGTTAGATGGAGTGTCACACAGAAGTCTGATATGCATGGCTGGTTTATACCGTTGTTCCAATCTGCTCTTTCCTAAGCAGCTCTCTGTGTAGACATTCTGTCTTGTTAGTGAAAGTGAAGCACTTAAGTCTAAAATTATTATGTTAGAACAATTTATTCTTTCTGTGGCAGTTTGAATGAAAATGGCTCCCATTTGTTCATAGGGAGAGGCACTGTTAGGAGGTGTGGCTTTGATAGAGGAAGTGTGTCACTAGTGGTGGGCTTTGAGGTTTCAAGTGGTCAAGCTTCCAAATGCTCGACCATTTGAAGCCCAGTGTCTAAGGATCTGGATGTAGAACTCTTGGCTCCTTTTCCAGAACCACATCTTCTTGCTTGTCTCCATGCTTCCCATCATGATAATGGATTACACCCCTGAAACTGAGACCCAACCCCACTTAATTTCTTTCCTTTATAAGAGTTGCCATGATAGTAGTATCTCATCACAGCAATAAAATCCCTAACTAAGACACCTTCCCTCAGTTTTGCTAATGGTCGCGTCTCCTACTTGTAGCTATGCTGTTTGATATGGATGTGTTTGTAATTACCCATGCACCTTGTCCTCTACTGTAACAACTTGTGATCTTTAGTCTCTCGTGTGACATTAGCATGGCCATGTCCACTCTATTGTTTATACTGTTTGCTTGAGGAAATGTTTTAGCCTTTGCTTTTCAACTGACCTCTTGGATTTGGGTATATTTTTTAGCTGTTCTGGCAGCATATTTATTTAAGTGGAGGAATCTAAACAGTGGACTTAGACAGACTGGGAGGCCCTTCTGCTATTTGCTCTTTGTCTTCTACCTTACATCTTTTTCTACTCCTCAGCTTCCATGTGTGTTTGAATTGCTTCTGGACTGCTATTTCCAT
>NW_021604671.1:1979387-1979774 GCF_004785775.1 Grammomys surdaster | reverse complement strand
TTTTTGAATAGTTATTCTCGGAATAGCAGTTAACTGAAGTTTAGGGTTCTCTAGTTTGAATCAAAACTAACTCATTTTCAATTGTATTAAAAATATTTACTTATATAGCTCCACAATCCCTTCTTTATGTCTTTGTTGTCACAACTAACCCAGTTAGGTTGTATGTTGATGCCATATGTACATATATATGCATGTATATTTTCAGTTCTGACAACAGAATATGAGGCCTGTATATTCTAAGTAAGCACAGTACAAAACTAACATATAATTACAATTGTTCCTTATATATTTTTGTTTTAAATAGTTTAAAAAATAAAAGAAGTTCAAATAAAAAAATAAAATTGTCCTTTCTTTTTTCCCTCATCCTTCCTTCCTTCCTTCCTTCCT
>NW_021604671.1:1968445-1979287 GCF_004785775.1 Grammomys surdaster | reverse complement strand
CCTCCTCCTCCTCCTCCTCCTCCTCCTCCTCCTCCTCCTTCTTCTCTCTCTCTCTCTCTCTCTCTCTCTCTCTCTCTCTCTTTCTCTCCTTCTCTCTCTTTCTTTCTTTTTGACAGAAATATATCTGGGCACATTCAGCTTGCACAATAAAGTTTTATTCGAAGACAAATGATGCACTGGCAGTACATTAACACGGGTGTTGGCCCTTGGTAGCTAATGCTTTTTGTGAAGTATCCATGCTACCAAATAGCAAAGGGTGAAAAACATCATAACAAGCCACATTCAGCTCTGAACCCTGTCCTCTTTATTTCTCTACCTCCAGAAAGGAGACAAAGCCCTCTTATTGGCCTAATTTTCAATGTCTTGTGGTTTCAAGAAAAGGACAGTTCAGGAAGGCAACAGTGGTCATTTTGAAAAAGTTATGTAGTAGAGAACATAATCTTTTTATATTTAAACAAACTTTAATTCTAACACAAAGGAAAAAATTAATGACAATTACTGCTAAACATTTTGTATGTACCATACTTACAAGTGACACAGACGTTTTTTCTTTTTGTTGAGGGCTTCCACAGACAAATTTAAATTGTGATAAAGCAGAGATTTCCCTTCTGTATGAATAGAGACAAAGCATCTTTAGGTACAGTGACTACATTAGGTACAGTAACACTATAAACACTGTAATCTTTAATACAAAGTCCTGAGATACTATTGCCATTTTGACATACTCCTTATTCTAAATTCTTTTAAAGTCATTAACTTGATAATTACTTGTATATAACAACACCCATGTCTCTACATTTAGCCTGAAATGCAGCCCTTTCTTGATAGCTATGAAGTCCTGCCAGACTTTTATTCAAAAGGGTTATAACCGTAAACAGGAACCTCTTGCAGCCTTAAAGCATGTCTCAGAATCCAGCATTTCTCTAACATGCAATGCTTAAAGGAGTAGGGTGTACATCTCCCAGACTCCACTGGGGATAAGAGGGACAGAAATCTTAGCTTCAGTGCTTCTTAGAAGGGGGAACTAAATATTCCCGGGAAGAAATAAGGAGGTAAAGCATGGAGCAGACACTGAAGGAAAGGCCATCCAGAGACTGCCCCACCTGGGGATCCATCCTATATACAGTCGCCAAACCGGGACACTATTTCAGATGCCTGAAAGTGCTTGCTGACAGGAGCCTGATATGGCTATCTCCTGAGAGACTCTGCCAGAGCCTGACAAATACAGAAGGGAATGCTCACAGCCAACCATTGGACTGAGCACTAGGTCCCAGATAGAGGAGTTGGAGAAGGAGCTGAGGGGGTTTGCAGTCCCATGAGGGGAGCACCATGGGGGGGCCACCCCCCCAGCTCCTGGGGACTGGACCACCAACCAAAAAAGAGTGCACATGGAGGGACCCAAGTGGGAGGAGAAGTCTTTGGGCCTGAGGGGTTCAATGCCCAGTGTAGGGGAATGCCAGGGTGGGAAGGCAGGAGTGAGTGGTTGGGTAGAGGAGTCCTCTCATAGAGGCAGGGGGAGGAAGATGGGATGGGGGTTTCTGGAGGGGAGACCTGGAAAGGGGATAACATTTGAAATGTAAAGAAAGAAATATCCAATAAAAGAAAAAGAAAGAAAGAAAAAAAATGCTAACCAACAGCTACAAGCCAGCCTGACACCCTTCCTATCAAATGGGTGTGCCTCAGTAAGTACACACATTACCCTGAAGTTAACATGAGCTGGAAAAGTTTGTGCTACATCATCAGATGTACACTGAGGTGGTCAAGATGCCTTAGCAAATAAAGACACTTGCTGCCAAGTCTGACAACCTGAATTTGATGCTTAGGAAGCCAGATGTTGGAAGGAGAGAACTGACTCTGACTTCCAGGTATGCCCAGGTATATTTCTGTCAATTACTTTAATCCATGTAGTCTTACACTAGATAGATTTAAGAACAGCCCAGCCCCATATAAATATATACATGTACCCTAAATAAAGTCACCCACTAAGGATGTTGCTGTGGAAATGACTCCCGTGCTCTATTTTATACCTCTACTGTGTTTGTTTTGCATTCAGAGTTCTCTGATTTCCACGGTATGTTGTACTATGTGACTCATTTGATAAATAAATAAATAAATAAATAAATAAATAAATAAACAATTTGAAAACGTACACTGGGAAACCATTTGACATTTTCAGCATTGACTTTTTTTTGTCTTAGATAACAAGTAGGAGACTTTGATTTTGGCATGGACTGGCAATAGTTCCACCTCTGTGGCACAAATTCAGGGTGCAAAGCTTGTGTTTTATTTATTTATTTTTAAGGAACTCAACTGACTCCTGCTTTGACATCCCCATGTTTTGATGGCAGAACACTGAATTTAAGGCAATTAGTTATATTTGGCCTTTGTATGTTCAGGCTCCCTCTTTCCGCAGAGTGGTTGTGCTTAGGCCATAGAGTTGGTGCTGGCCCTTGTTAATCTCTTTTTGTTTGCATTGGCATCTTGCAAGAGCAGCTTTTCTTCCTTCACTCAGCACCCCACAATGAGGTCACCACAGCCCACCAATTGTGCAGGTGCCCTATATTTTTCTTCATTGCTTGGCATAGAACATGGCTCAGAATTGTTCGTTAAGTAAATGACTCTCCTTTCTCCTCTTGCTCATGGTTAGAGTGTACGGGACACTGTGTGGGTATAATACATTTGTGCTGCTGCTTGGATTATCTGCAGCTAGTTACTGAGGCAAAAGCATCTTGTTGTGGATCAAAAGCTGGATAAGAGAAAAGGCCCCACAGAGTCTCTAGGGAATCTGGGACAACCGCTGCCAGTGTGGCTGGGTTTTCGTACTTTCTTCTGGGCTACCTTGGCCCAGGAAAAGGTCATGTTATTGTTCATGGTGCTCAGCCAGGCACTGAAGACTGTGGGTGCCTGCTGACTACTTTTACATCATTGTGCTATTGTTCCCTACCAAGGACCTGGGCAGTTCACCTGTGCTCCTCAGATCTACTTTCTCATGTGTGTGAGATCTAAGAGTTTCAAGAGTTTTTCTTGAAAAAGGGAACTGAATGGCTGTGAGTGACAGCTGTGCTCCTGTACTTGGACTTGGAGCCACACTCATTGCTTCTGCCATAGTTGCCATTTGAGGGCCTATTTGAAGTTGATGAGAAGAGTTTGGGTGACTAGTTCTTACAAGGACACTGGTTCAGGTAGACCTTGTGGAAAATTCAAAACCTCCCTGTAATTGTTGATGGTACTACTGGCTTGTAATCTGTTTCCATGGGGTTCTATTCTCGTTCTTTAGGTTCTATTGACAGGAGTTTTTTTTTTTTTTTTTTTCAGCTCACTACTCAGATTATTTTTGTTAAGTCCCAAAGACCTGTTACTGCTGCCTAAAAACATTTTGCATAACAATTTAGAGGAGCAGAGAAGTTCTGAGTTTCTGGCTCCATTTATGTTACATGACCTGACTCTCTCCCATGGGAGCCCCAGACATTTTTCAGGTAACTGTATACTAACTGTCAATTTTTGGGAGTAACTGAGCAAGAGAGGGTAGGGTAGCTCCTCTAGGATCAGCCACAGTTTCCAGGATTAAGCCTATATTTGCACAAATTGATGAACCGTTCTGCATCTACCATGTCAAATCATGTAGGGGAATCAATCCCAGGCATTAGTGTAAGAATAGCTGGAATCTTCAAGGACAAGACAGGACCTGGGGAAAAGTTGTATCCGTTCAGTGTCACACTCAGGACTAGACTCATTAGAGCTTGCATTCTTCTTTCCAGAGTCCTGACTTACCTTCTATGCTAAGGTATTTTCTCTCCTTGTTCTCCATCAAACAACCTCTACTTTTCCTTTACTAATTTGATGCCAATTTATGATGTTTTCTGTTATGGGCCTTTTGCCTTGATGTTACTTCCCTAGAGCAGTGAGGTCCTTGGAAGCAGTGAAAGTCCAACTTTACAACCAATCTTCACACTGTATTCAGCTAACATAGGAAACACAGGAATGCTCAGGAGGACAAGAACCAGACAGCAACAGTGCTTTTCTGAAGAAACATCACAGATTCAGATTCCCTAACACACTTCAATAATACCCATGTTTTTCTGTAGTGAGGGTGAATTAATTAATTAATTTTTCAGACAAAGAAAGTCTTTCTAAAAAGTGTGCCCTACTAAGGAAAGAATATCCACCCAGGAGGACATGTTTCATAAGGCAGGAAAGATGTGCATGTATTTGGGTCCTAGAAGAGATGTGGAATCCAGTCTGTGACAGAAGGAGGGACAGACTGTACTGAATATTTCAGAAGCCTTCATGGCAGAGGCACTTGGAAAAGGAGCAATGTTCTGTTGGAAAAACTCGAGCGGGCAGTGGTGGTGGTGGTGGTGGTGGTGCGGGCTCATGTGGCGTCAGTCCTGGGCCCACGTGGCAGCGTCCCAGGACCACAGGGCGGCCCCCGGGGGCGGGCAGGTCCCACATACTGGAGAAAGTCTGAAGTTTCAAAAGCTGGAAGCTTGGCGGTGGCAGGCCCCAGAAGACACGTGGACTGGGTTTCCAAAGAGAAGTTTATTGTTACATGGCATGATAGTTGGATCTGGATGTTTGTTCGCCCCACCCCCCATGCCAGGAGGAGTGGGAAAGAGAAGGGACTGGGAAGGGATAACTTAGTTAGCTATGTCCCCTGGCCTTTAGATCTCATGAATATGGAAATCTGTTAGTCACACCCTCTACCTGTGTCTTAAGTGACTGAAGGTGCAGGTTAAGTGCTGGTTAAATGGAGATTAGACCAGAGATTAGACCAAGGGGCGTTCTGGAGGCATGGCCGAACACTTGTAGTCTCGGGGTTCAAGGCCCATGCCAACCCAAGAACCAAGATACCCTTCCACGGCCCGACAATGTTCAGCTATGGTAAGCTAGGTCAGATGGCCTAATTGTGAAACAATTTATCGGCAGGGAAGAAGGGTTTGGTTTATTTCAGCAGTGCACATAAGAAGGTCTGTGAGGCCATGAGCTTGAGGTGGTGTGGAGTGTCTTTCTAAAAGTGTAGCTGGGGTTTATAGGACAGAATACGCTTTGGAGGTGCAGTTTTTCCAGGAATAGTGTTACTAATCCCCATTTGGTAATGTTGTTTGAAATGAGATTTTGTACTTTGGTTTGAGGCTTATTGTAGATGGTGACTCATCATTGATATTTAGTTGCTCCAGTGACCAGGAGAAAGCCTGGGCTTCTCTTCTTATCAAAGAGGGGTTTCCAAGGTTGGATGGCATTGTGCATGAATTCTGGATTCAGATTAGGATCATATTTTGGTTCCATAATCAGGAAGCACTCCCTAGTCTGTAACTGTTTATACTTTTTCATGACCTAAATTTCTAACAGAGTGATTATTTTCCTAGTTACCTGCCAATATCTGCTTTGAGGACGCCACTTGGTAATTATCATTGGTGCATTAATTTAGGTGAACAAAACAAAGATATATATTTTAAATTCATGAATGCTAATGAGTCTTTGGAGTTGAGTAGCATGGCCTTGCTTTGGTCCCTAGTTTGTGGGCAGACATCGTGAAATATCATTCTCAATAACAGGCTTGTTTTCTCTTGTAGAACCTTGACCCACAAATGGAGTCTTCCCTCCTCCTCTCTGTGAAGGTGACAGTGACAACATGGGCACCTGGTTACTTCCTGTGCACATCTGCACAAACTGAATAACAAAGTGGATGGCTGTGTTTCCTCAATTTCTGAATGTGCCCAGAAGAGAAATGTCATCTGAAGGATCAAGAGTCTTCACTGCAGAAGGAGAAAAAATGTGAGCATAAAACTGGGGCAAACAGATGGAGAAAGTCCGTGTAGCTGAGTCAGGTCCCTGCACCCATCAGATTCTCATGAGAAAGTGGATCGGGTAGAGGGAATGACTGGGGCTCTCCATGGACCTGCTCATTCTGATCTGGAATTCCTAGCCAATGCTCTCATAATTCCTGGGACATCAATTTCACAAGCAAGAAAATAAGCCAGAAAGCCAACGTTTAACCTTACATTACATTTTGTTTAAAAATGTATAATGTCAAAATAAAATTGAACCTGTCACCCCATCTGTGGAGCTCTGGGGGAATTTGGGAAGAATCTTTGGTATGTCCTCTTGTCCTGTTTGTTCCTTAGTGGGCCTAGATAGTTCCAGGCCACCCAAGGGAAGAACTTGAGGCAAGGACGGAGAAAGTGTGTACTATCCATTTTCTCCCATTGAAATCAAGGGATTAGGTAAAGGTGTATGTGTGGGATTACAGAGTTGGGGAAGCTTACAAGAGATCACAAAATCTAAGGGATAAAGCCCAAATGGATCTTTATAATCAGAGGTCAGGAATATGTATGAGAAATTTAAAACCCAAGGCAGGGTACTGGCTGTAGTGGGTAAAAGGTGCTCCAGATGGGAAGGTGGATGGATGGGTGGCTGTAATGGGGCCGAGGCCCTTCTCAGCTTATGGAAGTGGCAGGCAGAAAATTCTGCCTTCACAGATCAAAGCAGTCCAGTAAGGCTAGGCTCAGTGCGTTTGTCTCAAGTTCTGCTCTGTAGCCACTTGAGTGCATTCTCATTGAGCTGTGGGATCAAGGACATTTTTAAAGCATCTTACTGCTCAGGGGCTGATAGCCTTGCAAGTGGCCAGCATCGCATACTCCATGAATGCTGCATGAAAAAGCCATGTTCCTGCCTATCATCAACTATGCATCTTTTTCTGGACTTGTACAATGAGGGACTAAGCACAAGCCCTAATTCTGTCACTCATTCTATGTCCAAACAACTTCTCTGTGCTGTGGTTTGAACTTCTATACAATGGTAGTATCAAGAGCATCCAACTCATTAAGCTATTGTTCAGAATATATGAGATAATATATTCCATTAGAATAATAATAATAATAACCTGCAGAAGTGTTAAATAAATATCAGCCACCTATTTGTGCCTGATGGCTCTGCCGGTGTTTGGATTGCTCTAAGTAGAACCATGCCATCATTATCAATCATGGCTGCAACTTCCAGCATAGAGAAACCCTTAGTGGTCAGGGCTATGGTTTTGTGTTTTTGCATCCTTAGAATCCAGTATTGCTTTTCATCTTATTCTGTCCCCATTTTCAATGCCATCTGCCTGTAGCCATTTCAAATCAGTAAATTGTCTGGCTGGTCTTGAGGGAGTGATCTTTGCTTCCTCCCATGATAATTTATTCTAATTACATTGGCTTGTTTTGAATCATGCTGCTAAGCAACACTGACTTCTGTTTTCCTCTTTTGTTCTGTTTCCTTTGCTCTATACAGCTCAAAAGAAGCTCCCTTTGAGTCAGGCACAGCAGCTAACAAAAGCAAGTGACAAAGCATTTGAGGGTAACCAGAAGGCTCCCAGTCTTGGGAGCTCCCAGGGCTCAGGGTTTCTAGCAGTCCTGATGCAGACCAAGAGACAGCTCAGTTTCTTGGTTGCTAGTAGACTGAGATGTCCCTTTGGAGAGCAAGAGTGACAGCAGCCTATCATTCTATCTTTTCTGTGCTGTCATTGTCTTTCTCATGCCTTGGGAGAGATGGGCAATGTAGTGCCTCTGGACCTTGAAGTCCCAGAACTTTCTTGGTAAAATGTGAGGTTAGAGACTGTTAGATGAGTTTCTGGAAAGTATTTTCAGCAAGTGAAGCACCTTGATTCCACTCATATAAGTGACACTAAGCAACTATCCTTTTTTTTTAAGTGTTTTTTTTTTTTAAGAGTTTCAACTGGGTCGCTAATGTATTGTGTCCACATTCACTCCTCTATCATCCTTTTTTACCTCCCCCTCACTACTGATGATCTTCTGTTTCTTCTTGACTATTCCCTCTGATATTTTTATGTATTTTGTGTGTATACATGCTAACCTGCATTCATGAATGCATGCATGTGTGTCCCTGTCTGTACACAAGCATGCATATATATATATATATATATATATATATATATATATATATATAAAAATAATAAAACAATTATGTGCAGCAAGATAAATATGCCATGTGGTTAAATTTGCATCACCCATGTCATGTCCAGATGACAGTGTTTCATAACAATCCTCTCCATCCTTTGGTTCTTTTGATCTCCTCTTCTGTAATGTTCCTTTGGCCTCAGAGAGGGTGATATAAATATCTTGTTTAGTGCTGAGCATTCAAAGGTCACTTATTCTCAGTACTTTGATAAGTTATGAGTCTCTACTTTAACTGTGGTCTATTGTTGAAAGAGTCTTCTCTGACCAAGGCCGAGAGCTGCACTATTCTGTGGTTATTGGCAAAGGTCAAGGGTAAGCAATGTCTTGGGGCACTGTGAGAGAGACTCCAAGAAAAAAGGCAGAGGACCTTTACCTCAGGTGTTTGTTTTTTTTTTTCTTTTTCTTGATTGTTCTTGGATGTGATTTTGTACATCTTATGACAAACAACTACATTTAATTTCTAAGATATGCTTATTCTTGTTGGACATCAGAGCATAGCTATAGAACCCACTCTGATCAGTGTACCCTGAGTCTGGATATGCTTTTGTACTTTCTCAGATGTAATCTATAGTATGTTCCAGGCAACTTTGCTAAAACTGGTCTGTCCTGAGAAAATCCAGGGAAAAGGCTGCTCTGTTAATACTTAGTAGGTGCTTACTGGGATTTATTTACATGTATTTCTGATTGTTTTATGATCATTTTTTTAAACTCAAATTTCTTTGGATCATTGCTTTCTTTGTTACATTTGTGTATAAAAGTACAATGAAACTGAAGTAAGATTGTCTACAGTCTTAGACAGTAGTACTCCATTAGATTATAGTCAGCCATGTTCTTTCAGGTCCTCAGATCTCAGGTCCAGCAGACAAGATCTGCAGGCCAGGTATATAAGTTCCCTAGTTATAGGATTTTGACTAGGTTTATAGTACCAAGTATGTTTTATTTCCCGTGGAGCAAATCTAATAAGGAAGTAGCTGGTTACCCCTGAAAGAATCAACCCACAATTGTACTGGTGGTAGATCTTGCCTGGTATTTTTTTATTGTAGCATACATTGCTTATAGCTGGGTAAGATTGTTGATAAGCTCTAGCAGCCTGCATTGTACCTTCTGGTACTGAGAGCACTAAGCAACCTTATTATTGTTTACTGTATCTAGACTTTGTTCTAGCTGAGCTAGATACTTCTAACTGCAGTGAACTTGGTGCAGCAAGGCCGATAGTGAACTGTGTCAGGCCGATAAGGAAGTTCTCAGGGCTGCCTCTTTCTGAGACACCCACAGAGTTATTTTATCTGATAAGCTGTGTCAACAGGGTTCATGATTGTTTGAATTGCTTCCTCAAAAACATGAGGAGGGTGACATCCCAAGTGTGTGAGGATGTGCATATCCACCCCTTCCCAGGTTGAACTTTCCAATAAGGCTCAACATGACTCTTTTGTTTAGACAAGAAGCCAGAATTTTTGCTTAAAAAAAACAATTAAGACATGGATCCTGATAGAAAGCTTTTTCTGTCTTTAGGTTACAAGTGTATTTGCTGGGCTTTGCAGAGAATTAACAAGCCTGCTTTCCAGAGATCTGTTACCTCATTTTATATCTTAAACACTTAGTCAAATACTGGATAGTTACAACATATATTTCCAGACCAAGTCCTTCCCTGAAATTCAAAGAGGATTGGTTCAAGAATTTCCCCATTTCTCATGCAAGATTCTGACATGCTTAAGCATGTCACTAAAGCGTGTTACTTAAGTCATGTAACCAACATGCATCCTACCAGACATTTTAAATTATATATGATTTACTTATAATAGCCAAACAGTAAAAATGAAATCACACAAATAGATTTTATGGGGAATGTCAAGAAAAAGGTTGTAGTTCAGTTATAGATATAAACTACATATGAAACGTCAACAACAATCTAATTTTCCCCTTAATATTTCCCATTTGTGACTAGTTGAATCTGGTTGTAGAACATATAGATATGCAGGCATTCAATTTTTAAGATATAAAAATATAATCATCATCAACTGAATACCCAGTCACTGTTCTGTCATATGTTCTGTTTATGGAAATGCTCATCACTAGATCATTAGAGGCATTCTGGTCTGTTCCTAGGTAACCCTATCACCTAGAGGCATTCTGGTCTGTTCCTAGGTATAACCCTAACACCTAGAGGCATTCTGGTCTGTTCCTAGGTAACCCTATCACCTAGAGGCATTCTGGTCTGTCTGTTCCCAGGTAACCCTATCTTTCAGGTGATCACTATTCTTACTTCTTATTTAGCATGCCTTGCCTTTCTTTATATCCTGATTATGTTTCTAATCAATACGGTTCTTTCATATAACTTAGATTTTTATAAAAGTAGTTTCATACAATATTCTTTTTTCAGCAACTTGGTTTTCAAATTATCATTTCTCTAAATCTGTACTATGGCCTTTTCTTTTTTTTAATTTTTTTTATTGGATGTTTTATTTACATTTCATATGTTGTCCCCTTACCCCATCCCCCACCCACCCAGGAACCCCCTATCCCCTCACCCCTCCTCCTTCTTCTCTGTGGATGTAACCCCTACCTACACCCCCACTCCCACATCCCCACCCTCAAAATTCCCACCCCCTGGGGTGTCCAACCTTCATGAGGTCAAGGTTCTCTTCTTCCACCTATGCCCAGCAGGGCGCTCCACTCTTACATATTCAGCTGAAGCCCTGGATCCCTCCCTAAGTGCTCCCAGGCTGGTGGTTTAGACCCTGGGAGCTCTGGTTGGTTGGTATTGTTGCTCTCCTCATGGGGCCACAAACCCTTTCAGATCCAATGCCTTCACTCTAACTCCTCCATTGAGAACCCCATTATCAGTTCAATGGCTAGTTGTGAGCATCTGCCTCTGAATATGTCA
>NW_021604671.1:1934793-1968435 GCF_004785775.1 Grammomys surdaster | reverse complement strand
TTTCAAGGTTCTGGGCTAATATCCAATAATCAGTGAGTGAATACCATATGTGTTCTTTTGTGATTGGCTTACCTCACTCAGGATGATAATTTCTAGTTCCATCCATTTACCTAGGAACCTCTCGAATTCATTGTTTTTAATAGCTGAGTAATACTCCATTGTGTAAATGTACCACATTTTTTGAATCCATTCCTCAGTTGAAGGACACCTGGGTTCTTTCCAGCTCCTGGCTATTATAAATAAGGCTGCTATGAACATAGTTGAGCATATGTCCTTGTTATATGTTTGAGCATCTTCTGGGTATATGCCTAGGAGTGGTATAGCTGGATCCACAGGTAATGCTATGTCCAATTTTCTGAGGAACCGCCACACTGATTTCCAAAGTGGTTGCACCATCTTGCAGTCCCAATATCCCCTTGTACAAAGCTCAAGTCTAAGTGGATAAAGGACCTCCACATAAAACCAGATACACTGAAACTAATAGAAGAGAAGGTGGGGAAGAGCCTCGAATACTTGGGCACAGGGGAAAAGTTCCTGAACAGAACTCCAATGGCATATGCTCTAAGATCAAGAATTGACAAATGGGACTTCATAAAATTGCAAAGTTTCTGTAAGGCAAAGGACACTGTCAATAGGACAAAATGACAACCAACAAACTGGGAAAAGATCTTTACCAATCCTTCATCTGATAGAGGGCTAATATCCAATATATACAAAAAAACTCAAGAAATTAGACTCCAGACAACCAAATTACCCTATTAAAAAATGGAGTATAGAGCTTAACAAAGAATTTTCAACGGAAGAAACTTGAATGGCCGAGAATCACCTAAAGAAATGTTCTGCATCCTTAGTCGTCAGCGAAATGCAAATCAAAACAACCCTGAGATTCCATCTCACACCAGTCAGAATGGCTAAGTGATAGTAGATGCTGGTGAGGGTGTGGAGAAAGAGGAACACTCCTCCATTGTTAAAAGACTTTTTAAAAGGCCACATAGTAATCCTTGTTTTATAATTTCCTTAAAAATCTTTGTAACTGTTGTGTTTTGATAACATCCAGGAATACAGCTTTAAGCAAGAAAGACAAACATGGTATGTACTCACTTATAAGTAGGTATTAGCTGTAAAGGATAATTGTGCTACAGTTCTCTGAGCAAGAGGCTAAGCAACAAGGAGGCTTAAGCAGGGACATCAGAATACCCGGAGCGAGCGGAAATACAATAGATTTTGCAAGTAGACTGGGAGTAGGTGATGTTGAGAACAGGTGGGCTCAGATGGAGGATATGGAGGGAGAAAATATTGGGAGAAATGATTGAAACTGGGGGACATTTTGGGGTTGAGGTGGAAACCTAGTATAATGGAAACTCCATGGACTCTATGAGAGTAACCTTAGCAATGACTAATAGTAATGGGGGACACAGGGCCTGAACTGTCCATCTTCTGTAACCAGGCAACGCATCAAGTGGGACACCAACTGAGCCACAAAACCATCAACCTATAGTTTGTCTTGCCTGCACAGTGTTCTGGGACGGGAGCCTAGCAGAATCATTATCAAAGAAGCCAGACAGACTTCATCCTGCAACTGATTGGAGCAGATGTAGAATTCCACAGCCAAAAATTAGATGGAGCTTGGGGATTTCTGTGGAGGATGTGGAGGAAGGATGGGAGGAACTTGAAGCATCAGGGACACACCAGGAGAACTCAGCCCACAGAATCAACTGACTGGGATTCATGAGAATTCAGCAGAGATCAAGGAGCTTGTAGGGGTTTGAGCTAGGTCCTCTGCACGTTATGGCTGGGTAACTTAGTGTTCCTGTAGAGATCCCGTGGGAGCTGAGGCTGTCTCTGACTCTTTTGACTACTTGTGAGACCCTTTTCCTCCTACTGGGTTGTCTTGTTCAGCCTTGATGAGATGGTATGTACCTGGTCTTATTGTAACTTATTATGCAGTATTTGGTCGATGTCCCTGAGAGGCTTGTTCTGGGGGAGAGCAGAGGTAGACAAAGAAACTGGTGGAAGGAGAGGGAGTAGAAACTGTGGCTGGGCTGTAAAATATGAGAAAAGAATAAAAATAAAAAAATAATATTCTAAGAAATCACAAGTTGATCCTGCTATACCACTCTCACCCACACCACCATCACCCATCCACCTAGATCTTCAGATTCAGGACTAGGCACATCCTTTCCACTAAGGCCAGGCAAGGCAGTCCATTTAGGGGAAAAGGATCCACAGGCAAGCAGGCAGGCAGGCAGGAAGACAGGCAGGCAACAGATACAGGGAAATGTCTCTGCCCTTGTTGCTGGGGTCAAACTGCTCATTTGCTACATGTTTGCAAGGGGCTTAAGTCAAGCCTGTGCTTTCTCTAGGTTGGTGATTCAGTCTCTAGGAGCCTCCAAGGGTTCAGGTTAGTTGACCCTGTTAGTCCTCTTGTGGAGTCCCTATCCACTTCAGGTCCCTCAATCATCCCCCCAACTCTTCCATAAAACTCTCCAAGCTCCATCTAATGTTTGGCTGTGCGTCTCTGCATCTCTTTCCATTGGTTGTTGAGTGGAGCCTCTCAGAGGACAGTTATGCTAGGTTCCTGTCTGCAGGTATAACAGAGTATCATTATTAGTGTCAAGGATTGGTTCTTGTCCATGGGATGGGTCTCAATTTGGGACAGTCATTGGTTGGCCATTCCCTCCATCTCTGCTCTATTATTGTCCCTGTACATCTTGTAGGCAGGACACATTTTGGGTGGAAGGTTTTGTGGGTGAGTTGCTGTTCTTATTCCTACACTGGAAGTCCTGCATAACTATAGGAAGTAGCCATTTCATGATCCATATCCTCCACTAAGAAGAGTCACCCCATAGACTTCCTGGGACCTCCCCCATTCCAGGTCTCTTACATCTCTTAGAGATTGCCTGCCATGGATTTCCTTTCTCTCTCCCCTGCTTTCCCTACATCTGATGTCCTCTCTCCTATCTGGATTCCCTCCCCATCCCATCACCTACTTCTATCCACCTCTGATATCTTATGCTTTCATTGTCATTTGGCTTCTTTGGGTCCATTGATTACAGCGTGGTTATCCTGTACTTTGTGGCTAATATCCACTTATAAGTATATAACCATGGATGTCCTTTTTGGTTTGAGTTACCTCACTCAGGATGATATTTTCTAGTTCTATTCATTTGCCTGCAAACTCATGATGCCCCTGTTTTTAATGGCTGAGTAGTATTCTATTGTTACACGAAGTATATTTTCTTTATCTATTCTTCAGCTGAGGGACATCTAGGTTGTTTCCAGTTTCTGGCTATTACGAGTAAGGCTGTTATGAACATAATTAAGCACGTGTTCTTGTGAAATGTTGGAGAGTCTTTTGGGTATATGCCCAGGAGTGATATAGCTGGGTCTTGACATAGAACTACTCCCAATTTTCTGAGAAATGGCCCAACTGATTTCCAGAGTGATTGTACAGATTTGCAGTCCCACCAGTAGTGGAGGACTGTTCCGCTTGCTCCACAGTCTTGCCCAAAAGTGTTTGAGATTTTGATCTTAGCCATTCTGATGGGTATAAGGTGGAATCTCAGAGTTGTTCTGATTTGCATTTCCCTGATTACTAAGGATGTTGGATAGTCCTTTAAGTGTTTCTCAACCATTTGTGATTCCTCTGTTGAGAATTCTGTTTACCTCTGTACCCCATTTTTAATTGGTTTGTTGGTATCTAATTTCTTGAGTTCTTTGTATATTTTGGTTACTATTGCTTTGTTAGATGTAGGGTTGGTGAAGATCATTTCCAAAGCTGTAGGCTGTTGTTTTATCTTAATGGTGGTGTTCTTTGACCTTGTTCATATCCTTCCTTAAGTGTACAATGTTATAAAACCTTTTTATGCATTAAGATTTAATCTGTTAGTTTACTCAAGACAATTTACACACCATTTCAGATCTTTACAACTTGATTTACCATTTCTGCCCACATTAACAGATGTAATCATTTAGAACTAGTTAGTTTATTTTAAAGGTACTTCATCATAGTGGATATTTCTTTAAAAACTCTAAAATTACCATGCCAGGAATTTCTATAATGCTGCTGGCTGCACAGATTGGGTAGGGTTTGCAAACAAAAAAACAAACAAACAAAACCCACCACCACCACCACCACCACCACCAACAACAACAACAAAAAAACCACACGCAGAGTGTAGTTTTCTTTGAAAACTAGAAGGATTTCTCAAAAGGTCACAGCTCACATCCCTGTCTTCCATATGACAAAAAGAAGAGCAATCAGCCTCAGAGTAGAGGCTGCCATTGCCAACTTTAAAAGATTAACCCAGGAGGGTAAGCTAATTCCAGAGGATGCACAGCTGACCTGTGTGGTCACAGTACTTGCCAGGCAAGTTGGAAAGGTCAGTGGCAGAAAGGCAGTTCTTGAGGTGAAGCTGACATGAAAATTGCAAGGTTTTTCATATGCTCTGCTTTCAGCCACGTGGCCTCTCTTAAGCCTGCTGTAAGGCCTGGTGTCTCCTGAAGCCAAGTTAATATATAGTCTTCAGACAGGTAGCAGGGAGGGGAGTTCTATCAAGAGCAAATGGATAGTCCCAGAAGAACCACAAAAGATGGTTTACAAGTATATAAAGTAGATATAGAAGACAATATACTGAAATGTGGACCTAAATATCCACATACAGATAACTGGGGAACAAGACAAAAAAGCATTCATTGTGTGACTTCTAAGTCAGTGTGTCCACAAAAGTCCCATGCATCCATGGGTCACAGGACATGGACAGTCACTTCACAGGTTGTAGCTCATCATTGCCATCCTTACTCAAGGTTTATAATCAAAATCTTCTCAAAACAAGTTATTTCAAATTCATAAGTCCTCAGACCCCAAACATGTTTTTTTGGAGAATAATAAAACTGCCTAACTTTTGATGTATCATTAGGAATCATAGCAGATCAATATAGGCCTGTTCTATATACTCTGAGACTCTCACCCACAACACAGCTGCATACTTTACCCTAATTCATAATAAGTAAGGAAAAATTAACTTTTTAAGTACAAAGAAGTGACTTCAACTGGACTCTCAATTATCCACTGATAAGAGGTAGACAATGACTAAGAAAATACAAAATCAAGAATAATTTTTAAATCGGTTAAGTTTGGTACTGAAGATTAGTTTGGATTATATTAGAAGAACAAACAAAAATACAATTTTGCATAGATTATATATATTAGTGAGTCATCAATAACGCACTGGTATCACATTAAGAAAAGAAATAGTCCTTCCAGTCTGCACCAGTGCCCTGAGTAGACAAATCCCAGAATCCCAAAAGAAGGTTAGACTCCAAGGAGCTCTAACAAGCCCAGCATCTTAGGTGAGGAGGCCACGAAAGCCACCTCGACATACAACGAGTAACTGGGACCTGTGGGGACCCAGGAACTCCCTCCCAGAAAGTGGCACAGGCTCCTTCCAGTCTACTCCATTGCCCTGAGCAGACCTAGGGCACCAGCACTGCACTCAATCCCAGAACTCCCAGAGTAGGCTGGACTCCCAGGATCTCTAACAAACCCAAGAACACAGGATCACAGGATCAAAGGATCTCAGGAGCTTGGTCACACCAGGATTTCAGGATCCGAGAAGGAGCCTGATTCCCAGGAGCTCTTATACCCAGGATCTCAGGATCACAGGATCATAGAGACAGTGATCCTGAGGACTGGACTCTGAGGAGTTCTGACCAACAAAAACAACAGGAGAGACAGTCTACAATCGGAGACAGGGAGTGAAGGTAGCACTAGAGATAACAAGATGGCTAAAAAGAAGCAGAAGAACATAAGTAACAGAAACCAAGGTTATTTGGCATTATCAGAACCTAGTTCTCCCATCAGAGCAAGTCCTGAATACCTCATGACACAGTAAAAGCAAGACTTAAAAAAAGCAAGATTTAAATTCACTTCTCATGTGGATGATAGAGGACTTTAAGAAGAACATAAATAACTCCCTCAAAGAAAAACAGGAGGATACAGGTAAACAGGAAGATGTCCTAAAGAGGAAACACAAATCCCTTAAGAATCCTTTAAGAATTACAAGAAAACACAACAAAACAAGTGAAGGAATTGAACAAAACAATACAGGACATAAAAATGGAAGTAGAAACAATAAAGAAATCACAAAGGAAGACTACCCTGGAGATAGAAAACCTAGGAAAGAGATCAGGAGCCATAGACGCAACCATCACCAACAGAATACAAGAGATAGAAGAGAGAATCTTAGGTGCAGAAGATACCATAGGAAAACAATGACACAACTGTCAAAGAAAATGCAAAATGCAAAAAGCTTCTAACCCAAAACATCCAGGAAATCCAAGACACAATTAGAAGATCAAACCTAAGGAAAATAGGTACGGAAGAGAGTGAAGATTCCCAAATAAAAGGGCCAGTAAATATCTTTAACAAAATTATAGAAGAAAACTTCCCTAACCTAAAGAAAGAGATGCCTATGAAAGTGAAAGAAGCCTACAGAACTCCAAATAGACTAGATCAGAAAAGAAATTCCTCCTGTTACAAAATAATCAAAACACAAAATGCACAAAACAAAGAAAGAATATTAAAAGAAGAGAAAAAGTCAAGTAACTTATAAAAGCAGACCTATAAGAATTACACCAGACTTCTCACCAGAGACTATAAAAGCCAGGAGATCCTGGACAGATGTCATATAAACTCTAGGAGAACACAAATGCCATCCCAGCCTACTATACCCAGCAAAACTCTCAGTTACCATAGATAGAGAAACCAAGATATTCCATGACAAAAACAAATTTACAAAATATCATTCTACAAATCCAGCCCTACAAAGGATGATAGAGGGAAAACAACACAAAGAGGGAAATTATATCCTAGAAAAAGCAAGAAAGTAATCTTCTAACAAACCACATACACATAACACCACCTCTAATACAAAAATAACAGGAAGCAACAATCATTTTCCTTAATATTTCTTAACATCAATGGACTTAGTGCAGAATTTTATCAGACGTTCCAAGAAGATATAATACCAATTCTCTACAAACTATTCTACAAAATAGAAACAGAGGGAACACTACCCAATTCATTCTGTGCAGCCACAATTATGTTCATATCTAAACCACACAAAGACACACAACAAAGAAAGAGAACTTCAGACCAATCTCCCTTATGAATATCGATGCAAAAATACTAAATAAAATTCTGCAAACCTAATCCAAAGGACAAATCAAAGCAATCATCCATCATGATCAAGTAGGCTTTATCCCAGGAATGCAGGGATGGTTCAATATTCAGAAATCCATCAATGGAATCCACTATATAAACAAACTCAAAGAAAAAAACCACATGATCATATCACTAGATGCTGAGAAAGCATTTGACAAAATTCAACATCCCTTCATGGTAAAAGTCTTGGAAAGAACAGGAATTCAAGGCCCATACCTAAACATAGTAAAAGCAATATACAGCAAGCCAGTAGCCAACATCAAACTAAATGGAGAGAAACTTGAAGCAAACCCAATCAAATCAGGGACTAGACAAGGATGCCCACTCTCTCCCTACTTATTCAATATAGTACTGGAAGTCCTAGCCAGAGGAATTAGACAACAAAAAGAAGTCAAAGGGATACAAATAGGAAAGGAAGAAGTCAAAATATCACTATTTGCAGATGGTATGATAGTATACTTAAGTGACCCCAAAACCTCCACCAGAGAACTCCTAAACCTAATAAACAATGTCAGCAAAGTGGCTGGATATAAAATCAACTCAAACAAATCAGTAGCCTTCCTCTACTCGCAGGATAAACAGACTGAGAAAGAAATTAGGGAAATGAAATCCTTGACAATAGTCACAAGTAATATAAAATATATTGGTGGGAATCTAACCAAGCAAGAGGGTAGCGGGCTTCATTACTGCTGGTATAACAGCTTTAATTACATTAATTGCTAGCTCCACTGCTTCTGCAATTGCTTTGACACAAGAAGTTAAGACAGCTACTTTTGTTAATCATTTAGCAAAAAAAATGTTACTAATGTGTTGAATATACAAGAGGATTTAGATAGGCATTTGGGACAATGAATTGGTGCTCTTTATCCTATTCTCATTATTTGAAGGAGGTTCAGAGTTTAAGAGTAAGGAGCTGTCTCGAGTGTCATGCCAAATACCATTGGATTAATGTTCTAAAATTTACAGTGGTAGTAATTATAATTAGCAAAAAGTTTAAAGACACAGTATATTTGGCATAATTCTAACACCTCTCTGAATGTTTTAACTTTACATAGTGAGCTTATGAATTTAAAGAATGCTGCTCTGCTGAACACTGATGTGGCTGATACTGCTGATAAAATTATCCTTGGCCTCAAGTCAGTATTTCTGTTTTGGTAAAGCTTCAAGAATAGCATATATAGCTTTTTGTCCTGGAATACTTTTATTTCTGCCCATCGTATTAAAGCTTGTCTTTAACAACATCAACATGTTGGAAGCCAAGCTACATGAATTTGAACTGAAAATGGACCCCCAGACAGAGTTATTAATTTAAATGGCTGGCAAGCCAACTATTGGTAAGATTCTGCACAGAGCCTTACCAACCTAAGACATAAGTGCATTGCTTTTGATAATGCATATTTCATGATGGGTAAGGAAGGCATTCTTGTCAGAATGATCTAAGACAGGCTCAGTCTTGTTTATGAAATAAAAAAGGAGGGAGAGGCAGAGAGCTTTTGGGACTGCTTGGCAAGAATCTGACATTGGCCAAGGACAAATTAGTGGGCTTCAGGCAGGAATATGACATTAGGCTAGAACAAAGAAGTAATTTCAGGCAGGAATCTAAATCTTAAGCTAGAACAAAGAAGTAGACTTCAGACATGAAAGTGACTTTGGGCTAGGACAAGGAAGTAGTCTCAGTTACTTTGGTCATCGTTATAAGCCCTTAGAAATAGTGATCATGGGAATGATCACAGAACTGTCTTTATTGCCTTGCTTGTTCTTTGACTATATATGTTTATTGTTTTGCTTGTTCCTTGACTATTTGCATCTTTTGTATTGCTAGTTCCTCAACCTAGATCTGGCCTTAATACTTGCATGTAATTAAAATGTCATAAAAGCAAGACATAGGAGGGGCGATGGGATAGGGGATTTCTGGGGGGTGGAAACTGTGAAAGGGAATGACATCTAAAATGTAAATAAATAAAATATCCAATTAAATAAAAGAAAAAAAGAAAAGAAATAAAGGCACTACCCCTTGGAATCATTTAGCAAAGTGTGAGTTCAGAGTGAATTCTTTAATTCATTTTCCCTGTCTTCTAGTCTCTGTCTTTTGCGTGAGTATAAATCAGCGTGTACCTGAAGAAGGCTGTTTTATGAATCTGTCTGTCCATGTGTCTGTCCTGGTGTGTCATTGTATCTCCTGTGTACTCTATCTGTGTATATCTGACAGTATCGTATGTCTCTCTGCATGTCCATAACAAAGGTCTTCTGTATTTATTGAACAATACAGAAAAGAGAAGGAATGAGACACTTTACTGAAATCTTTGACAGAGTTTCAGAAGGAATTAAATTGATGCCCCCAACTGACCCAACCTACCCAGATAACAAATAGTACTATAAATGATGTTTATCAGCCAATTTTCACAAATGGATGCTTTCAACCTTCATGGTAGATTTTTGAAGTTGCTTTCAACCTCTATATTTGCTGCTTTCAGCAAATGATATGCATTCATTATCTGGGTCAAGGGCAGGGAAAAGTACATGATTTAAGATTACAGCTATGGTTCAGCTTAGATTGTAAGTTGCTTACACAGGAAATCCAAGGCAAGTATATTTGATTGTTACGTTGTTCTCACTTTGAAAAATCTATATTATTGAAAATAAATTTTTATACAATATGTATATTCTGATTATGTTCTCCTCCCAGATCTTCCCTACCCCTCACCTCCTTATCCACCCACATTGTTCCCTTAAAATCAGGTTAAGCAAACAGGTTGAGTAGTGGAAGGATGGGAGCTGAAGGTCAGCAATGGTCTCAAGGTTATTAATTCTTGCTGTGAAGTCCAGCAAAAATTTCATGCTCTTGTAATATGACATATTTTCATAATATTGCATTTCCACAGTTCTCAGTTTGGGAGAAAACTATACTTGAACATTCCTCACTGTATTATGCAAAAATGTGTGTGGAGAGACTCTTGATGACTGTCAAGAAGTTTCATGTGTGGAGAATATTTTAGAACTATTTTCAGAAGGTTAACAAAGACTGATAGGCAGACAAGAGTGCATGTGTGAGCATGCATGCATGTGTATATGTATCATTATGCATATGTATAATAAAAAAAGTAATAAAAATACTTGTGACTTTTTACTTGGATATCACAGGACATAGAGATGCTTTTTCTGTCCATTTTGTTCTCTTTATAGCTGTTCAGCATTTTCTCTGTGTCTGTGTTGAAGGCCAGCTTCAACACCACAGGGTAAAAAAAGGAGGGCTGAGTGTGGAGTGGTCAATTAGTCACTCAGCAGAATTCTGAGGGAGTAAAACTTTGTTCTCTGGGGCCAGCAAGAAAAGAGAAAAATATCATACACACACACACACACACACACACACACACACACACGGATAAAGCAAATTCAGACAGGCTTCAACAACTTCATACATACATACATACATACATACATACATACTAGATACATACATACATATGTATAGACAGACAGACAGACAGACAGACAGACAGACAGACAGACAGATATTGGATGGATGGAGCAAAGCTCCAACAAGGCTGCAACAGCATTATTTTTTTTCTTAGTCTCTTTATACCATCTAATCCAAAGTTCTCTATGTAAGAGAAAGATTACCTCAAAGTTATATATTCTCTAAAGACAATCACCACAGAGACATAGTCTTCAGAAACATATTAAAATCATTACACAAAAGAAAATTACAACAGGATTATTGATTATGTATTCTTCTTTTGAAAGACACACATAACTAAACATTTATCATCTATCTTTCTCTCCACAGGTTCATCATAAACACAAAGAAGTAATTCTTTTGTCATAGATTAACAAAATTTAAGCAAGCCCAACTCTATAGTAGCAAGTTTTTCCCTATGCTTAGCTGGTGACAAAATTTGTTTTTATTAAGAAACAGGTCATATATTCAGAAGTGAATGCTCACAGCTAACCATTGAACTGATCAAGGGGTTCCCAATGGAGGAGTTAGAGTGAAGACTGAAGGAGCTGAAGGGGTTTGTGGCTTCATGAGGAGAGCAACGATACCAATCAACCAGAGCCCCCAGAGTCTAAACCACCAGCCTGGGAGCACATAGGCTCCAGCTGTATATATAGGGGAGGATGGTCTTGATGGGCATAGGTGGGAGAGGAGATCCTTGGTCTCATGAAAGCCGGATGCTCAGTGTGGGGGAATTAGAGGGTGGGAAGGTAGGAGTGGGGGGGTAGGTGGAGGTACATCCTCATAGAAGCAGGAGGAGGGCGGATGGGATAGGGAGTTCTTGGTGTGGGGAATGGGGTAAGGGAATAACATCTGAAATATAAATAAAATATCCAATAAAAAAGTCCCCTAAAAAGAAAGAAAGAAACAGGTCATATATCTTATATCTTATTTTTGAAGCCTTGGCCATCTAAACTGGCTAATCATCTTTTCTCTGTTATTACATTCATAATGAAATAAGCTACTCTTTGTTTATAACTTTCCTTTTCACGGTGTACACCAAAACCTGTGGCCATATCCTGAGATCACAAGATCTAGAAACTCAGGCCTGACCTAGAATGAAGATGTTCTTTAATCATTAACTCGTTCCAAGCCTATTTTTCCTGGTATTACAGCCATGTGCTTGTAAAACACAAAAGTTCACTGTACTTCTCATCTATGCAGCTTTTCTTCTATGAGGAAGGGGTATACTCTATTCTTGATCCTAATTTTAAACTTTTTATCAACTACCCTAACTTCCCAAAACTATTTGAATCAGACTAACTTCCTAAACCTACTTAAATCAAATCAGGAATTCCATGAAATAATTAATTTATCTAAGCAGCATTATGAATGTTCACCTTCATGTTGATCTACAGGAAATTTACCCAAAAGAGTGGACTACCACACGGAAAGTAACCACACCATACTATAGGCAGTGAAGTTCTCCTGATGTCCAATCACACCAAGCAAGGTATATGTGGAATATAGCAACAACAAACACATCAGTAGCAAAAAGCAATACTGGGACACATAGCCTGGCAAAATGGTGGGCCATCTCCAGGAAGCTTACTTGCCCACTGAGGCTCTTTTTGCATGGCTTCTGCCATGTCTGTTCAGAGGGGGCAAATTTGAAGGAGAAAGCTATCTTGTTACCTTTAAAGAATCACAATTGTGTATTTTATATATTGTGGGTGAATAGAGGGAAGGAGCAGAGGCTACCAGCATTGAAGTGCCATTATGGGAATCTGTGCAGTCTGCTTTGTGTGTCTTTTTCTAGCTCTTCTCACTCAAAGGGAGAAATGACATTGAAAGAAGTTGGAAACTGATGAGAAGGTGAGACTCTTGTCTTGCAACACACAGCATCTTTCTAACGAGTTGTGCAGGCACCAGAGTGGAGGGAATGCTCCTCAGAGGCAGGTGCTCCAAGTGCCTTCACAGTGGTATTCTTTCTGTACTTTTGAAGGTCCCAATCCTGAGCCTGAAACTTAACAACACTCCACTTAGCTCAATGGCCCTTTCTCTGTTTCAGCCTATAGTTGGCTCACATTCAGGAGCTCTCAGAAAACCCTAGACAACAGGATTGAGTCTTTGGAACATACCACTTTCTTTTCCTTTGCCCATGAGCCATATGCTTACAGCAGTTCATACTGTACAGAAACAGGGAGGATCTATGAGGTTTACAGTCAAGTAAGTATCTAATTCCAGGTAAATAGCTGTTGGTCACTGCATTCAGGTGACTAGCAGACAAAAGACATTATTTAAAGAGATTTTTCACCATGTTCCATGGTGGCTCAGACTAAAAATCTGGTTTAAGATTTGGCAAGCAGTGCTATCAACAAGCCTCTTATCTTAAAGTTGGACTCACTTTTTCAAATTGAAAATTTCAGTCCTAATATGGTGTCTTTGCTTGCATTGTGTTGCTATCCAGTGAATTCTATGGTTTGAAATTCTCAGGAACGGTTTTTTTTTTTTTAAAGCATATTCAGCATTTCCAAAGGCCAGAAAGTTAAACTGCCACATCTGATAAAATCTTCCTTGGTAATGGAGACTCCTTAGGGTTCACGTTGTACAGGGCGTAGCAAGAGCCAAACTAGTGCTCTTAGCAGCTTTTCCTTGAGAGAATCCATTAGTCTTTTAACTCATTAGCCTATGAGCCCATGAACAGATTAATCCATTCACAAGAACAGGGATTAATCTCCCCTTTTAAAGGCCTCATCTGGTCCCATACTTAATACCTCACAAAGGAAGGAGCTTAAATTTTGACATGAGATCTGATGGAGACATTCAAACCTCAACAGACTGGGATATGCTTCTTGGGACTGAAGCTCCAGAGGCCCCTGGATCAGCTGAGGCTTCTTTTTTTTTCCTAGCTAAGGAGCCCAGAAAATAGTCTGTCCTAGATAATATGAAGCAGCTGTAAAAAGTCTCAGCCTATCTATAAGCCTCCTAATTGCCTCCTAAATAATGAGAGGCAAGTCTCACCATAGAGGAAATAGAAATTTCCTCAGGATGTGTGTAGCCTCATTATGCACACTTGGACAAACATGGATGTGAATTTTGAAGATGCAAAGAGATGAAGAGGAGATGCGACTGGATACATGGATACATTCCATGTGGATTCAGAATTTAATGTTCTAGCAAGAATGACTAGAGCTGCTCCAAGGCAGCAGATCAGAACAGCTCCTCAATGCCTGAGCCTCATGACGTCCTACAGTGAATATGATGAAGAATCCAGGCAATCCTTGGCAGAACATCGAGGAAGAAGTCACAAAATGAGAATGGTTCCTTCCCTGAACTTCAGAAGGCTCAGAGGATACTCCCTCCTTCTTAAAGAAATCCCTTATGAGGGAAAGATTGACCAGGGAGGCCAAAAAGGGAAGGCTTCACCAGGGAGGCAATTTTTATATTTTTAGTTTTTGTTTTTGCTGTTGTGACAAATGTTAAGAAAACAAAGGAGGAAAGATTTATCTTAGAAATTTCAGTCCACAGAAGCTGTTGGTGTCTGAGAATCACCACACAAACCACTCAGATCTGGTGGATCTCAGTCAAATAGGAATGATTTATTGAATGTCACATCCAAGACTAATCCATCAGAGCCTCAGACTCAACTCAGGAGCTGGGTATGACCTTGAATTAAGATCCTATAGGCCTTCTAAGCCTAAAACCCACAAACACCTATGCCAAGTTATTCTATCAGCTAGGATGTATTGATGATTGTATCAGATAGGATGTATCGATAGGAGATTTTCTTAGAAACATGTCTCTGTTGTACACTTACCCTGTTCCTATTGGTTGAGGTATTCAACTGTGGCAGGGGACTTGTCTTGCCTAACACTCGTGTCTTAACTTGCCAACTAGGATATCAGTTACCTATGTTCATGTCTCTTTTTGGCAAACAGGATGTCAGTTCCCAGGGAGGTCCTGGGAACTTAAACTTTACTCAACCAGTACTCAAAATGAAAGTCTTATTCCAAAAGCTTCTTATGTTGGTGCAGGTATCTCTCTTATGTTGGAGTCCATCCCATGGGCTGCTTATACAAGAAAAAAAATGATAAAGGCTCATACACAGATGCAGGAAGTACTGCCTGGTGGTTAGTTTTGTTCCAAGCTTATTGTGGCTAACTATAAGAAGCAGTTCTAGTTGACTTATATTGTGATTGGTTTCCATGAACACCAAAGCACAGAACATCCTGGTAATGGCATATGAGAAAGTTTCTTTATGACATTATTAACAGCACAAAATGGCAGGCTAGATGGTTAACAGTTATCTAGGCCTTAACATTTTATCTAGGCCTGAACATAGCCTGCTACATAGTGGGCTTGTGGTAGGGCAAATCATGGGTGTGGCAGTAGGAGCAAGTGATGGAAGAGACTGCTCACATCATAGTGCCAGGAAAATAGAGAGAGGAGGGAAGAGTGTGGAGACAAAGTCTGTCTTTCTAGGACATGCCCTCAGTGACTGTCATTCTTCAACTAGACCTCATTTTCTAGCTACCATCACCTCCAATTAATGATAATATGAATCCATCAAAGGACTAATCCATTGATCAGGTCAAAGCTCTTAGGATCTAATCACTTCTCAAAAGGCCATCAGCAAGCAACCAAGCTCTTATACATAAGGGTGACATTTCAGACTGAAACCACAGCAGGAGACTGGCATGTTAGTATCCCTGGGCCTCAGTAGTGCAAAACTGATCTGAGACTATGTTAACCAGTATCAGCATGGATGGAATTCTGATTGAGAAAACCCAAGTAACAGCATGTAATCACTAGTAATTATGGTGGACTTACTGTAGTAGGTGTTGAAGCCAGTTGTCAATAAGCTACAAATATTTCTAGGTTAAGAGGGTATACTGTGAAGAACTTCCCAATGTCAACTCTACTCCAGAAAATAACATAGCTTGTGGTGGTTGGCACTTAATTATGTTGTGATGAATGTGTTCTTTTCAGTTCCCATTTCTAAAGTAAAGAAAAAGCCATTGATAGAGGTAAACAACTGTCCACACTCACACTCTTGTTCTAAAGCCCACAGGGAATTCCTCTTGCAAACCACATAAGTTCATATGCTGACCTACCTTATTGACAACACCTTGTGTATAAGAGAAGAAAGAACTTGTATAATATAAGAATTGTGCATTTTACAGCTGAGAATGAATCTCCCTAAAGAGTTAGGGATCACCACCTCAGTGACACTTTCAAAGGGTAAAGAGGTATGGGAGAAAAGTCAAGGGCAGGAGGCCTGGAATTCAGTGTGGATTTGAGAGGCAGCCTGTACTACACTTAGCAACTCTATCTTATTCTGCATGACAAATGCATACTCAAGCCTGATTCCAGGACAAGTTACCCAAGGTAGTCGTAAAATGGCAGATCAAAGAGGTTAGAGGTCTCTATGGTGAATTAGCAGACACTATCTGAAGACTTTCACAGAGTCCCTTTATTAACACTGGAAGCATCTTGCAATGTGGGATAAAGGTATTCCTGCAACCTAAGACTAAAAGACATAATTTCTAGTGAAGGACATGTTCACTCAGTGCATTCATACTGAGTCATCTTCTGGACCATCTCCCCTCTTTCCTTTATTGTCTATGACACTGATGTTTTTTTTTTTTTTTCCCTAAATAAAAACCCCAGGGCAAAGCTTACTTCTAGTCTTCAGGATACAGCCCCAGCTCCTCAGTGCATTAACCAGGGCCTTCTGTAATCTGCCACTCTATATCTTCTCCAGTCATAATGCTGGTGCTTGCCCACTCCTTGTAGACAAAGCCATGCTGAACCTGCCCTGTTTTCCAAAGCATGTGCCTCTCAGGCTTGTCATTTGCACTTGCCACTCCTTCTGAAATATCTTTGTCTTCACTTTCCAGAACATTCCCTAATTTCTTTAAGACCTGCATCAGCAACTGTAAAAGAAGTTAGTGCAGATTTAGAAGTTTAAATGGGAACATGTCTGCAACCCCAATGTGTATGGAATAGAAATCCTGCCCCAGCTCAGCTGTAGCTTCCTCCTCTAAGGATTTTCATAGGCTGCTACCAAGGTGTTGGTTGTTACTGCATCCTTATCTCTAAACTCAGCTGGAGAATACTCTATTTCCCTGATCTGGTGGCTGTTGGCAGACTTCAATACCTTGCAGGTTAGTATATGAGGTCTTAGGTTGGGTTTTTTTTTTTTTATGTCAACCTGAAGCTACCCTCAACTCCTAGTCACCTGGGACTCTCCATGTAACTCCACAAAACACTAGCTTAATTTACAAATACAGCAGGGGAGAGAGTTTGCAAAACTCAAGTCATATTCTAAGACAACACAGACACAAGAATGTCCTCCATCACTTTTGCCATATTTTATTGATAATAAACATACCACAGATCCCCAAGCCACTCAGAAAACAGATAACACAGGGCTATAAACACAAACAAGTAAGGTCACAGTGGCCCTCTTAGAGTCTACCAGCCACAGGACCTAATTTTATTATCTCTGGAATCTTAAAAAGCTCATTCTTCCCTATGCTTACGTAGTATTTTATGTCTCAGATCTGGTCTAGTTAGGTACTTTTGTGGTATAAGGAGCAAAAATTCCCAAAGGAGGGCATCTTTCTGCCAATTGGGCCCTTTATAGTAATCAGCATCTCCAGGCCTGCCCCAGCATTCCATGCCCAGAAAAAAGCTAAGCCATATAACCAACCCTCTCACAGGCTTGGCTTTCTTTCCAAGAATAGGTAAAGGTATGAGGTTTACATTGGTGGATTTCTATAAATGTATTCTTGTAGGTGTACTTTTTGCACTACTTTATTGGGTTCTAATGTCTCCTATGTTTCGAGCCCTTATTACACCCCAATCCCTTCCAACCACACCACAACACTTGGTAGGAGAGACAGAAAGTTAGGGAAGAAAAGGGGTGTAGACTTCTTTAGAATCCTGCTGATTAGGGCATCAAGTTCCATGGGGCAAATCCAATCTCTTTTATCAGAATATCTCCAATCAACAGTCTAGCAAAACAGCAAAACAGCAATCCAGCAATTCAGCAATAGCAAACCCAGCAGCAGGAACAAGGAGCATCAGAGAGCAGCAGTAGCAATAGGGGCAGCAGTAGCTGCCACAGGCCCTTCTGGAGCTCTCATATTTATACCTTCTTAAGACTCCCCAGAATTCCAAACATAAACTATCTGGAGCTGTCAAAAATCATGCCCCTCTTAGAGCATGAGGCAATCATAATGGCTGTGGAAAATTTGAAGCAGCCCCATATCCCACATTTAGGATTAAAACAAAAACATAATGATATAAGATAACTGAGTTTGTAAAGAAATCAAAATTCTCACTACATAGTCTCTTTCCAGTTTTATTCTTCTCATAAAGTCTTTATAGACTTGCCCATCCAATAAAACAGTTACTCTGTCTACAACTGAAATGTAGTCTTGGGTTCTATTTGTACCAGTATTAGCCAAAGGTAATATACATTCTAAAACAATTTCAATCATTATTACACGGTAGAAAAGCCTGAAGAAAAAATATGTATTGAACTCATGTGCACAACACCTGAAGTCCCCAAAAGCTCCCTATGAACTACACATTATTGACTCCACTTCACAGAGCACTTAGTTTCAGTAATCCTTTCTTGCATTTTGATCTGGTTGTAGCCTCCCACTCTCCACTCTCTGAACAAACCCCCATCAGCTCTGATTCCATTTCCAGGTAGACATGTAGCATCAGATTCTGTTTTGATACTGAGCTTGAATGCACTGTTGCCAGTTCAGTTTATGGCTGGAATTCTAGAATTAGTTATTTGTTAATTAATTACTGCTTAAACTCCTATGTGTACTTAGGGTATTTTCCTAAATGCTAACTTTCTTTTCAGGAATGAGTAAGGAAAAATCAAAATAATGAGCAGACACAATCTGACTCTGATTCTTTTGCTCAGAGAACCTTTCTTCATCAAGGTTACCCTCAACAGGTTCAATAGCATCAGGGGATAGTCATGTTATGTGCATTCAACTATTTGACTACTAAAATGAAGACATTACCACTACTATGGCATGTGCTGGCATCCCCAGGGCTTACTCTCAATGGTCTCATCATCTCCCCAGGAAGTCTGTGATCATAAGTTCCTTGAACAAGCAAGGGTTTCATCTTCTTGTATCTAGTGTGGGTATATGTTGGGAGCCGACTCTGAGCAGAAAGCGGTTATCATCTTTGCAGCCCTCTCAGGCCATATACCCTGACAAGAGACTTGTTCTTCAACAGTCCACAACAGCTGAGCACACTCTGATAAACATCTTGTTTTTCTCACATATCTTGCTTTGTTGCTTAGTGCCTCCAGCTGCTAGGTGCATGTGGTATCCATGGCTACAAGGCACGTGGCAAAGCGCCTTCAACTGTGTTCCCCTGCTTGTCCACGAGGGCAAGACACACAGAAAATCGTATAAATACCCAGGATTTCCTTTCAATAAAGGAGACTTGATCGGACCCTCTGTCTTGTCTCCATTCTTCGAATCTCTTGCCCCTCCATCCCCACTCTCTCTCTCTTGCTAGACCCTGTTGACTGGAACAGATCGGGCTGTTACAGGTATAGATACTGCTTTTATTCTGTATATTAATCTATTTTCGGTAGCAAAATGCCTGAGAATAGACCATTTATAAAGAATAGTTCTGTAGGCTGGGATGCCCAAGGGTGTAACTTTACCATTTGCTCCTCTTCCAGTGAGGGTTTTTCTGCTGCATCGTAGCAATGGTGGAGGGCATTGTTCAGTCAGCCAGAGCACACAGGCAGCTTTGATTTACCTTTCTGTTCTTCCTTACAAAAAGCTGCTGATGCCATCATTGGAACTTGAACCTCATGACCTCAACCAATCATAATTTTTCCAAAGATCCCACTTTTAAATCCAATTAAACATTTTAAATCCCATTAAGTATGTAAACTTGAAGATTGAGTTTGTGGTACGTGAACTGATGGAAGTTCTGGGGGCACGTAGAACCCCAGCACTCAGCAAAACGATGAGTGGGAGGCAGCACCACAGTATGCGTGTGAAGGTCAGAGGACAACATTTAGCGTCAGCTCTCTCCTAGTACTTTTACATTGGTTCCTGGACTTGAACTTAGGTCACCAGGCATCAAGACAAGCACTTTTATCTATGGGACCTTCTCAGAAAGATCTAATCTGCTTTTTCTTAACAAGTGAAAAGTTAACAGATATTTTCTAATGAAATAAACTATATCAATGAATAGTAGTTCACATTGGGGAAGGTATTTGAAAGAAAGAAATTGTAAGAAGGAATCTGTAATCTGTTTGGAGAATAAACTGCCATATACAACTTGAGACTGTATAAACACACTGGAGCCTCAGTATGTAATCTCTGCCTTTCCTGTCTGTATTTTTAAAGTTACTTTGTAGACATGGCCACATTCAATTTGTTCTTAGGCTTGAATTTTCAAAATGGAGGATATGGGCAGAGCAGGTACAGAGAGGGAAGCCTTTAGCCACAAATCAGCTAAACTCTAGAGCTGGGATCAAGTAGAGGTAGCCAGACCTCTGCAAGGTCACTTGGGACAACAGAGTTTTCCTTTTATGAGCACCGAGGGTGGAGACAGGCTTTCTGAGGAGAGTGAAAGCTAGACCAAAAATCTACTCCTGTCAGAGAGTAGAGAGAGCACATTCTGTGAGGAGAGCACACCCTGTCAGAACACACCCTGTGAAGAGAGCACACTCTGTCAGGGCACATCCTTTAAGAGCACACCACTGTCAGAGCACATCCTGTCAGGGCACACCCTGTGAGGAGAGCACACCCTGTCAGGGCACACCCCTAAACTGCCAGCATCAGACCTAATAGACAAGGCTTCTTACAGTGAACAGAAGGAATGAACAAAATTCCCACTGGAGATAAGTCTGTAAATGAGAACTCCATCACACTGGAGGAAAAGGTGTATGTGAAAGACAAATGCCAACAAATGAACCACTCAAAGGCTAAGGTTATTACTGATACAATGCAAATGGGACATCCCCCAACATGAACAAACAAGAAGAAAATATGACCAAATAGATGAAATTTGGATTGAAAAACAGATATGAAGACTATCAAATTAGAAATTTTAGAAATAAAATATAAATGATTAAAATAAATAGCTCAGTAAATAGGAATGTATTTCAGAAAAATAGAGAATTTAAGTATACACAGAAGCAACATTTAACCCTGTATTATATTAGTACTAGAGCTGGAAAAACTTTCACAACTCAAACAAGGAATGCATGTCTGTGAATTGTAATAGTTTCAGAAAACTATTTTAAATGAACTCTAAATGAACTTACATGTACCATTCCTCGATGTCCATAACAAAAAGCTATTTGGAATTGCAAGTAGAACTCCAGAATTCTGTTCCTCATTTATAAACAGTCTCACAAATTCTTTGAAACAGTCCTGAAATTGAACAAGCAATGTGGCCTTTTTAATTAAAAATAAGAAAATGCACAGAAGACAATATGAAACTGGAACTTCTGTGTATCACTGGAGAAAACACGTTGTCCTACTGGAAGATAGTATGAAGATTCTACAAATAAATGGATAATTACCACAGGACCCTGCAATTCTATTTCAGGGCACATAGCCCAAAGAATTTGAAATAGATTGAACAGATATTTGTACAGTTGTTCAGTGTAACAATATTCACAATAGCTAAGATGTAGAAACAACATGTCTTATGGTTACTATTGCTGAGATGAAACAACATGACCAAAGAAACTTGGGGAAGAGAAGGGTTTATTCAACCTAAACTTTCACATCACAGTCCATCAGTGGAAGTCAGATCAGGAACCAAGCAGGCCTGCTAGGTTCTAACATGCTTTTGGAGATCCCCAGCACAGCCAGTGTGTCTTAGCTATTATTGATCTTTGCATTCCTTTATTTTTTATAAATCTTAGAACTAGTTTCTCAAACACAGAAAAAAAAAGAAAGAAAAGAAAACAACTAGTTTTGTACTGGAATTCTTTGGACTTCATATCAACCCTCAGTCTGAGTCTTCTGAGATCCAAGACACAGCTCCACATTCATGTAATCACTCTTGGCTATTACATACTGAACTGCCAGATAGCTCCCACATCTTTTGCTATATCTATGCCACAAGTCTTCATACTCTGTAATAGTTTGATCAATGGCTCCTTTTCCTATTTTATTCTCTAACTCTTTAATATAGTATATAGAACAAGAGTAGGTCTTTACAAGTTGCTCTAATATGCCCAAACCTTGAACTTATTTTACTGTTTATTGTCAGATAAAATTTTCTTTCAACAACTGGGATGGACTAATGTTAGCTAATCAATGCCCTGATAAGCTGATATGTCAGAGCTATGTGTTACGAGGATGACTACTTTTACAAAATTCTCCAGTTACGGATTAGACAATGTGACTTTTATTTATAATGAATGTAGTCTACTAGTCAATGCCAGAAGCCAGGACCCTCACCCTTACCTTCACCCCCTACCTTTCTCCACCTGCACAATGTCCCCTGCAGCTTGGCAACCGCAAGATCCTGCTTGGCAGCTGCAGATAGATTCAAGGCAGTGTACCGTATCTTCTGAGGAAAGCAGGCAGATCATAATTCAAGGCAGTGTACTGTATAGACCATGAAATGTTTCAAGGCACAGGCCAAGAAGATTCTGTACTTTTCCACCACCTGGCCCCTCTTACCCCCTCCTCTTGTAAAATATACTATAAAAAGGTGCTTTGCGTTCAAATAGATGGCTCTTGACAAGCAATTGCTTCCTTGAGTCCGTTCTTCTCTCTTGCCCGTTCTTTTTCAGGTTGTGGTCCTCCTCGCCCCCACGAATAACTAGGACCCACAGGTCAGGTCAAGTGGCACCCAGATGTGAGGCTCGAGGCACGGACCCCTCCGGATGGACCCTCATTGAGAAGTGGCCACGACATCAAGATTTAGTGAGACAGCGATCATCGCCCGGAACCTATTGTCCTCGGGTAAGTTTCATTTTCATTCCGTCCCATAAAGAATGGGCGATTCTTTGTCTAAGGAGGTGTCCTTCATAAAGGACCTCAAGCATGCACTCAGAGAGAGAGGAATAAGGGTTAAGAAAAAGGATCTTATAAGTTTTTTTTATCTTTGTTGATGAGAAGTGTCCTTGGTTTTGGTCCTATCATCCATCCCAAGAAGTGGCAGAAGATAGGTCATGAATTAAATGAGAAAATTAAAGCTGAAGGTGATGCGACTGTTACTGCAACAATTTTTTTCCTTTTGGGGCATTATTAGGGATATTATTGAGGATGCAGATAAAGATACAGGGAAATGACAACTTTTATCCGTTGCTGAATATTATCTGTTACAATCTCAGCCTAATTCTACCTGCCCATCTTGTCAGCCCTCTCGGCCTCTGTCTCAGGCTTCCATTTCTTTTACTTCTATAGATATCCCTCCTGAACAGGTCCCCCCTCCTTCTGATCCGCCTCGCCTCTATCCAGATTTATCTTCTCCTGATTCCTCTCCACTGGTCTTTCAGCCTCCACCTTATAATTTTTCAGCAGTTTCTGACTTACGGACTCCTTCCTTCACTCACTTTTGCAACCCTGTTCTTCAAAAACCTGCCCTCCGCTGTCCCCCCCTGCTCTGCTGCTAAGCGTCATTCTTCCTCTCCTCTGCCACCCTCACAGACGACTCCTTCAGCCCTCTCCCCGACCCAGAGCCTTTGGAATCCGGTGATGCTGCCATCCTTGAAAAATAGAGCCCTGACTGGCCTCCCCTTAAGGCACCTTCTGCTCCTTTTTCCACGTATGCCTTTCCAACTTTCCCTGCCACTTTGCCTAACTCTCTCTCTGGTATGCGGGACCTCCTCTCTTCTCAGGTTTGTGAGCTGATGGACATTCTCCGCCTCCAAAAGCAAGTTTCGCGTCTCTCGGTCCTTTGCTCTTCCTCTGCTCCTTCTCAAGATTCCCTTCGTTTAGCCTTTCCTGTCACCTGATCGCAGGCTCCCTCCTCACAGACACCCGCAGCTGCAGCTTCTGACTTTGAGTCTCGACAGACTCCACCACCGCTTCCCCTGCCACTTGGTCTGGTGCTCGGCACCCTCCCTCCTCTGTGCCTGCTGCACCCCCTCCTTCTCATCTTGTGCCTGCTTCCTCTTCTCGTCCCTCCCACAAGCCCTCTCGGACACCCCGCCTCCAGTCCGAGACTCAGGCTGATTCCTCTGAGGATGAGCCCAATTCAGAAATTGAAAATGAAAGCAATCAGGACGACTCTACAAGTGACCCCACAGTTTTCAAAAACCTTTGTTTTAAACATCTTGAATAGCTGAATTTTGCCATTAGAAATTATGGCCCCAATGCGATGCAGCTGGCCTTTATGTATGCCCTGGTCCTACTCACAGAGATTGTTCCCAGGGCTACAAGTGCGGCCATTCTTCTGACTTTTTTTGCGCATCGTGGGGCTGCAAGACCACGGGAGATGCATATTGGAGGCCCCACTCCTCCTGGGATTATATTACCCTATGGAGAAAATTCCTTCCCAAATACTTACAGGAGAAATTAGGTGTGTCCACGGCTGATCCTCTAAGATCCCAATGTCAAAGTAATTGGTGTTCCCCCTCCTCATTTCCTTTACTGAGAGAGGGAAGAATAAAGATTGGACAGCCAGAGGATTCATTTGGGGCTTGCGTCTGAGAGAGTGCACTACTTGGTCATATGGCTGCTCAGACCCAGGGCTCGCCTTTACAATAAAACTTCTTAAGACCATCCCCAACAAAAATATTGCTGCTGTGGGCCCCAATCCTGTTCTACAACACCCCTCAAAGCCCCTCAATCCAGCCCCCAAACCTACGGTTGCCGCCCCTGGCGCCTCGCCCTCATCCTTTCCCTTTGCGCCTTTGGCTACTATGTTTCAGCCCACTGTTCCCAAAGGCCCTCTTAGTTCTGCTGACCTTATTATTTCCTTGGTAAATGCTTCTCTCGAGGCTATCCATAATACCAGCGACCCTAATTATCAACAATGCTGGATTTGTTTTTCACCTACTCCTCCCTTCTATGAGGGGATAGCTATCCTCTCCCCTCCCACTTTTACCAATGATGGTAACAGACTCCTTGGGACTCATTCGCCTGAAGGAGGTCTTACCCTTAGCTCCATTTCAGGAATAGGCTTTTGCCTTTTGAGATGCTTCATGCTCCCCCCTAGGGACTTGATTCTGGTGTGTAACCAGACAATGAAACTCAATGATACCTTTTTATATATCCTGGCACCTAATGGTACATATTTTGCCTGTGCTTCTGGCTTGACCTCTTATATATTTAATCCCAGTTTTTTACATTTTAAAGATTATTGTGTAATTGTTACCATTCTTCCACATTTTTTATACATGATCCAAAGTCCTTCCTTAATATTATAGATCAAGGATCTTCTCTAAGAACCAAGAGAGAACCCCTGACTGCCCTCACCTTGTCTGTCATACTAGGAATTAGTTCCATCGGTGCAGGCACGGTTATAGCTTCCTTGGTGACTTCCAATAATCACTATGCTCATCTCCAATCCCTCATTGATAAAGATTTAAATAATTTGAGGGAAGGAGTACAAGACCTTAAGGACTCTGTGGCTTCCCTTTCTGAGGTGGTGTTACAAAACAGGAGAGGACTTGACCTTGTCTTCCTTAAGGAAGGGTGTCTCTGTGTGGCCCTCAGAGAAGAGTGTTGCTTTTACTCCGATCAGACAGGCCTTGTCCAAAATAGCCTGGACAAGGTCAAAAGGAGCTTAGAAGAAAGAAAAAGAGCCAGAGAACAACGAGAGTCATGGTGTCAAAACTGGTTCTCTATCTCTCCTTGGCTCACCACCCTGTTGCCTAGTATATTAGGACCCTTTGTTGGCATTCTTTTGCTTCTCTCATTTGGCCCCTGGGCCTTTAACCATCTCACAAGTTTTGTTAAGAACCAGGTTGATTCTGCCATCAAGAAGCCGGTCGAAGTTCATTACCATCAGATGAAAATTGAAGAAGATCCAGAAGTGATTCTGCAGGAAACTGATACAGCTGCCAGCACCCCTGTCCCCCCTACGGGCGATCCCTAGACTTCCACGCCCTCCAGAAGGGTTCCTGGTATGCTTGGCTCTGCCCTCATTTCTCTCGCTAGGGAGCCTTGCCTCTTGATCACCCCAACAAAAATTGGCTTTTTCCTAAACCAAGGCCACCCTTGATGTGGCCTGCTAACATTGGGGAGCCTTCCTTTATGACAATATTACACCCCAAACTGACAAATGGCTGGTAACCTGAACATTCACAAAGGAACTAGGATGGCTGTGAGTTAGCCCAATGACAGGATTATTGTAGGTCCACTTCCCAGGGACCCACCCAATGCAGCCGGAAAGGAGTGCGTGGTGCTGGGAGTGGGTGCAGCCTACATGGCCTAAGACAGAGCCCTCACCCTCCTTTCACCCACCTTAGGGTCCCTTGACATTGCCCATTGTCGACAGCCTAAAGCCTTCGACCATAGACATGGCTCGTCTCACATCAATGTTTTGGGGTTGTGAACTTGTCCAAGACCCCCCATAATTAGACTTCTAAATTCAAAATTCACATAGTTGGGATTGATCACAAGATGCCTTCTCTATCTAAACAGAGAAGGAGGAGATGCCAGAAGCCAGGACCCTTGCCCTTACCCTCACCCCCTACCTTTCTCCACCTGCACAATGTCCCTTGCAGCTTGGCAACCGCAAGATCCTGCTTGGCAGCTGCAGATAGATTCAAGGCAGTGTACCGTATCTTCTGAGGAAAGCAGGCAGATCATAATTCAAGGCAGTGTACTGTATAGACCATGAAATGTTTCAAGGCACAGGCCAAGAAGATTCTGTACTTTTCCACCACCTGGCCCCTCTTACCCCCTCCTCTTGTAAAATATACTATAAAAAGGTGCTTTGCATTCAAATAGATGGCTCTTGACAAGCAATTGCTTCCTTGAGTCCAGTCTTCTCTCTTGCCCGTTCTTTTTCAGGTTGTGGTCCTCCTCGCCCCCACGAATAACTAGGACCCGCAGGTCAGGTCAAGTCAACTTTTTGTGTATTTAAAGACAGGGCCTTGATCCTTTTGTCTCCGTCTTCTTAGTCTGGAATTAAAGTCATTTGCTACCATGCCCAGATATGACTCAACTTTTCAAGTTTCATACTTTCCAATGTTCAAACATGCCCTGATCCTGTCATTCTGACAAGTGAGAGAATGAGCATTAACTTATAGCCACCTATAGCTCTCCTGTCAAATGCTCCTTTTACTTAAATTTTCCAGCACCTACACAAGGAAGCAAAAATATGCAAGTACAGGTAAAGAAACTGTGGCAATCTACCAGAAATCTCACAACTAGATGCAGAGTTCAGATTTCAATTCATGTCAGTCCTAACCAACCTCCAATCACAAACCTCAGAAAAGGGTTTTCCCACTGCTCTCTAAAGCAGGGCCAAAAGCACCCATTCCCGACTCTGCTGAATTCAACATTAGAAAAATTATGGGCAAGCAGTAATTGAAGGTAGTGATTGCTGAGCTGGATATTGATGGTCAGTCACACAATAGTGGCCTGAGTGTAAGAACTCAGCAAATGAAGTGACTAGGGTGCGAGTGTGGTACTAATTGGTTATATCTGAAAGGTGAGCCTTTAAAAGAGAATAATCCTTTTCTATCTCTAGGAATTGGATAATCATGTCAAGGCAGTTCTGTGGGAATCAGCAAGGCCTTCAATGCCAAAGCTTCAGAAACAGATGAGCAATACAGTCAAGCCTGTGTGAAGGCAACACTGCTCTCTGGATCTTGGTATGGGGTTGGCCTCATTTGATTTCTGACAATTAGATTTCAGAAGCTTACAAATTCCTTAACATATAAAAGTAGATAAGTGCAGAACATTGTTCAGATAATGTGACTTATGTGGAAGAACAGCTGTCATGGGAGCCTGATGTTACACTCCTGCAGCCATAAACCCAGGGCATTAAACTCTTAAAGAGCTTCATGGGCAGATAGTACTGAATGGCATGGTACTGAGGCATAGTGTGTCCTAGGTGGTTGTTCCATAGGGAGAAGATTCTGAAAGTTTTCTTGATTTCTTCATGAGTCTTTCTTCTTTGATGAGTTTATTTGGTGTCTTCACTATAGTAAACCACAGCCATGAGAATCATGTTTATTTATTGTTGGTGATCTGTATTGTAGTTGGCCTTCTAAATGCCATCCTATGCTATTTGAGTTTCTTTTTTATAAATTCGATATTCTATTTATTTACATTTCAGATTTTATGGCCTTTCCCCATCCCCCCCCCACATTAACTCCTATCCCATCCTGCCTGAGTCTCATCCTTCCTGAGTTGTTTCCGTTGCACTTCTGTAGGGTTACAGGGCTGCCACAGGAAGCCTTGGAAGAGCTGAGAATGGAATTGGAGCTTACAGGCTGGATCTAGCCTGGGGCAGGGGTGGGGGAGTAGGGGGAAGGGGGGAGCTCCAGCTGGTCCTGCAGGCAGATTTCTGCTTGATGACAGCTGGCTTGGGCTTGGCTTGGTGGTGGCTGTGGCTGGGAGCATGGAGAGTCCTTCTGCAGGAGGCTCTGTAGGCGAAGGCCTTCTCTATGGCTCCTCATGGCAGATCTTGATGAAAAGAGGCAGTCCATGGTTTTAAAGCATTTATTGTCATGGTGAAAAGGAAATGAGTAAGACCATACCCCACTTCTCAGGGTGGGCCTGAGGTTTAATACCTTTTGCAGAGTGTCTAGGAAGGAGAGTTTATTGGCTAAGTCCTCCAGGCCTTTAGGTAACTCATTAAAATGGAGATCGGTCTTGAGTCTACATGATCACAGGTCATATCCTCTATCTGTGGAGGGGTTTGAGGCATTGCCCTTACAAGACTGAAGGCCACAAATCTATGTAGGGCTGTGGCCTCGGGCCTAGGAACAGTCAAAATGCCTACTGTCCCTTCAGGATCATGGTCCTACATATTTCCATGTCCCACAGAGCTTCAGCTGTGGACAGGGTGCCTGCCCTTTCTCCATCCCCATTCTTCTAGCAGGCTGGGACTCTATACTCTCAGGGAAAATCTTTGTCAAAAATCTTTGCCTATTCCATCTCCTTTTTTCAAACCAAAGACTGAGACAAGTACCTCAGAGCTTTCTTTAGCCTGGCCCTTTACCATGAGGGTAGAGAAGGTGAAAGAAGTTAGCCAGCTAGCTGAGTTCTCAGTCCTCTATTCTCCTATTACCCATGGCCTTTGCTATTTCTCATGTGTTACCACATTGCCATGGAGACTCTGAGAAGCATCTGCAGTCACTCCAGTGTCTCTGTTGCACCTACTTTCTTTCTCCATTATTTTCTCTAAGTAACTGACTGGCCTTGACTTAATCTAGTCTCCAATTTCTTGCCAGCTTCTCCCTTATCCATTCATATCTGTTAAAGACCTTCTTTGACACCCAGGGCAAAGTGAGACCAGGCGAACAGTCAGTGATTGATCTCTCAGAAGGCTTTTCTCTGAGGGAACAATGATTAATTCTCTGGGGCTGGTGAAATACTCCTAATGCCAGTGACAAATTCTCTGGGGCCAGCAAGAAAAAGTGGGGAAAAATCACACACACACACACACACACACACACACACACACACACGGCAAATGAACCAAACTTCAACAAGCTCCAACTATTTTGCATATACACATATACACACATTTGGTGGGTAGAGCAAAGCTCTGACAACTTTACTTTTTCTCCCACAGGTTATATATCCCAGCACAAACTTTCAAGCAGTATAGAAATTACAATGTGACTTCATTTTATTTTTCTACTAGTGAATTATTATTTTAAAAAAACCCTGTATGTTCCCCAATACCTTTACATGAAAAGCATTTTATGTATTACAGGCGAAAAATATCCACCAAATTATTCCCAAGAACTCATATACATTTGTAACTAAGCAACTTGTTACAGATTGATAAGGAACTTGTCAAGCAGAGCCAAGACATCATTGCAAACTGTCTCCAGCTCCTTCTCAATCTTCTCCTGGTAAACTTTAACTACTTCTCATTCCCATCTGTCATGATTTTCTGCTCAATGCTACTAATAACCGTCTAAGAAGATCGCCTGGGACCAATTACATTCTCGTAGGCCACAGAGATGAGATTTCGATCTTCATTAGATAGCAGATTGCTCAGTTCTGCCACAGCCTTCACTGAGGAGACCATGTCACTTTAGCGCTATGCCTGCTCCACCAGTTGCATTCGCTGCAGCAGCTGCTCTTGGTTCCCCATGTAGCTCCCGACTCAGCTTCACCTCGCACACCAGCATCTTCCCAAAGATTTTCTGCATCAGAGCTGCTAACCAAAAACATCTTAACCTAGCTTTACTAATAATCTACATCTCCAAATGAAAGGTGGTGGTCATTGCTAATCATTTATTTCTCTACGTTCTTTCCATGGGTGGAGATTGAATCATTAGTCTGCTCTATAGAAATGCTTGAAAAAGATCAAGCACTATTATTGGAAGTGACAATAACACTGCTCAGTGAGGGGCTGGAAACCCCCTTAGAGTTTTCAAACAGATCATTAGGAGGGATGCGAAGGTAACAAGCAGAGCAAAACTCCACAACAGTATGAAGTCCTCAGGATATGTAGTCCTCAGGGCTGTGCCTCTGGTGAGCCGCATTCTATGAACCATTTATTATTCCCTTTGCAGGGCTCCCAACACAAACCTTTATTCATCCTTTTCCCACCATCCAGGTGAAAGCACAAAGCCTACCTTCTGTCTCCTGGTGAGGTTGATTCACCAGAGTGGCTGAACCTCAGTTCACCTGAACTGCAACACTGACTGGGAACAGCTAGACTTTTTGTTTCATAATAACTAACATATATTTTCTCATTTAAAGACTTTTAAAAATATACTTATCACTATTTACTGTTTCTTTATCAATTTTGGCAGCAGTAGAGAATGTATAGGCTGCAGCACATATGTGGAGGTCAAAAGACAACTTATAAAAGTCAATTCTCTTCTCTACTGTGGGTCAGGAGGCTAGAACTCAGGACCTCAGACTTGGCAGCAACTGCTTTTGTCCACTAAGCCATTTCATCAGCTCTGTTGCTTCTTAAAATTTAGGTGTATCATAGAAACAAGAGAAATTTACTCAAGATTGATAATCACATAACATTTTAACATGTTTTCATTATCATTATTAATTATACAAAATCATGACTTTATTGTGACAATGATATGATATTCCAATACTTTATGGTGGTCTGATTATAGACCTAGACAGAAGGCACTTTCCTAGGTTGACTTCAAAAGCAGAAAAATACATTGGGAATAAGACCAAGAAAAATGTGCTACCAAGTTACACGCAGAAATAAAAGTCACAAACTCCCAAGAGCACAGCAATCATTCTGCTGCTGTTCCTTTTTCTTATCATTGGCATCTGAAAAAAGGATTGACCTTGAGAATGTTGATAAATCCACAAAAGATAAAAAAGCTATAATCAGAGCTGCATATGTTTGATGATAAGTAACTAAAGTTACCAGAGTAATAAAAGGAAAAAATATATTTGCAGGAAGAGAGCTTTATCTTGTACACTTTAAAGACATTAGAAATATGCTTTAAGAGAGTTTTCTTTCTCTCCAAATATTTTAGCCAAGGATTACATCTGCTTTGCTTAGGATCTAGCTCTGCATACAGATCCTGCCCACAGCTGAAGTGGAGACAGATTCTGCTCATAAGGCAAGATATGGCAGGTACCTCAGTAACCAAGCAGAGAGAGGGCATGTAGGAGTTCTTGTTCAGGTTCACAACTCATCTCTTGTCTATATATCTCAATCTTAGGCTGCTCCCGCTGACCTGATCTGTCTGCCCTGTGACATTATACACTTCAGTATGACTCACTGAGCACTTCCAATCAGCTTGTAGTGCTGTTTCTGTAGAGATGAGTTGTTCTCCACATAGAAAAATCTCCTTTGGGCAACATAACAGACACTCATGGAAGCAAGTTCAATATCTCATAAACATTTTCTCACTCACTCTCATATGATCTCTTGAATTGTGCTGCAAGCTGTACCAGGAAGTTATCCCCATGGACACTGGCTTTCAGCTGCTATTGCCAGCACTGGGCTCAGAATCCATCCCTCAGAATCTCATGCCAATGAGAACCCACTTCTACTGCTGGGCTCTTAGAGACTGCTTTCTGTCTTAATCTCTAATCATACCACCAGAAAGTATTGAAATATCACATTATTTCCCAGTGAAATCTTTATTCTGTATAATAATAATGATAGTGGAAATGTTTAAATATGTGATTATTAATCTCCAGTGAATTTCTTTTGTTTCTATGATATACACTAAATTTTAAGAAACAACAGAGCTGATGAGATAGCTTAGTGGACAAAAGCAGTTGCTGACAAGTCTGAGGTCCTGAGTTCAATCCTTCTGACCCAAATAGTAGAAAGGAGAATTGACTTCTACAAGTTGTTTTTTGACCTCTACATATGTGTTGTATCCTATGAATCGTCCACTTTTGCCAAAAATGATTAGAGACACCAATTGCAAAGGCTTGTCTGGGTGCTTCTGAGAGAGGAAACTGTCACAGTTAAGGTTATATGTCAACATATTAAATTAAAGTGGCTCTGAGGCCTTCAGATGTGATTAACTTTAAGTCAGAAAACAGGTTACCCTCCATAATATGGTCAGGCTTCCTCTGGTTAACTGAATAAACACCATATAAACAAAAGTTTCGCTGAATGAGTAGGTTTTACCTACACACCACAATACAAAAAAATGTGCCTGACTCCCTCTCCTCACAATCAAGGGTGCAAAATCACCTCTTACTTAAATGTGCAGCTTATAGATTCATATCCACACTTGCTAACTCCTAATGGCGTCTAACAGGTTCTCCACTCTTCTCCCCATCTCTTCCTGTACATATAAGCAACAACTAGGAAAATACCAACCAAGGTTAT
The DNA here is from genome assembly GCF_004785775.1 of Grammomys surdaster. Taxonomy (NCBI): domain Eukaryota; kingdom Metazoa; phylum Chordata; class Mammalia; order Rodentia; family Muridae; genus Grammomys; species Grammomys surdaster. Next base: position 1,935,823 of record NW_021604671.1, on the reverse strand, counting down.
CAGATGTTTGGGATGGGAACTAGCTTGCCACCATCAAATGGTGCAAACACTCAATGGTATTCTAGAAGTTGAAGGAAAGGTGATTCCTAAGGGTGTTAGAATTCATGAATAGACACTCAGGAACAGATGAAGGGCAAGTTTCTAGAGAGGAAGCCAATCCTGGCAATAATTAAATGATAATAACTGACTCTTGAAATTGAAGTGATAAGCCTAAGCATATTTCTAGATATATGATAGAGGAATGAGACTTCTAGAGCTAAATTTCTCTAAAGCAATAATAATACCATACCCAAATCACTGTAACAGAATTCCCCTAAGATATTGCTTCATTAAAATCTAATACAGATCCCTGAGGACCTCTACAATGGTATTACAGATAAAAAATCCCTATTAAGCCCTCTTTCACTTAGCATTAATGACAAAAACTATGAAATGTATACTCTATAATTTGAAAGAATTATGTCCCTCTCCATTGTTTTATTCCAATGTCAAGACACTGTATACAAATAAGAAAGTGACTGAGATTTTACCTCAACTTATAACCATCCAAGTCACACAGCCTCTGACTTGATGAGGAAGATTTAAATAATGAGTAATTCACCCAATGTCCTTTGAAAGCAAGAAGCTTAGCAATTTATAAAGCAGGAAAGAAAAAGAAATGATTAGGAGGAAGTTACACTTTCAGGAGCAAAAGAGATTCCAGAGTAAGTAGACAAAACCCCACCATACTGTTGCTATGCAGTCAGTCAACTGGAAAGTTTCTGTGCTTTTGAAATGGGGTGATCTTTGCTTGCAAGGAGATGTTTTAAAATGACAACATACATAAGTATTAATTAGAAAGGACTACTTTTTTCTCCATTTATTCTCTGCTGAAGCCTTTTATTGTTTCTTTGCCACTTGGGTTCTTGGTCCTATTTAAGGTAACCATAGTCCTATGTCCAAGTCCTGGGACAAAGATGCCTCAAATTTAAACCTTTAAGGTTACAAAGTTCTTTTTCTTTTCCTTTCTTTTCTTTCTTTTCTCCCTTCC